>NC_080435.1:59135106-59477841 GCF_028018845.1 Melospiza georgiana | reverse complement strand
GCACCTGTTGCATTCCACAGCAGCAGATAACCCATTGTTTACATTTTTGTTCCTGAGGTCTCTCAGCTTCTCAGTAGGAAAAATCCTAAGGAAAGGATTTTTCATAAAAAGATTGCTGCGGCACACACCAGCCTCTTCCAGAAATCCGTTCTGAGGCAGAAAAAGACAGTGGGATGATCCAGCCAGTCTTTCATCCCTAACAAGAGGCTCCTAATGAGAGCCTCCTCCTCCTGCCATGGAGCTGAGCCATTGTCCCTCTCTACATTGTTGTGGTAGAGCAAAGGAGGAGCAGGGAAAGGATCATTTAGCACGTGAAAGGCACCTCTTGTGTGGGGCTACAGGCGTGGCACACAGTTCAGCTGGGGTGAGCGACCAGCTCCTGCCAAGCTGTGATGTATGAGGGCAGAAAGGTCAAAAGTTCTCCTTTACAATCAGCAAGAAAAAGAGAAGGCAGGCAATGGTCACTTAATTTGTGGGTTTTTCCTCTACTTGTCAGGAGGAGTTTGGGCAGGCAGTGATGGATGAGCCATCAATTAAAGTTGGCCACTTTGGTCTTTTGTCCTGGTTCCCAAAGGGCCCCAATTCAAGCCCTGGCCAAAACACCATGGGAGTCCCTCACTGATGCCAGCAGCTCCTGGATTGGGATGATGGAGGCTGTGGAGCAACTGGATGGACACCTTGCCCTTCTCCAAGCTCAGTGCTGTGTCTCTTGGCTCCCTGATTATCAGGCAGGACTTTTCCAGAGCTGAGTCCTTTAACATTTGCTAGCAATCCTTGGATTTCTCTCCCTGCTCCCTCCCCATGTAGGTTCATTGAGGTGCAGCTGGGACAAGCAGTGGGCTGCACAGTGCAGCAGCTCCTGCTCCCTCCTTCCTGCTTATCTGGCCACACATACTGTTAATATTTCCTCTAAGGCACTCAGCTCCCATGATAACGCTGCTTATCCACGAAAAACGCCTTTAAACATTTTCCTGGCAAGAGGAACCTTTCCACAGTTTTATTGCAAGCATGTATGGCCCTTAATGGTTTGATGCTGCAGGACCTGCTCTGCAGTCAGCTCTCACAGCCCTACACAAGCACAGGCCACCTGGGACCCCCTTCTTTGGGAAGTATTGTTCCACATTATTGCACACACTGGCCTGGGAAAACTAAGCCAGATTTATAGCCATAAAAACTCAGTTTGAAGGTGAAGTCAGCCCTGACTGTGAGGGATGGCTCAGCCTCCCTGTTCAGGCCTGGCAGGGAGCCTTTGATGTTAGAATGTTTGTAAAAGTGTCCTTCCATGTTGGAAAGAGACCTCAGTGTGTGCAGCAGACACTTCTTCCTCCCATGCCAGAGATGCTCCAATGTCCTCTCTTCCCTGTGACCAGATCTGTGGGATTTGGAACCACAAACATGTGGAGATCACCGGCTCAGAGGATTCACCTTCACTGGGGGCCTGGCCTGGTGCAGACTTCCTGAGTAGGAAAGAGGAGATACCATGAACTTTATCCTTTGTTCACCCCTGTGTCAGCCCTAGCTGGAGTGAAGGATCTTCCAGACATATAACATGGGCATGGCCAAGAGGTTTCCTCCACAAAGGGGGATAATTAGGAAACTGGACACATTTTCCTCCATCAGTGGTCTTGCTTGGCCTGAGTAATAACCTGTCCCTTTAAAACAGACCCACAGGCTGTTTTCTTTGTGTCACACAGGCTGTGTGAGGATTGCTTTTCCTCAATCTGGAGGGAGAGGTTGGGGACTGTGGGATTTTATGGCAGCACTGGCTGGAAAACCTCCATTGTCTGATTGTCAGAGCCTGCAGACACTGTCACATGCCTGAATGCTCCCAGGCTGGATGGTTTGTGTTGGCCTGGGATGAACACACACTAATCTTGTCTCTGCCACATATCTCCTTGGAGAGTTATCCCACTCTCTCTTTGCTGGTCCTCAGCACAGGACCTGGCATAGAACACCATGAAAAAATTTCTTATGGGAGTGGAACAGAAGCCAGTTTAGTGTTTTTCAATCACCCTATTTTCTTACAGCAACACTCCTCAGGAGGACACAGTTGTGATTTCCATTGAATGGATTGCTTGGTATTTCCATTTGTAGTGAATGAAAGCATTTTGGAACTCACCAGTTGAAATGGTTCAGATAAGAAAATACATATAGTAAATACTGTAAAAAACTGGGGAACCCATGGAGACATGTTGCTCCAGTTGGCATTTTTAATCCTGATGTCTATGCCATGGTTGTTTCTGGAATACTGCAGCTCCATGACCATATTCCAATACCAGTAAATGTATATTCCTGCAAATTTTAGGACTGGATGGAGTCCCAGGGCCATGTTGTCCAAGGTCCTGTTTCTCGCTGCCTGGGATTATGTTCAAGAGGTCAGAGGAGCCCAGATCTCCGATCAGAACATGGCCAGAAGAATCCTGGAAGACTCTCCAGCCTTGGGGACTGTTCAAGTTGTGAGTGTTGTTTTTGGATGATGGCAAAGGTTTAATAAATGCTGCAGCTGTAGAGAGCACCCTCACTGGAGAGTTTAACTCCCCGAGTCAATGTGTGATTTACATTTCCAGGCTCCAGCATCCAGCCTGCAGGACTCCTCTGGCAATGGGGTGGGCAGGCCCAGAGCTTACTTTGGCAGAAGAGTTCCTCAAGTCTTGTTTAATTAGAACTCAGACCAGCTTCCTGGAGACTGTGGGAACCTCATTAGCAGCACAAATAGAAACTTGAAGAGGCCAACTCAGTGGGAAAAGATTGCTTGCTAAGAACTTTACTTACCAAGAACTTAACCTCTTCAAGAGTCGTGTCTCTTAGGTACAGCAGAAGAATTTATGGCTGGAATACAAGGACTCACAATCTTCCAAATGCTGGAGATTTTGTTTTTCAATGTGAATTAAAACCTCTCAGAGGAGTAGACAAAATCTGTTTGGCTTAACAGTCTCCACTTGCTCTTAGCTGTCCTTTCTTGGTTTTGATTATGGAATCATGAAATGATTTGGGTTGGAAGAGACCCTAAAGACCTTCCAGTTCCAATCCCCTTGCCAGGGCAGGGACACAATTCCTGGTATCTGTCTCAATGCTCTTCCACCATTTGGAGATTCTGATTGCTGATTTGCTGTCCTCATCCTTGCCTCAATTCTGTAATTACCTTCTATTTTAATACGTGTCACCCTATTAAAAATGTCAGTTGTTTTAATATTTAAGATGTAATAGCAAAATTTTAGACACCAAAATTCAGATTCACCTAATCTCAGATGACATCCTACCTCTTGTGTCTTCAGAAGGTTTTAGTGAGGTCTTCTTAGGCTAAATTAATAAACTCTGTCTGCCTGTCTGCTTCAGGACTGGCATGGAAAAGTATAAAATACAATTCGAACAGTTGAACTGCAACTCAGTAAATACACACACTTGCCCGTGTCTGTGAGAACTGGATGGAGCCTCAGGGCTTTGATTTGCAGTTCTCTTCTCTTTTCTCTTCTCTTCTCTTCTCTTCTCTTCTCTTCTCTTCTCTTCTCTTCTCTTCTCTTCTCTTCTCTTCTCTTCTCTTCTCTTCTCTTCTCTTCTCTTCTCTTCTCTTCTCTTCTCTTCTCTTCTCTTCTCTTCTCTTCTCTTCTCTTCTCTTCTCATTTTCTCCCTACACCAAAGAGGCTAAAGGGACCCAGATCTGTTGATCAGAAGGACAGAAGACTCCTGGAAGAGCAGATAATTGATCATTTCCTATCCCCATCCCAGCCTCGTGCTGGCAATGTTGCTGTATATTTCAGAGGAGAAATATGTGTAGGTCTATAAAACAAATCCATATATTTTTCCTGCCCTAAAGACATTATTATCCTCCTGGTTCTTTGGCCTCAACAGACACATGGAGGGAAAAACTGGATAACTGTATGTACTTACCACTACAGCATTGTTTACAAAATCATGAGGATGAATGATGTTGGTGAAGCTGTGTTTTCTTTTTTTCTTAATTAAATGCATCCCACCCAACCAGGAAAGAAATCAAGCCCCCAGTTAAAATAAAGGAAGATTAAATAAACATGTGTATGTTTTGAAAAACAATGTTGTCAGTGGGAGGGGGACAGATCAGGGAAGAAAGACCAAACAGTCTTTCTAGAGGAAAAACCTTTTCATGGGCAGTTCTTGCAAGACATGAAAAAGGATTTCTGCTGTAATTTTCACTTCTGGAATTATCCCAGGCTGAAAGACCTCTGGTCTCATGTTGATGAAAGATAGAGCACAGAGGCAAGATTTCTCAAATCCCTGTTATTATTGTGCTGGAGAAATAATCCTGTTTTGCTGAGTTTTGAATCTTTCCTACTGTTGTCAATAAAAGTAATTTATTGCCATGACTGCAAAAAAAGTTTCCCCAGACCAGATATCCACTACAAAGAAAGTGGTTAGCAAAATATAAAAGAGAGAGTGACCTACTGCCTTGATTACAGCAAACCATTAAATGCTTAAGAATAGATCACATTATGCTTCCCACAGCTCCTGTTTCCTTCAGGTTGGGACAGATCCTGCCTTCTATCCAATTAAAACACTCTGATTCCCTGTGCTTTTACCATAGGGCTCCCCCCAAACCCTACAGAATGCCCTTTGGGGTCTGCAGCAACAGCAGTGCATCATTTGCAGCCCAGAGTAGTTGTGGATGCCTTATCCCTGGAAATGTTCCAGATGGGGCTTGGAGCAGCCTCATCCAGTGAAAAGGGTCCCTGGCATGGCAGGGCACAGGAACCAGGAGGTTTTTAAGCTTTCTTTCCAAACCATCCCATGGTTCTGTATCCAGTTGTCTTGGTTTGGAAAGACAGGAGTCTGCTGAGGAAGGCAGGAGCCTCCCCTGAAATGGAAAATGTAAACCCTCCCCACCCCTCCGAATTGCTATAAATTTTAAATTAAGGGGCTCTCAGGCAAAAATACGGGAGCAGGAAATATCAGTTCTTCAATAAAGAAAAGAAAAAAAATAAAGGAAAAAATAAACAATGCAGTGCACTAGAACAACACTGACAGAGTCAGAATCCAACCTGACACCCTGTGGGTCAGGGTGTTGGCAGCAGTCCCATTGGAATTGTGGCTCAGCCCTCCTGCAGTGTCAGGGGGTGGTTCTGTTGGAGCAGGGATCCTGTAGAGAAGGATGCATTCTTCCTCTGAAGATCCAGTGGAAGAAGAGGCAGCTGCTGTTCCTCTGGGGAATCCCATGGAGAAAGCCGTGCTGGTGTCTCAAAACCTCTGGATTATATCTGGGTAGGAATGCTTGGCTCCTCCCTCTGGGCTCACATCTCCCAATGGGATGCTGTAGTTCTTATCAGCCATGCAGTGACATTCAATAGCTGTTATCAGCAATGTCCCTTCCCGAGGGAGGTGTGAATGTGATCACTCAAAGAGAGAGATAAAGCAAACTGCCCACTTGACAAAGGTAATCTGCCATACAGATGGTAATGGAAAACAACTTGCATTGCAATCTTCAACACCAATCCATGTCCCAGCCTGCCCATACAGCTGCTGTCCCTGTCCCTAGTTTGCTGCTCTGTTACTGTGCTCTTGCCCCAGCTCCTGCAGTCTCCAATTTGCCTGAAGTTTGGTTTGCAAAATGCAATCAGGGGTGCAGCTTCGCTCTCTGGTGAAGTTCCTACATCTCAGTGGTGCCAGGAGTGTTGTTATGAGCATCCCTTACCCTGAGGATCCTGTGTGGGGTCCATTCCTGCTCTGTGACACTGGTGTGACACACTTGTTCTCTATCCTGCCATTCTCTTCCAAACCAAGGTATCATTTCCTCCTCCCAGTTCCTTCAAAACCTTGTTCCAGGTCTCCTGTGGATACAAACTAGGCCAGGCTTCAGTACTGTACCTAAACAACAGTTTTCTACCTAAAACCAGAGATTTTCCTCAGGTGTAGGCAACATCTTAAGGTGCAACCTGTGCCTCAGGAACAAAAACAGAAGGGAAAAGCCAGGAAGGTTTAGAGAAGCAGCTCTGCTGCTGGGCACAGGGGATGCTGTGCAGATGTGAGCAGGGTGAGGTCACAGGTTAACAGGCAGAAGTGCTGCCTGTGGAGATGTCAGACTGGCTGAAAATTCACCATGGGGAGGTAAGGAGGAGCTGGGCAGCTATAGCTGGCTTTTCTTTTTTTTTTTTTTTTTTTTTTTTTTTGAGTGCAGATCCTGACATCCACTTGGTAAGTCTAAGAATTTTATCTGCATTATTATTAAAAAAAAACCACAGCATGCATTTGTGTGTTTGTGTACACACACCTCTATGCTTAACTAGCCAGAGCTCCAGAGCTGAGTTTTCACACTTCATTTGATTTTTATCACTATCTTCAGCACAGAAATTTCCACACAGTTAATTGAAGTGACATATGCTTGCCAGCAGCCAAGTCTTAATCCCATCCTTCCCTTTCACCACGTTTCTGATCATGCTGATGGCAAATCCTCCTCCTTTGACTCAGCCCTGCACATACAGTGGATGCAGCTAGAGCCAAATCTTCTCTTAGAAGCACAGAGATATTTGCTGGATGTCCCATGAGATCTCAAGTTTTTTGCAGTAATAAACAAGTGTTTTGTTGGCTTCTGAGACTGATGGGAGCAGTTATCAGAAACTACAAGCAGTAACCAGCTCCTAAATTATGTAATCCAGAACCATTATTGGTGATAGGCAGACTTTGGTAGGGTCTAGAATTCTTGAATGTAGCCCTCATTTTGCTGCATGGTTCAGGCATTCAATAATATCTGACATTTTGCCTGACATAACTCAGGGGGTTTTTGGCCAGGGGCATTCCCCCCATTTTGAAGTTTATAATGAATTTTCATTCCCAGAAGGAGGTGAGGCTTTCTGTTCCAGAGTGGATGTAGATTGTTGTTGGGATTAGGCTGATTAAGAAGGAAGTTTTGACTGTGTTTGTAATTGTGCTGGGAGTGTTCCTGAGGTACTCCCTCCTATTCTGAGCTACAAATTGTGCAGGAGACTCAAATCCCAAACAATGATGAGATTAATAGAGCAAATCCAAATCCAGAACCCGCCCTGCATTGCTGCAGAGAGCACAGGAATGTGAATTTCAAATCCCTGGGATGGGACTGAATGCAAATGCTGCCAGTGCCCAGAATGTGCAGGCAGGTGTGCCCTGCTGTGAGCATCCTTTGTGAGCCAGGCAGAAAGCCATTTGTGCTAAGCACAAAACACTTTGCTGATCTTCCCAACCAAAGTCCCCAGAGCTCTAATCATTGCACTGATGGTGGAGGTGAAAAGACAAGCAATTTTTACTGTGTGAGAAGCTTTGATTTCCTGTTAATCACTTCCTACTGTAAATCAGCTATAGGCAGCTGCATCCACTTGCTCCTCGGGGTAGAAAAATATTCCCTGCTGCTAGACAGCAACACAGGCGCCAAAACCATCCCAGGATCAAAGGGCACTGCCATTTATCCCCAGCAGAATCCAAACAAGCCTGTCAGCCTGCCTGCACCATTTGTTTATTTTAGCTGAGGACACCCCTGTCTGTCCAGAGCCAGGGGATGGATTTATCATCAGCATCTGAGCTCGCTCTGAATGTCCCTTTCATTCAGCATCCTGATGTCCAGTACCAAATCCACACAGGGACCATTTTCCAAGGGCTCAGCACTGCAAGAGGAAATGCAGCTCTTGCCTGTGCTCAGGACTCTCTGTTCAGCTCCTTAGAGAGGGAAGTGTTAATGTTTCAGCTGCTCTTCCTTCTTTTCCTGACAAAACCCAACCAAGGGCGATGCCAAAAGAAGTTATTGTGCAGAAACACCCATAGCTAGGTTTAATCTCAGCGTGGAAAAAGTGCTTTGTTTCTTTTCTCCCCATCCAGGCTGCTCTGGAGTGAGCTGGTTTGTAGACTGTGCTCCTGTTTCGTGGCTGGGAGAGCTCAGTGCCTGCTCTGAATCCCTCCCTGAATTTCCCAGAACTGCAGAATGTTTCTCTGGAAGCTCAGGGTGGCTGCTGCACTCGTCTGGAGAGGGTCAAACATCCTTCAGGGTTCCTAGAACAGACCTGCCAAGCCAAGTGATGATGTTTTGGGTTTCTTCTTCCCTCACCCCTATGTAAACTGTACAGAGGGCATGGGAGGTTTGGCCTTTCCTGTGAGATTGGAGCCACAGTTGTTTTTTTGATGCTATCTCTCTGGCACTCAGAGCAAGGATGTTTTGAAGGACAGAGGAATGGGGTTGGGCTGTGAGGAAAAAAATAGGTTTAAGATCACAGTGTCTCCTTGTGTCCTGCAGCCATCATGCACAGAGCTGCTCTTTCTTCATCCTGACTGTGAGAAGAAAACAGCCTGGAGCTTCTGGGCACAGATAATACAGAAAGCACCAGATTAGGTGACCTTAATTACACCAACCCCTCTTTCTTGCAGGGTGGTGGTGTATGCAGAGTAGAGGTAAATGAGTGTTTGTTGGTGTTCAGAGCTGCTGTGTGGGTCCAGGGGATGACAGAGCCCAGCTCTGTGATTGCAGGCAGCATTTCAAAGCCCTCCAGTATCTGGGGCTTTCTGAAATACCACCGAAGGTGCTTGAGTTAATTGACCTCTGCATGAATGGGAAGCCTGTTTAAAAATCCCTGTGGCAGCCTTGCAGAAAAACATCCCTGCACTTTGAAGGCCAAGGGCTGAAAGGACACTCTCTCTGCATCCCCACAGAGCCTGCCTGTGAGCACAGAGGAGCTGCAGGAAGAGGTGGCCATGGTCACATCAGCCCCTGGAACTGAGGGTGACTTCAGGGTTGTCATGGTGCTGTCCCAGATTTTTCTGTGCTGCTGCTGTGTGTGCACATGTCCCCCTCCATCATGGGCACCTGTGGGGGTGGCTGGATGGCAGAATATGTCACAGACATCTTTTATGGAAAATCCTTTCCTTAGGATTTTTCCTCCTGAGAAGCTGGGAGGCCTCAGGAACAGAATGTAAACATTGATTATCTGATGCTGTGGAATGCAACAGGTGCATCTGTGATTGGCCCATGTTGGTTGTTTCTAATTAATGGCCAATCACAACCCAGCTGGCTCGGACAGAGAGTCTGAGCCACAAGCCTTTGTTATCATTCTTTCTTTTTCTATTCTTAGCTAGCCTTCTGATGAAATCCTTTCTTCTATTCTTTTAGTATAGTTTTAATATAATCTATATAATAAAATAATAAATCAAGCTTTCTGTAACATGGAGTCAGATCCTCATCTCTTCCCTCATCCTCAGACCCCTGTGAACACCATCACAGGAATGGACATCCAAGGTGGATGGGTGAGAGGAGGACACCCATCATGAGCGCTGGACACCCACAAGAGCTGATTCCAAAGGATTTCTGACCAGCCATCACCTACCTCCTATCTTGCTATACGGATCCAAGGGAATTAGGGGCTCCGAGACAACTTTTGCTTTTAAAGTTTTATGTCCAGAATTAGCTGGGTGCCAGGAGATCGACCATACAGGTGGATGATGTGTACCCCAAGGATTTTTCATCCAGCCCTCCTTCATTCTCTTTTATTCTCTTGTTGCAGGAAACATCTCAGTTAGGGAAAGAGAGCTGATGAATGTGGTGGCAAGGGGGGATAGAGGGGAGAAACAAACGGCATGGGAATCTCTTCTGGACATGATGTTAAAACTGTCACCCCAATGCCTTAATCCATCTGGTTTGTGACATTCAAAGCAACTTTTTTAGCTTGAGATAGGAATGTGGGACTAGACAAGGAGCAGTTAAGATAATAACAGTGCCCTGGTTGCTTATCAAGTTAGGCCTACTCACACAGTGAGCACTGGAGCTCCTCATTCCTGATTCAGAGAGAAACAGAGACCACTCCTTCCAAATGGGTCATCCCCTCCTGGAGATGCTGTGGTTGTGCTCAGGGACATGGGGATGGTGCAAACACCTCCCTGCAGCACAGAAAGGCTGGACCTGGCTGTAGGGTACAAACCACAGCTCCTTCTTCACTGCCCTGCACAGTCAGCTTGGGCTGGCTGGAGAAAGAAGTCACAGGAGTGGCTTAAACACTGGAGAAGATGCTTTGAATCATGAGGCTCAGAGAGCTCTGTTTTCTTCACAGGAGGAAAATGGTGAGGTGACCTTATTATCCCTACAGCATCTCTCTGGAGAGAAATCTCTGAGCAACTCCCAGGAAGGACAGAACAAGGACCTGTAGCTGACAAGAGACAGACACAAGCCAGAATTAAGGCGCACATTTATCACAGTTAGTGTGATCAGCCACTGGAACAGCTAAAGAGGGAAATGGTTGATTATTTTTGCCTTGAAGCCTGGCAAACACAGGGGACTGGGCTCACAGTGAGAGCAGAAGAAAATGCAAGGGTCAGATACTGCCAGACATCCTGGCCTTAGGCCCTTGGAGTGGGTGAAGTGGACAGGATTTCACCACCTTCATATGCTTGGATGAACAGTGCCTGTGCTTTAAACCTGGTGTGCTCAAAATCTTAAAAAACAGTGCAGTAATTGTGGCATTTATTAATTTGACATTCACTTTGTTAAGCCACCTCTTTGAAAATTCAGCAAATGCACTCATTTCTAATAGGCATATGACATATAACATCTGCAAGTGTTCTCACAGCTGGGCCATCAAAGAAAGCTCTCTGTAGTGTGTGAAGAATATTTTATCAACAGCTTCAATCTGAGCTGCTGGTGTGGGTGTGAAATAACCATTATGGCCAGTGGTAAACAATTTCCAGTTCCTAGAGCACAGGCTTGGCAGAGCTCTGCTCACAGCCCCTGCAGGCTGCAAAGGTGCAAAATGCATGAGGGAAAAGGCTCTCTGGGCATGAGGGACATTTGGGGAAACAGAGGTGCAGAAATTTAATCTCACGCTTTTGAGGCAGAACAATAACATTGAAAACTCCTGCTGTGCGATGGGCTCAGAGTCAGTCACCCCACACAAATGAAACCCTGTGTGCTGAGCAGCGTGCCTGTGGTTTTCAGGGAGGTGGTGTTGAAGAGTGGTTATATCCAACAGCACCTTGCTGGTCCCCACCTGGAATCCCAGGAGCTCTGATCTTGGCACTGAGCACAGCACAGCAGAAAACAGCAATGCTGGGACCCTTCTGGGGGCTGGGATCACTGGCTCCTGTTGGAATCCTGGGTGCTGAGAATTTCAGACTTTCTGTGCTGTCAGGCACTGACCTCCAGGAGAACACTGCATTGACCTGAGGCCATGGAGAAGGCCTCCAAAATGGAATGATAGCACTGGGATTGTCGGTGTGGGGTTTAGATAGAAGTGTGTAATATCACATGGTGGAAAACTTAGAGTTTAAGGTTTTGGAATATAGTAATATATATAAAGCAAGATGGAGGTTTTAGGGTGGAGGCTGGTCCTTCTTCTTCGCATTCTTCTCCATGGGTTTGGGTGATTTTGTGTAATTGGACAAAAAAGTCCACATTGCAGCCATGGGTGGTTGGTTATTGGGTTAAACATAAAAACAATTTAGGTGTTGTTTCTTAATTGGACAGTTTATCCTTAAAAGACCCTGTAGAGAGAGAGATGGGGCCATTTTTTACCTTGTTAGAGTGAAGTGCTGTAGAACTCACAGCTTGTGAGACTGTAACATAGATAAGAGCTAACAAATATCTGAGTCCCAACAAGAAATTCCATCTCTGCACATTTAATCCTGACCCTGACCAAGGCAGGAAAAGAAGATGAAGAATGCACAGGTTCCTGCTCTGCATCAGACATGGACGCACACCAGGGCTCAGAGAAGATCCCCTCTGCCCTTAAGGACCCTTTTTGCCCTTCAGGAGCTCTTTGGGGTGGTGATGAGGGGGTGATGAATTCAGACTGTGCTGAACTCCCTGATCTGCAGAGGAGAGCCCTCTCTGGAGCAATTCCTCACCTGGGGCTGTCCCCGTGGCAGAGCCATGGTCTCTGATTGCCACCCACAAATGTGTCTGAGGAGGGGAGCAGCCCTTCATTCCCAGGAAGGACAGCTGTTAATTTTTGGCCGAGGCTGTATTTTGTCAGCAAATCCCCATTAGTGCCTCTCCTTGTCCTTCAGGACAGCAGGATCAGCCCTTGAGCTGAGGCCCTGGAGCAGTCACAGCGCCGGAATTGGGGTGCTTGTCCCTCTGGGCACTGCATTTTCTGTCATCTGTCAGTTCCCTGCACATGTAGGCTGCTCTTTAGGTGTTTGCATGGCAGAGGGGTGGAAACCTTGCAGCGGGGAGTGTGTGAATGAGATCTGTGTGCTTATGGCATGGCACAGAGCCAGGAGAGAGCACTTGAGGGGCCCTGAGAGCTCCCTGGGGCTGGAAAGGACAGCAATTATCATTCTGTGGAAACCTGCCACCTCTCTGTCAGGCTGAGGACCTCTGAAGGAACCTCACCCACATCACTTGCTGCTTTCCCAAGCTATCTGTCTCAGATCCCACAGAAGGGGTTCACAGATTCCTCCCCACGCCTCAAAACCTTTTTATCCAGAGCCTGTTTCTTCCTCTTGCACGTCTCCAGCACCTGATAAGTAACATGCTCCTGAGGCACCGCTTCAACTCGTGAAACTGGGGCTCCCTTCTCCTTCATTTTGTCCTACAGAATGGGATTTTAAAACTGGGAGAACATCCATTAAAAACAAAGCTGCAAAGAGACTAACGAAAAGGCAGAACAAACTTATACTGAAATTTTGCTGGAGTTTATGCACATTGACTACTTCCAATTCATTTTTTTCAGATGGACTCTCAGGTCTTAGCCCTTTGTTTGTATGTAGAACACAAAAACAAACCAAGCCCCATTCCTACATGAGGAGCCTGGTATGAGCAGGGACCTCTCCCCCATTTCTGGGAAAAGGAATGAGGTCCCGTGGGGTGGGCGTGGGGCTGTAATTATTTCTGCAGCTGCTGGCAGGGTGTACTTGAGGGTTCATCAAGCAATGGGAGGCTGACCCCTCTCCCTACAATAAAATGTTAAATATTTTTGGATGTGCAATAATTTGGGCTTGCACTGATGCTGACTCTGATAAGCCTTGTTGTGCATGGTGGCTCAGGCAGCTCCTTCAGTCTCTTCTGCCTCCTCTTGTAGAAGGCCACAGGGCAGGGAAAACAAATGGGAAGAGGAGCAGTTAATGTATCTTGATCTTTTTCTCTGCATCTGATTCTTTGAACCAACTTTCATTGCTCTATATCCATAAAAATTACTGCTGAATCCAAATTTTCCTTTGTAATAGCAACCTAGGGCTTCACACCAGGCTGATGGATATTTGGAAGGCCACAAACAGCACTGCTGAGAAAGCAAATCCCACCAGCCTCTGAGATAACACAAAACAACCCATTTTTTTTGAACTGCTGGTGATATTCACAGTCTGAATGCACCTTTATGTACCATGGGCTTGTTCATTAATTGTGTCCCTGCAGTGATCACAGGGTGAGGTGCATTGTGAGCTATTTATGCACAATTCCCCCCATGCTGAAGAGGCCCTGTCACGGGCTGCTCCAAATGAAAGGGTGTTTGTGTGCCAGAAAGCAGCCCCAGCTCAAGACAAGAGCCCTCAGATGGTGACAGAGTGAGGAGTGCAAGGGAATAACGAGGCCTTAGCACATGACTGGCCTTATTCATGGCTTCTGTGTGGGCATCTGGGTGAGGGGCAGTCTCAGAAGGGGAGCTGGCACTGCTCACAGGGCACTCCTGGGGAGCACTGAGAAACTGGGGAGGAAAAAAGAGCAGATACAAGTCATAGGCCAAAGGGGGAAAAGCCTGAAAATGGAGAGCACAGCTGGCTGTTCAAAGTGATGGGGAGGCTGCCACTGGAAAACTTGTCTGGGAGCTGGACTGGAGCAGATCTAGGGTGGGAGCTGGAGAACAGGGACTCTGGCTGAAGAACATGAGAGATGAGATAGAGCTGAAGAGGCAGGAAGAGATGCAGGATAAAGCACAAAGAGATGAAGAGCCCAACACCCCCAGAGTCTGGTCCATGCTGGGACAGAAGTGAGTACAGAGGCAGAGTCAGAAATCCAGGAGTAGGAGAAATTTTAACCAGTCCCATAGGCCTTGATGCATTTGACTTTCTCTGACTTTGAAACCAGTCCCTAGCACAGGGAGGAGGAGGCTTGGAAAACTGGGTGCTGCAGGTGTGCAGGGCACTGTGAGTCACCAGAAGCCCATAGAGATGTGCTGAGCTGCAAGGTCCCCTCTGTCCCTTTTGCCACTGATAGACCAGAGGGCAAAGAGGGTGGCACAGCTTTTGAGATGCCACTGAGAGACGATGCTGTGACTGTCCCTGATTCTGCCACACAGAAATCAGCTCTATTCCCACTTTTACACCTGTACCAACAGAGAGGGGACAGAAGAGTGTCCCAGACAGTCCCTCCAGTGCACAGGGGACAGCAGAGCAGAAAGTGCTTGGCCCCATCAGGAGGACCTACCACGAGGAGTCCCCTGGCCTAAAACTGCCCAGATCCTGCAGCTATGTGTCTGTGTGCGTCCCCATGTCAGTGTGCAGATATTTTTGGCACAGGCGATCTCTCCTCTCCTCTCCTCTCCTCTCCTCTCCTCTCCTCTCCTCTCCTCTCCTCTCCTCTCCTCTCCTCTCCTCTCCTCTCCTCTCCTCTCCTCTCCTCTCCTCTCCTCTCCTCTCCTCTCCTCTCCTCTCCTCTCCTCTCCTCTCCTCTCCTCTCCTCTCCTCTCCTCTCCTCTCCTCTCCTCTCCTCTCCTCTCCTCTCCTCTCCTCTCCTCTCCTCTCCTCTCCTCTCCTCTCCTCTCCTCTCCTCTCCTCTCCTCTCCAGGATGAGGGGAGATTTATCTCACCAAAACCAAAGAAAAATAAATTCTAAGGGGAGAAAAAGAGCCCTAAGCAAACCAAACCACAAAACTTCCTTTCTTTTTTTAAATCCTCCCCAAATTCTCATCTTCCCAGCCAATACAAAGAAAACACCCTCTAAACTTTCTCTTGGCCAGCAGAGGAATTAATCCCAATTAAACAAACAAGCACTGGGCTGCTCTGCAGCCTGGTGGGTCCCTGGGGTTATTTCTCCAAGGCCACCTTCTGAAATGCTTGGACAGTCACACAGTGGCCCCTGCTCTGAGAGTTTCTGTCACAGGCCTGAGCTTGGCTGGGGTTGATGCCTTGCGGGATCCATCACACTGACAGGAGCTGCTGCTGCCCTGGATGTGCTCCTGGCCACCAGCCCTGTGCTCAGGGGGCTTGCAAGAGGGAGCAAAGAGGGTCTGGAGCAGGCTGTGCTGATACAAGCATGAGGCAATACCCAGAAATGCACCCTCTTCACTCTTCCTGTTTCTTGTGTGAGTGTTTTTGGCATTGCCCTGCAATTTCTCCCTGTTGTCACATCACCCCAGAGTCAGGCTTCCAGTGCAGAAATGCACCCAGGGTTTTGCCTGGCACCTTAAAGCCTGATCCACCTGGCAATGAAATTTATTGGACAAATAGTGGCATGGACATGGTGGAAGCTGTGCTCCTCTAGAAAACAATTCCCAGTCTAACCAGAAAACCCAGTTTTTGGCTCCCCTTTAATTTCCAGAAATCCCTTTCTAGCAGGAGGGGCAACAGCTATGCCCTTCCTCAGTTTCCCAGAGAATACATCAAAATGTGGCTCCCAAAAATGCAGGTTCAGTAAGGTGGCTCTGGCAGAGTGGCTGTCCCATAGCTCTATCTCCCAGGTGTGTGCAAAGCCAAACTGCCCCCCAGACCCACAGAGGGGAGCCTGGGCACCACCTTCTGGGGACCACTGTGTCTTTCTCTGACTCACATCACAGTTTTGTGTGTCTCATCCACCCTCTCATCTTTCCAAAGTTCTGGCATGGACAGCAATGGTGGTCAGGTAGAATCACGATTGTGCCCTTTCCTGGCATCTCTTCAAGCTGCAGGAACAGCTTCTTTCCCCCTCCTTTTTATCAATCCTCTCTTGAGATACAAATCCTGGTAATGCTCTGCCTCTTCTGAGCAGCCTCCCTTGCTCAGCAGTGATGGGAATTTCCTTGAGTCTTTTATGGACTTGTTCCTGTTACTCAGCTCTTCAGCTCTGAGATCTTGCAGCAATACACCAAGTGCTTAGGAGGGAAATTGCTGATTTAATCACTTTTTCCCTTATAAATACCTTTCCATCTTTCTCCCACCCTTCCTTTCTTCCCTGAGGATCCCAGCAAGTTAATCTGTAGCTGCAATGGGCTATTCAGAAGCCTTATCTCATCCCTGCTTGAGAGAAACCTGGCAGGTTATTTTTAACATTTATACACATCTAAAAAAAATGTGAATGTGCTCTGCTGTGCTGCGAGCCAGGAGCACCCCAGAGACCCTGGGCTGAAAAGAGAAACAACTTCTAAATATTAAGTGGGAGGAATTTGAGTGACCTCTTTTAGGTAGATACGTGCTCACTACATCATGTCTTCAGCTGGGACCTGGGCCAAGCTGGGGCCTCTGCCTCCTCCAGCATTGCTGGCTCTGGTCCTTGCTGAGGAAGGGGAGATGAGAACATGCCCCAGCTCCAGGACTCCCTCCCTGTGTGCCTTGGTCCCAGTTTGAAATGCCAGAGCTGGAGATGGAGGGGCTGTGCCTGGGACACGGCTCTGGAGCGGAGCAGTGCTGGGAGATTTGCAGGGTGGAGGGGATCAGTGGATAAAGCAGATGTTGGTGGCTGGGGTAACCACTTGTGTGCATGTTTCCAGAGGGGTGTGGGATTGGCAGAAACAAACAGGTGATTATTTGTTTGGGTTTTTTGATCAGACTCGCTTGTGATTGCAAACCAAAATGAATAACTCAGTGGGGGCAAACACAAAAGGTTTGGATCCAGCAGGGCTGGGTGGATTACCCTGCTCCTCCCTCCTCTCCCCTTGATGTAAACCCTCATCTGCAGCTCTGGGACAGTGTCTGGTCCATCCCTGTGAACTGTTAGTGCTGCCCCATCCCTCACCCATAGCTGTGGGGGCTCCTTTCTCCTCCTGCCATTAGGACAGCATCCCTCAAGGAAAGGCCACTGGACCAGCCTGGGTCTGATGCTCTGGGTGTGCAAAGCTTTCTTCTATGCAGAAATCCCACCAAGCTGTTGCTCTGGGTGTGCAAAGCTCCCTTCTATGCAAAAATCCCACCAGGCTGGGCTCAAAAGCCCAGGTGAGCCCAAAGCCACCATGGCAGCATTAGGACTGCACTGAGATGTGGCTGTGCCACAGCCAAAAACTCCTGGCAAGCCAAAGGCTTGATTAATTGCTTACACCATTTAATATCTAGGCTCTTCTGGTGTTTAGTTACATGGACTAGAAAGGTGCTGCCAGAAAACAAGGTCCATGAGAGTCCTGTGGTGTCTGAGGCAGTGGTTTACACAGCCAGAAAGGGATTGAGTAACCCAACGTCATTTCTCTGGTCTTGTGTGACATCCGAGGGTTTAAATGATGCCACTGATGGAAAATCCCCTGCAGCCCTGGGGAGGCAGCCTCACAGCTTAAAACAAAACCATGCCTCGTGCCTAATTGTAAATTGTTGTCAGCTGAACATGGCCTTGGCTGAAATCCAGCCCTGATTGTATTTACAGCTATTCAGCTGGAGGGCTGGGGCATGGATGTACCTTATCTCACTAGGAGATGCTCATTACAGCCCAGATCCCCCCCTGCCCTGAGTGCAACCAGGGTGGGCCTGGGGAAGGCTCAGAGCAGGGCTCCTGCTCGCTTACATCCTCTCCTGTTGCCAGAGAAAGAAAAGTTCAGCATTACCCAATTTTGTGTGCCACCTCCTGTTTGGTGAGAAAACCCCTTTTGAGGGAAGGCACAACACCCCAAAGGAGAAGAAGCTTTCCTCCCAGGATGATGGCTGCTGCTCCCAAGGCAGGCAGATGGCTCAGAGGAGTGAAAAAGACAAGATTTAGGGGGTCTCTGGCTTCTTGAGGTGTGTTTGTGCTGGTTCCAGTCCTTGGCAGTGCACAGGGCTGCAGTCTGCAGCAAGATGTCACTTGGGCTTGGAATGGTGGCTTTATCTTACAGATCTGGGACTGTGAGTGGTCAGAAACACCAATGGAGAAAGCCACAGCTGGCAATGCCAGGGAAATGCCTGCTGTCCTGCTGAGGTTTCCTTGCTCCTAGAAAGTGGGAGAGAGCTCTGGTGGGGTCAGGAGAATGGTGGGAGAGAGGAACTCACTGGGAGGAAGGGCTGTAGATTGTGCACAGTGACATTTCTGAGTGGTGTGCACCTCTCCTGGCCTCCCACAGGGATCTCTCCTGCCTCAGTGACCCTCCTGCATCACTGCAGGTGCAAGGGAATATCTGCCCACGGTGCCAGGCACCATCCCTGAGGCCAGTGCTGGGAGGGGTTAAAATAGAAACAATAAAATGTGAGAGAGAGGACTTATTTGACTTAGTGGTACACAAGCTATAAATCACCAAGCTTTTTGGGAGGGCAGATAACAGCTGCTAAGTGAAGAATAATCTTCTTTATTAGGTGAGCTATTTATTAATCATTCATTATCCAACTAATCTTAAATGTCTAAGCTGTTCTCTGCACCAGCTGTTTCAGTAGGAGGCAGGACACTGGTGACAGCACCTGCTGGATCATGCCTGGTTCCTTTGACTTTGTGCAGAAAAGTCAGTGAGTTTGAAAACTGTGCCTGTGAATGGCCCATGAGGAAAAAAAAAGGGATTTCCTGAGCCACAGCCAAGCTGTGGCAGCTGCCTGTGCTCATTCCCCTGGTGTGCAGCAAGCACAGGCTGTGAGGATCTGAGATTTAGGTCAATGTAAAGGGATGCCTCATCCCCGTTATTGCTTCCAGCTCAGGGGATGCTTCTGGGCTCTGCTCCACTGCTGTACAGTGATTTGTGAAGCTGAGGCTTAAGGCTGGGGATGAATAGAGCTGTGAAATGAAAATGTCCATCTTTCACTCGTTGCCTGCCTGGAGGAAATCTTCTGTGCATCACAGGGGTCTGCTGCTATTGATTTGGGATGTCTGTGCTTCTGGAGACTTCACCTTTCCTTGATGTGAGTGTCAGGGTTTGATTTTCCTGCTGCATTGCTTGGCAGTGCACTCAGTGCTGGGAGCTGCAGACACAAGGGCAGAGCTGGCTTTTGGAAGGCTGGAATGCCTTAATGGGCTTTCTGACATGAGAGCAAATTCCTGCAGAGGTCAGGTCTCCCATGTGGATAATTTAGGGGGAAGTAAAATGGAGAAACACCCCTCTAAGGCCTTCAACCTAGAGAAATGTCCCTGTCCCTGTGCAGTGACAATAGAACTCTGTGGTGGGACAAGTCTCTGGTCTCCTGAGCTATCACAGATTAACAGAATGGTTTGGGGTGCAAAGGACCTCAAAGATCATCCAGTTCCAACCCCTTGCCATGGGCAGGGACACCTTCCACAAGACCAGGTTGCTCCAAGCCCTGTCCTGTCCCTGAACACTTCCATCCACAGCTTCTCTGGGCAGGTATTTACAGCTGTGGCATGAGGAATGTGCAGACAGTGCAATAGCAACTGTGGCCTCTTGTCACCCTGATTTTTTTAAGTTTTTCTAAACCTTCTGATGTTGACATTCTTGTAGCAAACTTTCTCACACACTTTCTGTAAATAACTCATTGTTTTGCATTCCTTTATAGAAGAAGAGAAAGCTGACGGGCTGTTGGTTTGTCCAGTGTCATTGGAGAGGTGGCACTGTCACCCTCCAATCCACTGTCACTCTTAGAAATCTATAAATGTTGGAGTCAGAAAATAAACTTCCTTTTTTCTTCACCTTGAGAACAGCAGCGTGAGCTTGTGTTCTTTTGTGTCCTAAAGTGACATCCTGCACCCAGGACAAAATACCACCTGGCACATTCTGGGTTGGAGCTGTTTGTTTTTGGAGGTTCCTCCTCTTTGGAAAGACTGTGTTGGTTCTCAACAATTGCACCTTTCCATGGCAAATGCTGCAGTCTCCAAGAAGGGATTGCATTAATCTCAAGTGGACACCTGTAGGTGTTTTCTCACTGCCTGTCCCACCCTCACATCAGGCTCTGAGTGAGGTCCCCTGCACAGATCTCCCTTAAGTGGTGAGATGAAAGGGAATTGACTGACAGACTTGAAATATTTATAATGAATGCCTATGTCAGCATATAAAATTTTTTTCCTCTCCACTGAAGGATGCTGCACACCAAAATAGAACACATGGTAAATGGACTGGAAGAATCAACGTTTGTCCTCCTGACTCTTAAAGATCTCTGCTATTCTGGGGGCTTGACTTGCACTCAAGCTGCCACAGACACGGGGGACATCTGTTTTGGTCTGGCAAAAGCCAGTGGAGTTATGCTAATGCAAACCCCAAGCTTCTGCATGTGTGGCCTGATGTAGCCAAAGCTGCATGCAAAGCAAATTACTCCTGTCCTCATGCAGTAATGAAAAGCCCTCGTTCCCATCACAGGAAGTCCACACGATCAAGCTGTGCCTGACACATCTGGAAGCCTGGGCTGGGTGCATCCGTGGGGAAGAGGAGCTGTTCCAGGTGGGAGCAATGTCTGTGCCCTCAATCTGCTCCCAGGGAAGGGCCTGGGCTGCAGCAGGCTTTGTTTCCAGCACACAGGGCCTGTTTGGCAGGAGCTGGGATGGTTCTGATGCGTGGCTGGCTTGTTTAGGGTGGGATCAGTCTCTGGGATGAGAGTGCTGCTCCCCTATCCCTTGGCTGTATTCAAGGTGCCTTGTCTTCAGCATTCAACAGCAGCTGCCAGAAATCTGCCTTGTTGTGAGGTTGGTAGTGAGCTACTGAAGCAGCTGGATGCACATCTGTCTGCTTTGGGGAGGGAATGCTGAGAGGGCTCCCGTGGTACCCATTCCAAGAAAATATTTACTCACTTTGAAGATAGTGTGTTTTTCCAGCCCAGCTTTGGGACAAAACACAGCTCCAGAACAAAGATCTCCTGTGTCCCAGCTGATTTCCAAAGCAATGCAGGAACAGGGCTATTAGGCTGGGTTGGGAGCCTTTGTGGAACCAAATGCTGTTAAAAATTAAAATATTTTTAATCTCACTTTAAGTGGTATGTCAGTGGGACTGAACCCAGCTTGCACACCCTTATAACAAATACAAAAACGCAAAGGCAGATGAAATTCAAAATAATTTTCCCTTCCCTCCCACTCCTCCCCACATCTGCCAGTGGTTTCTGACATGCTGTGGTGTGAGGACAGACTTTGGAAAATCCGGGCCAGCTCCCCAAAGAACAGGGTGTTAGCACATGTCTGTGTATGTTACTGATGAAAATGGAAAGTACAATGGGGGAGGGCAGGAGGAGCCAGGCTGAAGCATTAATTCCTCATTTCACGGTGGAGTGTGACAGTGTTCACAGGGGTCTGAGGCTGAGGGAAGAGATGAGGATCTGACTCCATGTTTCAGAGGCTCGATTTGTTATTTTATGATATATATTACATTAAAACTGTACTAAAAGAATAGAGGAAAGGATTTCATCAGAAGGCTAGCGAGGAATAGAAATAGAAAGAATGAATAACAAAGGCTTGCGTCTCAGACTCTCTGTCCGAGCCAGCTGACTGTGATTGGCCATTAATTAGAAACAACCAACATGGGCCAATCACAGATGCACCTGTTGCATTCCACAGCAGCAGATAACCATTGGTTACATTTTGTTCCTGAGGCCTCCCAGCTTCTCAGGAGAAAAAATCCTAAGGAAAGGATTTTTCATAAAAGATGTCTGTGACAGTGGAGGGGGCAGGCTGGCGAAGGCTCTCCCTCAGGGGATTGTGGATAAAGCTGTAAATCCCCAAAAAAACCCATCTAAAAGACGTCTGCCCTTCCTCTGCCCAACCCTGGAGCACATCCAGTGCTTTGCCAACCCTGTCACTGCCACTGTCACCTCATTAATGCCCACAGCCCATGCAAGCAGCCACCCCACAGCTTTCAAACATTGCAGCACAGTTCCATCAAATGTTCTTTTTCAGACACTTTTTCTTCCTCTCAGGGTGAAGCTGGGAGTCATACCAAGGAAAAAAGAGAACAGCAAACATGCTCCAGGAGGTCTGGCCACAGGACAATGGCCAGCACGTTTCAGTGGCTCCACACAGTCCTGTGGCCACGTCGTGGATGAGCTGCACAGGGATATTTTAAATCCATGTGAAAGATCAAGTTCCTTTTCACTCTGGCTAGTTAATTAGAGATCTGGCATATATTTGGATTAATGTTTAACCCTTCAGTCTCTGTGCCTGGCTGAACGGCACTGGAGATATGCAGTTTACAAACAGTGAAAGCTGATGCCCAGGGTAGCTGGTGCTGTGTGCAGGAATGCTCTCCCCATCCCTCAGCTGGATGTTCCAAAGGATGGAGCATCTCAGCTGCTGGGAAGTGTGAGATGAAGGGGAGGGAGTGCTCTCACTCCTTTGACAGTGTCCAGACTATGGGCTTGGCACACAAGTAAGCAGCTGAACTTGGGCTTCCCCAGAGCAGCAGAGATCAAACCCACAGCTCTGAAAGCTCAGCCTCTGCCCTGTGTCTTCACTTACACCAAGCGGTTTGGCTAAGATCTCCTGAAGCATTTTGCATGCTCAGCAGGAAAAGTGAGGGGGTGAACAAGGAGAGTTTCAGCTCAAAATGAGAGTTGGTTGCTGCCTCTTGGCTTCTGTCGACTTCAGCTCCCACCATTTCCCTGTCTCCTCCTGAATTATAACCTGTCATGACACTGCATGGAATTAACTCAGTCGCTCATGATGGTTTTTCCATGATGTTAAAGCCAGGATCACATTCACGGAGTCTCGCTTTTTCTGTAAAAGCCATGAACAGAAGAGATATAAAATGGGAAGCAGGGTTCATCTGTGTGGGACAGGTAATGTGTATCTTCTGGAAGGGCCACTCAATGCCTGCCCCACTCCCCCTAATTCTGCATGCAGGCAGCACCATGGGAAGAGGAACTTGTTGAACTCCTTGCAGCTCTTGCTGCTCTCACAGGATGTCTGCCAGCTGTTGTTTTCCCAGTCTTACTGGCCTCTATTCTTTGATTTCAAAGCCAAAAGGTGCTTCTCAGACTTTACCATATCTGTAATGACGTCTGTCAATATTGAGCCTACAGAGGACAGAGATTTATTTTATTTTGTAACAAAATATTCCTTTAACAGTGAGCATTGTCTTCCTGAGCACCAGTTCAAACCATGTATGAATGGTGTCCCAATTTAGACACAACTCTGCCTCTCCAAAGCCTTCTGGGATGATGTTGCTGGAAAAATATTCCTGCGGCCACTGTTGTGCCAATGTTTTAATCCATCTTTTAATAAACTGTAACTGAAGAACAGAGTGTGGAATTCATCAAATGGTGTGCTGTGCCTCACTGGGGAGCTGGGTGTTGGAGCCAAAACTGAAGGCAGCTGTTGCAACTGCTGCCTGTAATTCAGCCTCACCAAAATATTGACTATTGTTAGTCGTGCCCCAACATGGAAAGCATTTAGCTCAGTGCCATTGTTGGAGTGAGGACTCTGGAGTCAGTGGAGCAGCTCAGCCCCCACAGATCTGGGGTTAGGTGGCTGGAGACCCCCCTGGATGTACACAGCAGCCTCTGGAACGCCGTGCGATCTGCGTCGATCATCTGTTCCTCATAGACAGAGGGGAAGAGTTATTATGAGAGAATAATTAAAGCAGCTGAAAAGAGCAAAGTGTTGGCAGACTGCAACCTCCCTGCACAGACCACACAACAGCTTGCTGGGATCAGCAGAAAGGGCCAGGGAGCCCCGGGGGAGGCACAGAGTCCTGCAGGACCCTTCTCTCACCCACACCAGAGCTCAAACCTGACCGTGCTGATGCTCCTCAGAGCTGAGCTGATCTCCAAGAGCAATGTGTGGCTCTGGATGGAAGGTCCAGCAAAGAAAAGTCTGATTTGGTCTTAGGGGAATTTTTTGCACTGTGAGAGTGATCAAACAATGACACAAGTATGAATTTCAGTCCTTGGAAATGATAAAAATTCTGCTAGGAAAAATGCCCTTAGCAGCCTGATCTAAGCTGGCTTTGTCCTGAACAAGGAGTGACCTCCAGAAGTTCCCTACAACCTCAACTATTCTGTCATTCTGTGTTTCCACCAGGTGGTCAGGGCACAAATTTGCCTTCCTGTACACGTGTCACCTCTTTATTTTGTGTAAGAGACAAAGGCACCCTCTTGATTAAATATTGGCCTAGTGGGGACTGTGACCCACTGGTGACTGGGGTCATGTTGGGAACGAGTGTTTGGCTATTGTCTACCGCCAGAAAAATTTCTACTTGAAGACTCTCAAGAGATTCACATCTTTTCTTGGTAGCTGGGTCAAATGGATAATTGCCTCCACTCTTTAAAACACACTTCTCTCCTTTCAATGAGAATTGTGTTTGAATTCTAAAGCTGCCATTTCAGGTTCGTCGCTTTAGCTGACAATTTATTCCAGGAGAGGCTACTGAAAACCCTCTTCTCCTCAAGAAGGTGAACTCCAGTAAGTCTCAGTGTGATATCTTTAGCTTGTGACAGAAGAGTAATTCTCTTCACTGCTATCAGTGGGGGACCAAGAGCAGGTAAGCTGCTGTTGCATGGAAACGTCTCACACTGCAGCTCCTTGATTTGCTTTTAGCTCCTCATCTCCACAATGAAATTGTGTGAAATCCATTTCTCTGGTTAGCTGGTGTCTGCTTCCTTCTCTGTGCTGAGGCGTTCCAAGACTGTGATGGCAGAACTTCTGCCTGTGCCTCTGCTCCAGGCGCCAGCATGTGAAGGGCAGAGATGGAGAAGGAAGATCATTGCTCCAGGGAGGGAAACCAGCCTTGTGGGATCTTCCAGGGTCAAGCTCTGCCATGGGTGGCCTTGTCTCACCTGAGTCCCCTGGCCAGCTTGGGGACCAGCAGCCTGGCCAGGGCAGGGTTCAGTGCCTGTCTCACTTCAGAGTCAAGGCTCAGCACACCCCAGGCCGTGGTGGTGGTATTGATACATGTCAGAGACATCTTTTATGAAAAATCCTTTCCTTAGGATTTTTCCTCCTGAGAATCTGAGAGGCCTCAGGAACAAAATGTAAACATTGATTATCTGCTGCTGTGGAATGCAACAGGTGCATCTGTGATTGGTCTCATGTTGGTTGTTTATAATTAATGGCCAATCACAGTCAGCTGGCTCTCTGAGCCACAAGCCTTTGTTGTCCTTCTTTCTTTTTCTATTCTTAGCAAGCCTTCTGATGAAATCCTTTCTTCTATTCTTTTAGTATAGTTTTAATATAATATATATGATAAAATAACAAATCAAGCCTTCTGAAACATGGAGTCAGATCCTTGTCTCTTCCCTCATCCTCAGACTCCTGTGAACACGGCCACAGATACACTCTGGCTAAAATCCAAATCCCAGAAGTCCTGTTGGGAGCTGGTAGTCAAAGAATTGTTCAACTGTAGGGTTGCAAGCCAGTCTGTGAAGCAGTTTTGAGGCAAGGCTGTAGGAAATGGCTGGTACCTTTCTTCTGGCTAAAATGCCCTCAGTGACTTTACCATCTCCACTTTAGAGCTAGAGAAACACAGGCTCAGCTTTTCATAACTTTAGTCAGTGTGACAAGGTGGATTTTTGCTCTTCTTTCCACACCCTGTGGTCTGCATGGTCTGAGATGGAAGCACAGGCTGCTAGGGTGAAAAACCATAGTTATTAATCCATAATTTTCCCAGTGTCCCTTAGCCTGGTGGAAATCCCTGGTGTCAGGGCAGGTCTCCCTGCAGTGCAGCACTGTGTGGCCTCCAAGATTTCAGTTCCAATGTGTCCCTGGAGATAACTGAAGATGCAAGTGATGGCTGAAGAAGGTGAGGCTTGCAGGGCCTGCAATCCCCCTCCTTTCTGAGATAAAAGGAAATACTGAGCTCCGATGTTCACTGACATATTTAGTGTTTTACCCGTGTCATGGCACAGCTGGAATTTGTTCCCACAGTGGTATTTCCTGTCCTGTATCTTCCTGGGTAAAAGGAATGCTCATCCCAGCATTCATGCTGCTGGGGTAACTGGGAGAAGGACCAGGCTGCAGCCACTGACCCCAGTGCTGCCTTTCCCTCCCCTCTGAGAACTCCTTGTACTGATACAGCAGAGCTCAGAAATCAAATTCTGCTCCCGTGACAGCTGGAAAAACAGGGCACCAAGATGCAGTCAGGTCCTTTAAGAAGATTATTCAGCTTTTGAAGTGTTTGTATCCACTAAAAAAATATCTGTCTTCCATTTCTCTTGTTCCCTCAAATAACTTTTTAATAGCATAGGGACCTCTTAACCTCATTTTATAGCGAACTATACACTGAGGAAAGATTGAGTTTAGAACCATGAAATCAAAACTAAATGTTTCCTGGAAAGCTGGCAAAACAAAAATGGACTTTAAGGTTTAATTCTTGCTGGCTTTCAGCTACATTTCCAGGGTATAGATAGACAAAATAAGACAAAACACCCAACATATTGCTGCCATTCCCTGGATATTGCAACAGGGCTCTTGTGTCTACATTGGCCTGAGCTTCAAGTTTGAAAAATTCAGCCTGCTTGGAAGTAACAGTGATACCCTGCTTTGGTGGAAATGCTTTTGCAGGCAGCTCTAATTCCAGTCCGCTAATTCCAATTACCAAGAGAAGGAACAGAGCAGTCTCTGTAGGAAAACAAATAACCTATCACTTCCTCTTGATCATCTCACACTTAGCTATTCCCAGCCATTAGTTTAAGGACTCTAATTAAATTCTTCATGAAACTCCTGATTATACACCCCATGAGCAAATAGCTGCTTCTGCTGTGTTGCCAGAGGACCTCAGAGCTGACAATGCCTCCAGCAAACTCTGGCTTCTGGGAATTCTGGGAGCATCAGCTCCAGTTCCCTTTCTCAGTTTTGACAATAAACAGCAAATAACCTGTTTTGGCTTCTTGGGCCTCCATGAGATTGTGATCTTTGGAAGAAAATAACCTTAATACTTAGAGCTCACAGAGAAGAAGTGAGCAACAGGAAGGTAGCGAAGAGCATCTCTCTGAGGATCTACAGCTAGGGAGAATGTTTCCCAGAAAGCAGAAGACAGAACCAGGATATTGCAGAGATTTTTATTATTTCAGGACTGATTTTCATGTAAATATGGATGGCAAGGAAGCTTGGGTCCTAAAAACTTCTTCTGCCCATGGATCATGATGGTGAATGCTGGGACACTGCCCTTAAGCTCTTGGCAAGGAGTTCCAAAATGAGAGCATGGGACTGACATTCCTAGAGCTTGTGACCTGGAGAAAGGCTACCTGTGGTAGCAGAAAGTGGAATGAGCACAACTTGGTATTGGAAGGAAGACACATTATTAGAAACTGGGTTTGGAGAAGACCAGTGGCAGAGCTGTGAGTTTGGAGAAGTCTCTGTACACTCACAAAGTGTATAAAAGGAAAAGTTCTTTCACCTGGTGGAGTGGTTTTTGCATTCCAAGGTCTCCCAGCTTTATAAAATTTTGGTCTTCAATGCCCTCTGGCTGTCAAACAAGACAGAAGACATTTGAGTCAACCAGTCTTTCCAAAGACCCTAAATCTCCTGGACTCAGCCTTCTCTGGTGTGCTGTGATGTTGGCTCAAAGCACTTTCCAGTCTCCTAGAAAATGTCACCTCACCTGCTGACTGAAGTGGTAATCCAGCACTTTCTACTCAGCAATTTAAACCATCTCACTTTTTCTCATCTGAATGAGTTTGCAGTAAACATATTTAACTCTCCTGCTCCTAAATGTCACTTCCAAATCCTCTCTGCTGTCATGTTTAAGCAGTTTGGTGATAATTTTGTGCCTTCCCATGGAGAAAGGGAAGGGTGTCTGAATGCTGTGCAATGAAAGCTCTAATTTTTTCTGGCAGGTACGAAACATGCTGCGGTTTTCATTTAACCCCGCAAGAGAATGTCCTGTATGAATAATGGATTCAAGGGAAAGTTTAGAAAATGGAAAGAACAGAGGTTGCCATGCTCTGGCTCCATGTTGGGGCCATCTGGTTCCTGCCATTAATGGGAAATGCTGCTGCTGGTAACAAAAGCACAGAGCGTGTGTGGGGGTGGGACTGCAAAGCCTCTGGAGTGCCTGGTGTCAGTGATGTGTTTGGCAATCTGTGCTGGGCAGGTGGCAGAAGTGAAGGTTGTGTCTCACACAGGCAGGTAACCCAAACAAACTCCTTACCTGTCTCACATAGGCAGGTAACACAAACAAACTCCTTTCACCCCATGCTGGAACCAGCCCAGCCAGCTGGGGAAGGAGCACTTGTGTGACAGTGGTCACAGGGTTCTTGGATGAGGGAAGAGACGAGGATCTGACTCCATGTTTCAGAAAGACTGATTTATTATTTTATTATATATATTACATTAAAACTATACTAAAAGAATAGAAGAAAAGATTTCATCAGAAGGCTAGCTAAGCTAAGAATAGAATAGGAAAGAATGATAACAAAGGTTTGTGGCTCGGGCTCTCTGTCTGAGCCAGCTGACCGTGATTGGCCATTAATTACAAACATCCCACATGAGATCCACCTGTTGCATTCCACAGCAGCAGATAATCAATGTCTACATTTTGCTCCTGAGGCCTCCCAGCTTCTCAGGAGGAAAAATCCTAAGGAAAGGATTTTTCATAAAAGATGTCTGTGACACACTTGCACCCTCACACTTGCATCCTCCTTTGGATGCTCTGGAAGTGTGAAAGAGCCATAAAACTCCAGGATGTGACCATGAGATGTAGCCATGTTGTGGGCTGGTTTTTCCTGGCGCTGTGGAGCTTGTGCAGAGCCAACACCAGGACCAGCCTTCCCTCCTGAGGCTGAAGCAGAGCTGGCACCACAGACCTTATACAGACCAAAAATCTCTGCTGCTTCTTGAGCCACAGCTGAGCTCAGGTGCCCACACCTGTGCCAAAACACATCCAGGTTTGCATCTGCTTGTCTTGTGCTGTTTCGTGCAGTGGTGCTTGATGCTCCTTGAATGAAGTCCAGCAACTGTGTTCAGGGCATTGTTGGCTGTCCTTTCCCCACTGCAGAATTTTCTTGATGCTAAAAGGAAAAGAAGAACTTTGTCACATCTCACTGTTGCCTAGAAAAAGCTCATCCTAAAAAAAAAGAAAAAAAATGAGAGTGAAAAAATATAATGCCACTCTTGCGAGTGTCTCTTTGCTTCTTCTTTTTCTTTCTTTTTCTTTCTTTTAAGATTTAGAAACAGGAGGTTCTTTCAATGCATTTAGCTCTTAAGTGGTGCCTGCCAGTTACATCTCTCCTAAGCTGGCAGTCATTTTCCAAAACAAAAGCTTTTACCTTTCCTCTTATGGCTTTTCCCTGTTATGGTCAGTAAAAAATGCAATTGTAGAAAAGATTTCTCACCTTCCACACTGTATTTGTTTTACATTTCCATATAGGTTCATGCAAATACATGCACTCTGAACCCCCCTAATGAAGCTCTTACCTGCATCTCTGGATTTTAAATCTTATGTCTACCATGCAACTTGTAGCTGATTGTTATTTTATAAGCCCCAAATCCCAGGGTATTCACTCTAATGTCATAAACATACCTATATTTTAGGTCATCAAGTGAAAAGCGACCAGCTTGTCACCCAACCACAACATTTTTATTCTGCAGTGCTTCCCATCTGTTAATCTCTGCTGTTATGATAAACAAACTGTGCTTTTCTTTGGGCCTGGCTTTATCTGCACCTCCCAGGGGATTTGAAGGGAAGGTTTCACAGAGGCACTCAGGGGTGATGGAGAGAAGAGGTTCCAGTTCCTCCTGGGCTGGGATCCCTGAGGTGCCTAACAGCTATAAAATTCCTCAAGTTTCCAGTAATTTCCAAAGGGGTGGCTGCTGCCCAGAGCTGGCTACCACAGCTTGGAAACACTTCACCAGAAAGCGTTGCCAGCATCTGCTCAGTTTTGGGGCTTTGTTGGATGCAAGCACATCTCTGATTTATGTCTGGTGGAAAGCACTTCACTGCCAGTGCCATGTGAGGGGATGAGCCATGTGGGACCCCATTTCTTGTGGGACAGGAGCACCCAGCACCCAGCCCAGCCCTTGCCCAGTGCGGTTCTTGCTGCTCAAATGGTGCAGATTGCACAGGCCCAGGCAGAGAGCATGGTTCCAGGCTGCAAATCTCCTCCAGGAGTCAGGATCCCAGCCTGGGGAACATGAAATCTGTCCAGCCTGGAGGATGTGAGACCTCCAGGCCATTATTAGCTGATACAAAGCTTGTAAAGGACTCCATAAATGAGCCCCTGATCAATCATTTCCTGAGTAAGGCTGTGGTGGTGCAGAGTGTTTGAAAGCCCCTGTGGTGCCCTGCCAGGGGGATCAAATGCTATCACTGTGTGTCAGGTATTTTACAGTGTGCTGGGAGGGTTGTTGTGGTTCTTGCTTGTTTGTTTGGTGAGGATTTAGTGTGAGAAATGGGAGATCCCACACATGCACATGTAAGGGAGAGCAGGTTCTGGGGGACAGAGGCTGATTGATGCTGCAGGTCAAACCTGCAGAGAGTGAGCTGGGCATGTTCTAACACCTATTTTGTATATTCTCTTTGGTCCACAGCTTGCAGGCTTTGATCTCTGACACATGGATGCCTCAAAGTGTTCAAGGCCAGTTTGAATGGGGCTTGGAGTAACCTGGTCTGATGGAAGGTGTCCTTGCCCATGGCAGGGGATGGGAAAAGATAGTCTTGAAGGTCCTTTCCAAGCCAAACAATTCTAATTCTAAGTTGTACTCCTGCTCTGACACATCTCTCCTGTCTCTCTGGCTGTGCTGTTTTGCTGTGCTGCCTCCAAGGCAGTAAGTTATTGCCTTCCAGAAAACTCTTCAAAGCAGAGTGAATCATTTTCATACGACACGTGTTTTGTTTCCATGGTTATTAGAGCCAGGTTCACTTACATCCATCCTTCCTTGGCACAAAACATTTCTGTTGTCTTTTCAACTTGTGTATTTGTCTGGGCTCCTGCTACAGCTCAGAGATAAGAAATGTTTTCAAAGGAAAATATAAACAAGAGGTATGAAGTTCCCAGTTTAGAAACTAAGAGGGGTATAAAATCAACACGATGTTCTTCAGAAAATGAGTTGGAAGGTTTGAGTCAGGCATAGCCCAGCTCATCATCTGAAGCTGTTGTCCCTGGCAATGGATAAACCTCAGCCCCCATTGAAAATGCCACTTGGATTGGTTGGTTTGGAACAAACACCCAGCTCCTCGGGAGAAGACTCAGTCTCCAAAGCAGAAGTGGCAGATTCTGGTCTACAGCTGGTGCAGAGGAGTGGGAGGGAATCAAGGTGAAGACTATTTCTCTTGTTCAGTAAAACCATTGCTGATTACACAGCTCTGCTTGGGCCTGTTCCAGGTCTGTTAAAGTAAATGGAAAATCTTCCCTCAACATAAACGGGAGCTGGCCCCAGCTCCAGGGATTAAAGAGTGTACAGGTGATCCTCACAGGGGAGCAAATCCAGGGATTAAACAGTGTACAGGTGATCCTCACAGGGGAGCAAATCCAGGGATTAAACAGTGTACAGGTGATCCTCACAGGGGAGCAAATCCAGGGATTAAACAGTGTACAGGTGGATCCTCACAGGGGAGCAAATCCAGGGATTAAATGATGTACAGGTGGATCCTCACAGGGGAGCAGTTCCAGGGATTAAACAGTGTACAGGTGATCCTCACAGGGGAACAAATCCAGGGATTAAATAGTGTACAGGTGATCCTCACAGGGGAGCAAATCCAGGGATTAAACAGTGTACAGGTGGATCCTCACAGGGGAGCAAATCCAGGGATTAAACAGTGTACAGGTGGATCCTCACAGGGGAGCAAATCCAGGGATTAAACAGTGTACAGGTGGATCCTCACAGGGGAGCAAATCCAGGGATTAAATGATGTACAGGTGGATCCTCACAGGGGAACAAATCCAGGGATTAAACAGTGTACAGGTGGATCCTCACAGGGGAACAAATCCAGGGATTAAATAGTCTACAGTTGGATCCTCACAGGGGAACAAATCCAGGGATTAAATAGTGTACAGTTGGATCCTCACAGGGGAACAAATCCAGGGATTAAACAGTGTACAGGTGGGTCCTCACGGGAGAGCCACTCATGATCCTGCTGAGCCAGTCCCTGATGAGTTTATTTTATATTCTTGTCATTTTATGTGTTTCATGTGCTGTCTTGGCTGGTGGTCACCTCCATGGTCACAGTGAGCCTTGTCCAGCTCAGGTTGGTCCTGAGCTCTGGGGACACCAGCTGCAGCACCCATGGGGATAAGTGTGAGCCCTGCTCCAGAAATGGAGGGGGTAACCCCACAGCTCATCATAAGATGCCAACTTCTGGACAAGGTGATGTCTTTGTGGGTTACAGAAGGTCCTGGTTTGTCACTCTGTTCTTTTGAGTTCTTCTAAGCCTTCTGATGTTTACATTCTTGTAATGAACTTTCTCATGGATTTCATGTAAATAATTGATTGTTTTGCATTCTTCTCTGGAGGAGGAGAAATTTGATGGACTACTAGCTTGTGCAGTGCCATTAGAGAGGTGGCACTGTCATCCTGCAATCCACTGTCACTTTTGGAAATCTATGAACATTAGAGTCAGAAATTAAACTGCCCTCTTTTTACCTTGGAGATTCCAGTGTCCACCTCAGTTTATTTTGTGTCCTAGAGTGACCCTGGTTGGTAACAGCCACTTGTCTGTGAGCAGCTTTCTCTGAGACACAGGGAGCTGGCACCAGAGAGGGACCTTAGCTGGGCCTGGCAGCTCACCTGGTGTAGCACCTGGGAGGCTCTGCATAAATAGCAAATATTGAAGGGAGATGACACAGATATAGAAGGAGATAGCTGGGAAATGGCTTCTCTGAATGGAGCTGTAAAAGCAGCAGATTCAATTAGAGAAAATAGCTTTAAGTGCTTCTTGCTTTTCCCAAGGGAAGGCTGCTCTGCAGGTTTTTCTTCCTTCCTGCTTCCCCCTGTTTTCTTGCCCTTTACAGTCTTTACTTTTGCTCCTTCAGTTCAGAAGCCTTCCCTTTCCTTGACCCACCACAACCAGCGGAGCCAAGGTGAATTTTTCATTGTTGATCCTTCACTTTCAGGTCTGAGGCTGGTGGCCAAACACACTCCTGAGATCAGGAAAGCCATCCTGAGGGGTCTGCCTCAGAGAATGTGGTGATTTCAGGAACACAGGAGGCATTTCCACAAGTTTCCAGTTTTCTAGGAGGAGCCCCAGATCATCTGTCTGCTCTCAGCTGTGACAGTGTTCACAGGGGTCTCAAGATGAGGGAAGAAATGAGGATCTGACTCCATGTTTCTGAAGGCTTGATTTATTATTTTATGATATATATTACATTAAAACTATACTAAAATAATAGAAGAAAGGATTTCATCAGAAGGCTGGCTAAGAATAGAATAGGAAGGAATGATAACAAAGCTTCTGTCTTGAACAGAGTCTGAGCCAGCTGACTGTGATTGGCCATGAATTAGAAACAACCAACATGGGCCAAAGATCCACCTGTTGCATTCCACAGCAGCAGATAACCATTGTCTACATTTTGTTCCTGAGGCCTCCCAGCTTCTCGGGAGGAAAAATCCTAAGGAAAGGATTTTTCATAAAAGATGTCTGCGACACTCAGCAATCTGCATGGCCTGCTATGCCACACACTGAGCACTCAGCAGCTCTGCACACGCAGTTGGTGCACAGGAGGAATCTTCTTGGAGAAATGTAAACACAGGTGAGGTGGGTCAGGAAACATCTGTGTGGCAGCTAAGGGTGCTTACAGAGCTACCTCATGAAGCAAACCTTACTGTAGACATGGAAGAACATCATCAGAAGGTGTGAAGGACGTGCCTCAAGTCATGGAAATCTCTGGTGGTTGGTGCTCCAGAAAGAATTCCTGGAGCATCTGGTGGCATGGGGAAAGGCAAGCGCCCTTGCCTGGACAGCAAGGGGTCATGAGAAGAGAAAAAACCCCATCAGGATGTTATATTAAAAGCACATCTGTGCACAGTCTGGAATGGTAAATACATTTTCAGGCTCCCCTCATAAAGCTGCAGTGTTTAAAAGTGCTGATAAAGTGCATTCCAGCGTCCTTGAAGTGCTGCAGTGCACCACACACACCACGCAGTGTTTATCCGGGATCGGCCGGAGATGAATGGGCTGTATGTGTGCAGGGCAGGGATTCATGGGGTGCCACCAGAAAATGGGGCTCAGCTGCCTTGTCCTGGCCCTAGACACCCTGGGCACTGCATTTCACTGTGCCCAGAACAGGCTGGGAAGCTGCTGGCACAGCAGGAAGGGATCAAGCAGCTCTCAGCATCCCTCACCACTGCCCCGTTTGTGTGGGACATGACAGGTCTGTATGCGGCCCATAACAACTGCCCCACATTTTAAGAGAGGGGCTCACAAATTCTGGGCTGGGGCTTCTCTCTCCTCTGCCAGGTTTTTCTTGTAGGTTTATTATCACTCATCATGCCACTGAATTCTTCTTAAGCTGCCCTTTCTATTCTGCCCTCTCCTTGTGCACTCACAAGCCTTTCTTGGGGTGTTGCTGCTCTCAGACAAGCAGTTTTCTCTCCCCTGGCTCACAGAGGAGCATCCATTCTTCCCACCATATAAGAAAACTATTTAGACTCCTTATTTAGTTCCTCAGAATAACAGGGCCCTTTGAGAATGGTTTGGAATAGAAGTTTCAAAGCTCTGTTTGCAGCACAAAGCAGGAGGTGAAGATGGATGGTTTGGAAAGCAGCTGCAGAGTTGGGCCAACACCTTTCTGAGGCTTGGCTGTGCTCAGGCTTTAGTGGAAGCTGTGATCTATTACAAACTTCAACAATTTGCAATACAAGGTTTGGGCAAGGGCTGCTAAAGAGTTTATCATGTAAGACAATATTTTGTAATTGAAATGCCTCGGATCATGCAGTGTTGTGAAGCATTTCTTGCTGCTATTTGGGCTCTGACTGCCTAATTAAGCATCTTTACAATAAATTGGTTAAAAATGACTGGATCTGAAGGGAAAGGAAGAAACAGAGCTTGGGAAGGAGCTGCATTCTAGAAGGTGATTGTGTAGGAGAGAGGGAGAGGAGAAAGTTCCAGTCTGGAGGGGCAGCAGGAGGGATGGCTGAGGCTGGAGAGGGGGAGAGCTGCAGGGGAAATGGTGTAATGTCTTGGTCCTGCCTGAGCAGTGGTGAGGGAAGGAGTGACAGAGGTGGTGAAGGTGGATTTGGGAGACAGACAGAAGCCAAAAAGAGACATTTCAGACACAGAAGACAGCCGGGACACAGCAGTTTCTTGTGACATAAGCTGCAAAAATGGCAGGCAAAACATTGAACGTCAGCATGCCTATGATGCCCATTTTCCCAAGTCTGATGTAAGTGGATACAGCTCCCCAGGAACTTGTAACTCCTCATGTCTTGCATCTCTGGAGAACACTTTCCTGGCTGCTGACATCTGTCATGCCACCTCACGCTCGCCGTGCCACCCCGCCACCTGCCCAAACTCACTCACACTTCTGCTCCCATGAAATGTATGAATCATAACTTCCACACCACGGCTCTCTCCCTGCAAGATGGTGCTTCCAGAAATAGCATCCTGCAAGCCAAGAGCCGTGAGATTGCCCGTATGGTGGTGGGGGCCCAAGGAGAGGGAGAGCTGAGGGAGTGTAAGGAAAACAAACCACCCAACAGAGTGGCAGGAGGGAGGGAAGCACTGAGCAGGATCCAGTCCTTCACTGGGATTGTTCTAGTTTGAAAGTTGAGGCTATCAGAGCCCCACTGCTTGATGAGGTTTGGAAATGGGTCCTTCATTGGGTGCAATATTCTTTGTGCTACAGAAATAGATTAGCTAACATTTCAAACTCGGCTAATGAAGGAGAAGTGTTCCAGCTGAAACACTGTGGGGTACTTTAATGTCACTTCATGGAATCACAGAATGGTTTGGGCTGGAAGGGAACCTCAAGATCATCCACTTCCAACTCCCCTGCCATGGGCAGGGACCTTCCACTATCTCAAGTTGTTCCAATCCCTGTCCAGCCTGGCTTTGAGCACTGCAGGGAGGAGCATCCAGAGCTTCTCTGGCAACCTGTGCCAGGCATCAGCACCTTCACAGTGAAACCTGCAGCATTTCATAACACAAATCCCTTTTTTCCTGGTGTTGGTTTCACATTAGACTTTCCAGTAAGTACAGTATTCCTTTAACCAACTCTAACCCAATCAGATGTTTTATAAACGCATTTGTTATTGGAAATTCTGTGAGGAGCATCTTCTGAGGTGTGGAATAGCCATTACAACTGTGTAGCTCATAATTTATTTCTAATGGTTTGACTTCTTCTTCGTCCACATGCTGTTGTTTATACTCCCTGGACAAATCCTCTAACATGTGGTAAACTATTTCCATATGAATTCATCTTAGCTGAGTCCTAATGCAAACTCTTATTTTTGGTAAATCAGTCTCACAGGTGCCCATTAGAAGCAGAGCTATGTTTATATTAATATTATCGTGCATTAAAAAGGCCAGGGCCTTAGAGTAAATTTTGAGCTGAGGCTAAATCACAGTAGATTACCCATTTAACTAGCTGCAATGAGTGTTTTACTTAAAAATGGTTCCAGAGATACTGTTTTTGTGTTGCTTTGTCATGAAGACAAAAGATGCCTTTTCACTGCATAAAGGAAATGTTATTTGCAGAAGTCATTCTGCTTTTCATAGGGTAAATACTTTGTAGGCTCTCTCATTTCAGTGGTTATATCCACTTTTCTAAGCAGGTCTTCACCTGATGCATTTCAGGAGCACAGATGGATATCATTGTGCCCTATTTACTGACAAAATTTGCTCTTCTCCTGACATATAAAAGCTGGTTTGGTGTATACCACCAGGGATTGATTTAGCACATGAAATACACCTGCCAAAGCAATGAGGGGGGAAAAAAAGAGGTAGGAAAAATGGAAAAGAGGTATGAAAGGCAATATTATTTTTCTTTTAATAGCTGCTATTTAATTCTGCTCACTCCCCTCCACTTTCTGTTCTGTAGACTTAAAAGCTGTTTTGTATGAAATCAGCCAGTGAAAGTTCCACATTTGCCAGATGTTCAGCTGAGTAAAACCCTCAGTAAAGACTTTTGGAAGGTCACTTCCTGGAGAACCAGCCTTTCCCCTGCCATCCAAATCGAGGTTTGGACTTGCTGAATCTTTTGATCAAACACTGTCTGCCGTTTCTCTAAGTCAGTATTTATTCCTGTGTGGGACAAGGAGCTGGACTTCAAATGAACCTCATGGATTCCTCACAGCTCAGGTTATTCTGTGAGTGATGCACAGAGGAATGGAAGAACTGACCAGTCAGGGGGGCAGTGCCATTAGAAGTTGCTCTCACTTAATCCCTGCCAGATTCACATTAATTTCATAAAATGGATTCATAAGAATGTATTATTATTCATTATATCCATAATAAACTGTGTGAGAGTCTCTTTAGAGAAGGTTTGTGGTCAGACGGAAATGCCGGGAATTTCCGCAGCGTTTGCAAGTCTTTAGGAACAATGGGGAAGGAGGTGGAAAAGCCGATAAAAAACTCTCCTGGATAAAAACTCTCCTGGCTGTCGCAGTCCTATCGGGGATGTTTCAGCTGGCAGGGAAGCCGGGTGGTCTGGAGAAACTGGGTAGGAAGCTCTGCTGGGAGTTCCTCTCCTGCATGAAGCATTTTGTGGGTTTTGGTGTGAAATTAATTTTTTTTTTTCCCAGTGAGGTTGACCAAAACCAGAATCACAGGATCACAGCATCTCAGAATGGTTTGAATTGGAAAGAACATTAAAGATGACCTCGTTCCATCCCCCTGCCATGGCAACTGGCATTTGGTGGGGGAGAGAGTGTCAGCTCCATCCCAGTACTCTGTCAGACACAGCTCTGACCATCTGACTTAAAAGAACCTGGAAAACAGACTGGGAATGCCTGGGGGGAAAAAATAGCTGTCCTGCAGCACTGCAGATGCCAAAGCAAAGTGCTCGCCCTACATGTGACAAAACCTGCTGTTCCCATGCCCTAAACGAAGGTGGGGAGAGCATGCAAATTGTGTCCTCATCAAACGTTTGGAAATAAAAATACAACAACTTTGAAACTGCAGGAGGCTTTTCCAGATTATTCATCCTGCAGCAGTTTTGTTCCCAAAAACCGAATGCCCGTGCTAGGCAGAGGGCCATCCTCCTAACTGGTATCAATCAGTAACAGCTCCCTTCATTGGGATGGACCACATTTAGCCCATCTGGGCATTAATTTGTCTTTCTGACAAGACTTGAAGGCTCACTTTGACGTGCTCAGGAGCTGAGGCTGCCAGCAGTTGTTTCTTTCCTTGGCAAACCTCTCCGGTGCTAACACAAGCACTTTTTCCCCCTTACAGCATGCACAGGCACCACAGAAGGGCTCAGTTGCTGCTTGTAATGATCTCATGTGTTTTTGGAGCTCAGCCTTTTACGAGGGTGGTGCCTGGGGTGCAGACAGATGGGCTCTGCCCACCTCTGCTCTGGATGCTTGAGGGATCTCCCAGGTCTTCCCCCTACAGTGTAATTTTGAATCGTGTCTCTTTTATTTGTCTTTTTCACTCATTACCTGCTGTTCACCGTGGGGCTCCTCGGGGCTTTCTCGTTATAAATTTGATTTGGAAGTAGAAATTGGAAATAGAAATCAGTTGGTTCTGCAATTACAACAAGGAGGGAGTGTGTCCCAAAGGTTAGCTGGATGCGGTTTGACTCAGGCTCTTGATACAGAGCTGGAAATTGAAACCATTCTCTGTTGATGTCCCTTCGGATGTCTACAAGAAAAAGACTACCTGGCTCTTTTCCTGGAGGTGAGGCTCATCAGGGAAGCAGCACATGTGCTGATGTCTGGAAAAATAAGCAGGCATTGCTAGCAAGGTGAGAGAGTATTTTTATTGAGAAAATTTAAAGAAATATGGTTCTGTTCAACAGCCATATCTTAAATTGAAGGGAGAAAAGTTTTCTGTGTAATGAGATTGAGGCTGATATTAAAGATAACCTTAAATGTGGCCTGAAAGCAAATCAAATCCCCTGCCTCAGTTGTGAGTCAGGCAATGAAGTGAATATTTAAGGCAAAACCAGGTAGGGGAGTGATAATGAAGCTTTGGGTGCCAAAATTACCACATTCATGAGAGGAGCCAATTTCAGACTTGAGTGCACTCGGGCTGGTGGCAAGGGGACAGAAACAAGGCAGAAAATCTCCAGCCCAGAGCATGGAAAATGCACATTCAGGAGCAACGGTGGCTCTTCAGTGCATCAAACTGGGGAAGTGGATGATGACTGAAGGTACAGGAAAGACAGGTCTGTGTATAGGCAGAGATGGAAGCCCACTGCTGTGACCCCAATTACATGGATATAAATGAAAAATAAAGCATGAAGTTAAATAGAAAATTGGAGAGAATGCAGCCCAAGTCTAGTAAAGACAGGGTGTGATGTATAAACCTGATATCTTTGATAAAATAATGGATTTTTCTAGATGTAGATTAGATCTGTGGCATTTCCTGGCTGGATTCAGTGAAGTGAATATAGTGCCTTGTGAAAAATGGTGAGGTGACCTGACAGGGGGAGAATAATACAAGAACTGGAGGTGAGGGGATATAAAAGCGTCTAAAAGGAAGAACCGGTGGATTTTGCTAAAAGGTGAATTTTGGGGAGAGTGGGAAGAAATTGCTGGGGAAGTCCCTCAAGAGCTGGCCTTGAAATGAGGTCTAATTTGTTGTCAGTGAGCTTGTGACAGCACGAGTTGTCCCTGACACAAAGTCCTGGAGCATCTCCTGGAGAGCAGAGGGTGACTTTGTAGAGGGAAGGAAGAGTGCTGGGATGGGACAGCACGGCTGCAGAATCATGGGAGTTCCCACTAAGAGGGCTCAGTTTCCTTGTTTGGATAGAAACAGGAAAAGAGATGCCTGTGGGTATTAATACAGTCCTGAAATATTAGGAAGTCTGGTGTGAAAAAGAGGTGGCTGGAGCTCATAAGGGCAGAAAACAATGAGATGAGCTGGTTTGCTTGGCATGGAGCTGACTTGAGACTGAGTGCATGGTGGGAAACAAAGCCAGGGACAGAAATGGATGATGGTGTTCATAAGCATAAGCATCCACCCGGTCCCCAGTAACTTGTCCCTTACTAATTCAGATGGAACAATCACACCTGGGGCAATGCAGGGGATCCTTTGGTTCAGATGGTCTTCAGGTACCAAAAGCAGCTGCAAAAAGGAAGGAAACAAACTAAACCTGACCTGCAGCAAGCCTAGATGTCAGTCACAACTTTGAATGCAAGGACTGCAAACTGGTGTGGTAGAACATTGTGGAGCCTGTGGGGTGTCCATCACTTGGGCTTCTTGGGTGCTATTTACACCGTGTAAACACCCTTGGAGAACTGAAAGTGTTGTCTGACAGAGCAGAACACCTGCGCTGGGTTGAGGTGGATCTTTTCCATGGGGTTTTGTGGTGGGACTTGCCCCAGCAATGGGGGCACTTTTTTAGGAAGGAATAGGTGCATCCCATTTGAGCTGCTGCTTTCAGCTGCCAGAGTTGGCTGTAGATGCCAACAAGGCTATCTGAATAGTTTCAATTTTTGTGCACCTCTTGGAAGCCTCGGGCTATAGGAATTCATCTCTGTCCTCTAGTAAGAGCCTTCTGAGGGCTTTTTCCGTCATCCAGGCAAAGAAGGCAATAGATTCATCTGCCAGCTCTGGGTCTGTCATAGAGGCTTTGTTACATCAAAGGTATTTCTTCCAGTAGTTCTTCCTTTCCTGAGATGAATAGAATAAATTAAAGGAGAATTTTTAAAGAGCCTTTCAAAAAAAAAAAAACCCTTTGTGGTTTTTTGTTTGTTGTTGCATTGTTTTCTAATTCTTTTTAAAATAAAAGTCCTTGATGTAGCAGAAAAATAATGCACGATATGGGCGCACTGGGGAAAACTAATCCCATGGCTCTTGTTGCTTGTCAGGAAGCCTGGATTGGTGATTCCTGCTAGTGTGGCATGCTTTCAGGCTGTCTCTGAGTGCATATTTTCCTCCCTGATTTAACAGTATTACTTAACACATATGTGACACTTTTCATCTTAAAGGATGCTGGGGCACTTCACCACCTACATACAGCCCTGGCAAAGAGGCAGAAAATAGCAGGCACACTTGAGAGAACATCTTGTGGCCCCACAGATCCTGAGTGAGAACCCTCTGGTGCAGTGCACTCTCTACGTGGAGTGTCACCTATTAAGGACAGAAGGCTGATGCAGGAAATGTTGTGTTATAATAAAATGGAAACTTAAAAACCTTGCAGGTGGTCACTGTCGAGCATTATCATGACCAAATAAAGTTTTGAAAGGTATGGTGATTATTACAGTTATTAAAGAAGATGTATGGTGATGATGTTCCCTTTAGCCTGTGAGAGGTGAGGTCTCAGCTTAATGCTTGTGGGCTCTGAGCTCATTGAAGTATCCTTCTTTCTTACTGCTCCTAATTAAATCCACACCTGAGCACGCTCTGTAATTTACTGCAGTAGCCTCTTCTCTCCCCCTTGGATATTCCTGTGAAATACCTTTGCCACCAAAGGCAGAACTTCTTTAATCTTTCTCCCTTCTTCATTAAATTCACAGCTTTGGTAATTTGCAGATACTGTGGAATCTGGCCCTGTTTTCCACCCTGCAGACTTGCAAGGCAACAACATCATTTAAGCACCATATGGTTCTCAACAAAGTCAGGTTTCAGATCCAACCTAAACAGTTTAATATTATCAAAAGCCCGAGCTGGCTGCAGCAATAACAACCCCTGCTTCCTCTCCCTGCATTGTGTAACCAGAGGAAGAAAGCTCTCAAAGCCAGCAAGCTGCTGTGATCTTGAACAGGGGCTGCAGGGCTGGGGAAAAGCCTTTGTAGCACCTTCATTATGATCACAGGACCAGTGCCCACCTGGACCACAAAGGAAGTGCAAACCCAGGTCTGGTTTCAATTAGGACGCCTTAAAAACACAGACCAGGTTTAGTTCCTATTGTTGCCATGTACAATTAATTTATTTAATGTTTAGGTTTTAATGAGAGAATGTTACATTCCTCCAAGCTGCAGAACACACAGTTGTCTCTATTATATTAATGTATATTTGGCTTTTTCTCTTTTAGGGGCTGGGATCCCAGTTCCCAGCAAATATAATGCAGATAAATATTTTCTGTCAGGGTTAATGTATTTGGCATGAGGAGGGGGGGACAGGGGAGCTGGGCTGAGTGTTCATTCCTCAAGCTGCACTCGTGGTCCAGTGTTTGGAAAAAACTGAGTCTTCCACTTCCTCACTTAATAGACTAAGAGGTCTCTGTAGATGATGAGTAATGCTGCGTGGAACAGATGCCAAAATGGAACAGGAGCCCTGAGACAGCTTTTGTTGCAGTACCTTGTAGCAATCAGGAATGATTTCCCTCCCTGAGCTGTGATGCTATCAGCTGGCTGAGGACCCTGCCCTGAGTCACAGCAATCCCAAATGGTCACAGACATCTGCACTGCATCAGGGGGGCAGCAGTCACTGTGTTGGGCTCACACCCTCCTGACCCACATGGAAATTGGCACCCTGAGGGCTCCTCAGCCTTCTGGGGCTTGTCTGGCCGTGGAGCAGTGTCCACCCTCTGAGATACAGCCTGGAAAAGGGATGGGAAAGACATTTATGCCTGTTAGGTAACAAACCTAAGAAACCTTTTCCATTTACCTGTTGGGAGCTTCTACTATTTATAGGAGAATAATAAGAAAGTGTAAATGGTGGTTTGATGTAAAAGGAAAAAGCCATTTACAGATTAATTAGCATTTTAAAAAGCCACAGGGGCTTTTTAGGAGAAAGCTATATGGAGCTACCAAATGAAGAGATTTATGCAGAAGCAATGATCTACAAGTGTTTTCTTGGTAGCTTACAGGAGGGTGAACATGTTGTTAGAGCTATCAGCAATGGGGTGTCTGTTTGTTATCTGGGACAAAATAAATCATCTCTGTAACACAATGCTTCTTGTGGAGTGACAAAAGCACCCAGATGTGGCCTTTCCTACCAAGCTGCAATGTAGGATATACTGGAGAGAGGTCAGATACAGCTCCCTAGCAAGAAAAGGATTATCCCAGCAGATTATAAGCAGGTCAATTAACAAAATAGTCCTTTCCTACAAGGGGCTGACCCCAAAGTAGCAGGACAGGTACTGTAGATGAGGATGCAGGGGATGCTCGTGTTCTGTATTGTCTTTCCTGCAGTACGTGGATTGAATAAGGGGTTTGTGATCTCAGCATTTGCATATTGATATTGGGAAGAGCTCCCTGAGGAAATGGTGGAGAGGTTTTGCACAGGGAGCTTTCAGGGAAGATGTGAAATCAAAAAGGATTGTGAGTTGACAGTCTGGGAAAAGTCAACTCATTCATAACAAAAGGCAGAACTCAGCCTCTGGGACACAGAAGGCAATCAGGGGAAAAAATCTCAATTCTTGCTTGGTGTGCCTGTTTGTTTAGTTTCTGCTGTGGAAAAAGGAATATTGAATGTTACTTTACATGCAGTAAATTAGGTGTGGTCTTGTGATAAGATCATATTGGGCCTTGCTGAAATCTTGGTTCTGCCAACAATAAGCCTGGTTGGATTATATCAGGAATAAGTTGCTAACACAGGATTTACCAGCGGTGTTTTTGCCGGATGCAGCTATTTGGCTGGAAAGCAGAAGGGCCCTTGTACCCTGAAAACAGCCACCTTCCTGTAACCCCAGATCTGCTGCTGATGTGGAACAGCACCACTGAAGCCTTCAGAAATGTAGTATTGGATGGTTAAAAAGAGTTGTTTTCCACACTGGGTTTTGCCTCCTCCTCTGACTTTGGCATCCTAGAAAGGCAGGCAGGGGGAATGATGTTTATGCACTTGGGGTGTTTGTGGTGATTTCACTGCAGAGTCCAGCTGGGCCCAAGGACAGCCCCACTAAGTGCTTTGATTCCAAACCAGCAGAGGTGAATTCATGGCAGGCTGGAAAGCACATCTCAGCTGGGTAAAGTGTCCATTAAAGTGAGCAGGAGCAGAGCCAGCAAAGTGGCTGAAAGCTGAAGAAAGGGCTCCACCCAATGTCCCTCACGCCCATGGGAGCAGCAGCCCAAGGGGCAGAGGGGATTGTGTTTGTGGGATAGATCATGATAGGAACAGTGCAATGGGGAAGAAGGTAAGGGAGTAGGAGTCTATTTTTAGGCTGATGCGGATTTTGAAGTTTATAATGAATTTTCATTCTCAGAAAGAGGTGAGGCTTTCTGTTCCGGAGTGGATGTAAATTGTTATGGGGACTAAGCTGATTAAGAAGGAGGCTTTGACTGTGTTTGTGATTGTGTTGGAGGTGTTCTTGAGGCTGTTGGATAGAAGAGGAAATGGGATGGAGCCAGATGCTCCATGTGTGGCCTCAGTGGGAAAGGAATGAACATTTTGTGCTTCCCAGCTCTTGTAAGGCGACCTGTGGCCATGTAGGAGGCTGTGAGCAGAAATACCTCAAGGAACAATTACAAAGGTCCCATTGCCTTGGATCCATGTGACCAGGACACCCTTGTTCCTTCTAATTTCAGTCATGTTTGCACTTTGACCCTCACTATGTCATGGTGGGTCTGCCATCCTGTAAAACAAAAAGATTCTCTGGGATTTTTACATTTCTCCACTGGAAGGGTGGCCAAGCATTGGCACAGGTTGCCTGGGCAAGTGGGGGAATTGCTGTCTCTGTCTCACACAAGCTGTGGATGTGGTGCTTAGGTTGGTTTGGTGATGGTTTAGTGACAAATCTGGCAGTGTTGGTTAATGGTTGGACTCAATGGTCTGACCTTTTCCAACCTGAATGATTCTGTAATTTTAAAGGTGGAGTTTTTGTTGTTTTTCTGTAGGTGTGAGTTATCTGAGTCTGGTTGGGAATTTGGGCTCCAGATAAACAATCTTCAATAAAAGTTGTTGCTCATTGATCATTTGTCTGGGAATCCTTTGCCTTTGAAGGATGTGTTCCTTTCTTTTTGGGGGAGAAAGGGCTGGTTGGTTACCTGATGTCTGAGCTGCTCTTGCAATCTCACCTCATCCATCTAAGCCCTGCACCTGCTGTATTTGAGCAAGACAGGGGTTGCAGTTTCTCCACATGTTTGGAAATTAGGAATGACAGATGAGGGTGTCATTTGAACCTTTCCATTCCTTTGTGGAAGTGTACAATTTTATTAATTTTTGCCATGGCTAAATAAGCTGTTTTGGTCCCCAGCTCATTCACAGATTTGACTAAATCAGCTTCACTCAGATTTTCTCCCTAAAACCACCATGGCATAAAGCCAATGACCTTCACCAGGAATCGCAGGGTGCGAAGTTAAAACACAGAAAATCTGCCCCTCTGGAAAGACTCATTTATGGAGAATTGCAGGTCTCCCACCCCAATAAAAGCTTCTCAGCCACCTGGTGTAGAGGTAATGAGATTAGAGCTGTGAACACGGCGTCGTCTCGCTGACCCTCCCGACGTTTCGCGTCTCCATCGCTGTTTGCAGTGTGGTGAGCACTTTTCTGGTTGACAGCAGCAGTGGCAGATGGTGTTTGTTAAATCAGTTTGTTCCCAGCACGGTGTGGGTGGCTCGTTGCTGTCCAGGTGGGGCCAGGCACAGCAGGATCCGGGACATCCTGCAAGGCTGTGACCACGGGATGCTTCTGGCACCATCGGGGCATTGGTGGGGAGGGAGAGCTGCAGCCCCCCTGTGCTTTAACCTTTCTTCTGCTGAGTCTTCTCTACTTTAAAAGTGTAATTTAAGCTTTGCTCTGATAAAACAATTAGGCTGAGGCACACAAAGCTTTTTGAGAGGTGAAGTCTGGTCCAACAGAGGGATGGGATGAAGGAGGTACAGTTGGGGCATGTGAAAGGTGGTGAGGATGCTCAGGGGGTCAGTGGCTTGCAGAAACGGCTGCCATTGTGAAGGATCTGTTCTCACCTGGATTTTAACTTTTAAATCTGTTATAAAATAATCAGTTGTGGATAATTTTTAAAAGCCCTGCCAATCCCAAAGCAAGTGGACTGTTCTGTGTCATTGGCCCTGGCACAGCCGTGGTGTGGTGGGTCACCCCTTGCAGAGCACATCCTCCCTATAAATGCACAGGGGAGAGTGGCAGGGGGAGAAAGGCTGTGTGTTTGTGGATCTGTGAGGTGTCTGAGGGTGAGTGTGAGAGAGGGACAGTGCCAGAAGGGGAAATGTGACCCTGCACTTCATCCTTCCTGATTGCAGCTACGATTTCCGTTAATGGGAATCCAGGATGTTTCATTGCATGGTTTGTTTAATCTAAATTTCACATTCAACTCCCCTGCAGACAGGTTGAATGAACGGTTTGTTTTCCTTGTTTCACCCCACATGGTGCTGGAGACTCTCTCAGAGATAAACAGGGGCCGCTCTCCTGCCTGGGTGGGTCTCTAGTGAAAGGGTCCCAGGAGATGTGGCTGGGAACAGCAGCTCTCTTCCATCTTCTGACATCCTTCAGTTCATGTTTCACCTCCTGCAGCATCCATCCTGCAGCAGGGCCACCAGGGATGCCACCTGTGCCCAGCTTGGCTGTCCCTCCCCCGGACACAGAGGAAAACCTGGAGGGTGTGGGGCCAGGTTCCTAAAGGATGAATGAAGGAATGTTATGGAAAGGGATAAAATTCAGCCTAAGCACACTAAAATGAATCCTGTAGGAGGCAAAGCTGATCTGGGACTGGCTGTTCTGTGTGCTGGTAACAGAAAAACCAGTGTGGGGTGTGACTTTCCACGTAGCCCAAAAACTATGCAGAAAGTGATTCTGTCACAGCAGAAAATCTGCTGGGGCTTGTAACATGGAGAAATCTCCTTTGGGTAAGCACAGCTTGATCGAAATCTCTGCCTCAGACACGCCAGCCACTCTCTAAACATGGAGTGTAATGGCTTTTGTACTCGTAGATTTTTGCTTCTCAGATTGGATTGGGATCACATGTCGCAGTACCCAAAATTAGAGCTAGAATGGGGAGCCTTGCATATTCATTTCTTGCTGAAATCAGGCTCCACTGAGGCTCCTTAGCATTTTACTGATAATTCTCCTTTGCCAGCAGAACTAGGCATGGGGCCTAATCATGCCCTTATTAAACTCACTGGAAGTTTTGATGTGGATTTCAATGGCACCAGCACTTTTTCCCAAAGGGACACTAATCTGGTTTTTTTTCTTTTTTCTTTTTTTTCCTCTACAGCTCAGTCTTGCAACTGGTTTCTGCTGAGTTTTGCTGATTTCCTTCACAGGACCAGTAGCCCTTGCAATGGGCAAATAAACATAAATAGTTCCCAGAAATGGACCCAGATAAAGGGCCCTTTCAGTTAGAAATTAGAAATTTAGTTTGAAGTTTACTTGGAAATTCCCACATCTGGAATTCCTCTTACAGTAAAATGACTGGGATCAGGAAGTGTTAGATCGCAGCAAATTCCAGTTTGATTGCTAGCAGGTGCAAATGCAAATGAGGAAAGAATCATACCTGCACTTTGGATTTTGCCTTCCCAAATCCTCCAACAAAAACTCATTAGATTTTTGGTTTTTATCCCATAGAAGAAAATTAGAAAATTACTGACTTTCAAGTTGGTTTCCTTGCTTCCTTTCAAAATGAAAGCATCACTTGGAAACATGTGTGCCTGCAAGTCTGCTTGGAAGCAGGGCTGCCCCCTCTAACCCAGCTCATTTTTTTAAATTCCTTGAAGGTGCCGAAAGACCCCCCAAGAGCTTTTGATCTTTGAAGCTGTTTTATTACTACCCAAAAAATTATAAGCACAAGAAAAAAATATTTATTTAAAGGCGGGAAAACGGCGAACTCCTGGGTGAGACAGATCAATTAAAAGCTGGAAAACTAATCTCCAACCTGGCCTGTGAGTTTTGGCAAGCTGAATGTCCTCATCCTGCTGGTCACTGTATATATCCAGAGAAAGTCTCCCTGTCCCAAAGTGGGGTTTTTTGCCCAACCTTCTCTAGGTTTGGAGTTGGACAAGCACGGAGGCTCTGAATGCTTCTGGTGAATCCAGTCTTACTGATAAAAAGGATAAGATCTGTCAGAAACTGGAACACTGGGAAGTCTTGGGAGAGGGGTGTGAAGGAGATCTGTGAAGTCATGCAGGGTGTGGAGTACAGCAAGGCAACAAAAGCCTCCCTAATGCCCATCAGTGTCCAGGAGGATGTAAAACCTCAAGGAAGTATTTTTTTACAGGGTGGATCAGAAAGGGATCATGCTGCATCCTGTAGCTGTAGAAGCCAAAGATTTTTAAAGGGTTTACATAGATAGACACATTTATGGGTGACAGACGCACCTGTGGCCATCAGGTGAAAATAGGAATTTGGGAGATGGCCATCAGGTGCAAACAGAGATTTGGGAGATGGCCACCTGCTCAGCAGCAGGCAGATCTACAGTGCAAGACCCAGGGAAAGGCCCTTTGTCCATCCCTCATTTCTTACACACGTCCTCACTTCCCATGGGATCCCTTATCCCCCCATCCACAGGGACAAATAAGCATCTCTGTGAGTTTGTCCTCCTGCCCTAATTTGATGTCACTCTTTGAAGTACTGCCAATGACAGAACTCCTCCTGAACCCTCTCTGTGTCATTGCACAAAAAAGCCCCCTCTCTGCCAAGGGAGGCCCATGGTATTTCATCTTGCTCGAGGCAACAGATGAGAGAGTTTCCTCTTTTATGGGTTTAGCTCAGATGTAGAGCCCACAGTGTTCCCTGGCAGATTATTAAAGCATTAACCATGCTCATTTAATAGCATTGAGATGCAGATAAGATGCAATGTATCATGTATTGTATTCCCCTCCCAGAGTGGCTGAGCATGTTTCTTAATGTCAAGGGCAGGTGTTTTTGTGTGATACCTACTTAGTGGCATTTATGGTGATATTTGTTCCAGGGCTGCAGTTCATATCGTGTCCTCTGTTTCGTTACACTCTGAGGTTAAAATGCATGTCTGGCACATCGTTTATTGAATTATTAAAACATCTTAATGAAGGTTAACAGCACAGAGCAGCACGGCAGGGCAGAGCCGACACGCGTAAATCTGCCAGGTGGGAAAGGCATTGGGAAAGGAGTTGGAAAAGGCTTTGGGAAAGGAGTTGGAAAAGGCTTTGGGAAAGGTGGCTGAGCAGCACATTCCTTTTGGAACCCAGGACATCCCTCTGTCTGTCCTGGATGGCTCAAACCCCTGCCAGGGAGCTCAGAGACCTTAGCACAGAGTCAAAACCGCCTGTGCCTTCCATTTTAGCCCATGGAAAAAATTACCAACTTTGTGTAAAGATTTACCAGCCACAAGAGTTTGAGTAGAATGATAGTGAATTTGTCACAGAGTGAAAAAGTAGAATTTTGGGGTTTCTAGAATGGGGCTTAGGGTCCCAAAATGGAGGAATTTAGAATGGGGGTTCAAGAGGCAAGATGGAGGAATCTGGGAGTGTTTTGTCCTTCTTTGTCCTTCTTCCTAGCCTCCATCTTGTGGGTGATGGTGGTGGCACTTTTGGATTGGTTTAGGGTAGGAACACACTGTTCAACATAGGTGATAGGTATTGGAAAAATATTGTAAATAATGTACATGTAGTTTTTAGTATAAAAAGACAACACTGCCCTGAAGGTGGGCAGTGTGCCTCTGACTGACCTGCTGAACAGACCTCAGCAGGCCAGGGAAAGAATGTTATAGATAATAGAAAAATAAACAACCTTGAAAACCACAGCTGAAGAATTCTGGCTCCTTCTTTGACTGCCAGGCTGGAAAAGGAGACTTTCTAACACATCTCAGAGTCACTCTGACCAGCAGAGATTCTAAGGTCTCCCCAAGTGCAGATGGGGCAGATTAAAAGTGCATAAAAAACACTGCCAGAAACAGCTCTGAGCACAATCCTGCTGGGAGCCAGAGCTGGAAAGATGAAACAAAGAGCTATAATGGGTGTCCCTGTTTTCAGCTGCCAGGAGCACTGAGGTAAATGGGACATTTTGGCTCTCTGTCTCTCTTGCTGATCTTGGGTGAACCCTTCTGAGCTTTGAAGCACCAGCTCTGGTGCAGTATGTCTCTGAACAGGTCTGGTTAGGTTCCTCAGGGCTTTAGGAGCATTCTGGGACTCTGCTCTGCCAAGGAGAACAATTCCAGTGACTTTGCAGACAGAGAAATTGCCTCTGTGGAGCCCCTGAGTCTGGGCTGATCCCAGCAGAGGCCGTGTGATGGCACTGGGCTAGAGCTAACCACCAGCACAGGTATCCTGCAGTGCCCATGGAGGAGCTCAGGGCTGCAGAAATGGTGCCCTTGTCTCTTATTCACCCTGGGAAAAGGCTCCCTAAAACCCAGGAAAGCCCTGGGCTGCAGTCTTGCTCCAGCAGCTGCTGGGATAGTGTTCAAAGTTTTTGTTTCTTTAGCAAATATGAGTTGAAGCCTAGGAAAGTGTAAGAGGACTTTGTTGTCATTTTCACAATATTGTTAAGGAATAAGTTAAATTTCCAAATTAGTCTGGGGTCAGGAAAAATTCTGTAGCTGTCTCTGAGTTATCTACAGCTGATCTGTCACCTAAGCCTGATCTCAGGCTAAAGGGCTTGATGGATTAGTTCTACTTCACCAAAGAAACAATGATACTTGTGATTCCCACCAAATATCCCTGGCCATCCCAAAATGCTTAAATGACACTTTACTCCCCCATCCTTGGGTGAGAGCCCAAGAAAGCAAAGAGATGTGCATTGTGCTCAGCAATTTGTTGATGTGTTTACCAACTGCAGCGACATTTGTTGCCCAGTGGTACAAAGCTTAATTGAATTGTTGCCTTGTTAATTTTTTAATCAACTCATTATAATCTTCTAATGACTTTGGAGCAGTAGAGGTTTTCCAGACCAGGATATGCTGATAACCTGGGGCTTTGGGAGCCAGTTTGAATGATCTTCAGTAAATGAAGTCATTCTGCTGTACACTGTAGTTTGCGCCGAGATGGTTGTTTAAGATTTTACAGCTGTCTTAGACACAAAAGCCAAAATCAGCAGCAAAGGTATTTCCTGTCTTCTTCCAGAGTTGTTCCTGTGCCCTTTGCTCATATTTACTTATATTTAATTATTTAATTCATTTCTCTTGAGATGCAATGATTTGTCCCAGAGTTCAAGCGCTCATAATGTGCCCATGCAGCTCAGCAGCCATTCACTGACACACTCCATGGCCCTGCAAGCATCACCTGCCAGTCCTCTGGTGGCCCTGCTGACATCACCACTCCCCTCCCCAGAGGTAATTCATCACTCACTGCCTCATTCTCCCCATTTCATTCACACCCAGCAGTGGCAATGCCCAGAAAATGGTCACAAGAAGAGAAAACACTCCTGGGCATGATGTTGGTATGGTTGGGAGGACGCTGCTGCGCTTATTCCTTCCCTGCACGTCTGCAGGTCAGTGGCTTGCCAATGAATATGTCACAGCTCAGACTGATGGAGAGGAAGACAGAGTTTTCCCCCAGAACTTGCTCATCTTTCACTCTGCTCAGTCAGGTTTGGGAAACATAAAATAGACCTTTCAAGCATATAAAGATCACCAGGGTAGAACATTTACCAGGATTTAATGGGGAAGTAACATAAGTGTCATTGATGCAAAGGAAAGCTCTCCATCACCCCAGTTTAAGTCCCAAAGGCAACTCTCTGTGACACTTCCAACATATAAACAGTGTAGTGAGAATAAATATAATATATGGGCTTTGCCAATGCAAATGAAAAGCAATTATCCCAAATCGCAGTCTTAATTTATAAGCAGTCAGTATAATTTGAAAAACTGAAATCTGATGTTGCTAAATCAAATTCCTGTAATTCCACTGGGCATTAAGCACATAATAAGATTACACCGTGCACTGAGCATGTCCTTGTTAAATCTGCTGGCTACTGCATTTTTATTGCTCTCCTGGGGGTTTATTGAGTTTACACTTCCAGTAAAAGGTAATGTTTTCACAGTGTCTTTGGTGTGTTGGCCACACAAGTCTGTCTGCAGCAGGCAGAATTCTTAAGCCATATAATTTGCTTACATCCCTTAGTGGCTCAATTGGAAAAATAAAAAGGCTATTAAAAGACACCATGCAGTCGTATATAACCAAATTAAAAATAATAATAATGAATCTGCTGTACTGTAATCAGTAAGGAAAGGAAGCCATGCATAATGGGGAAGGTCTAGCTGTGAGACAGCTGAATTGATGAGCTCTCCTGCTTAGGCTTGGTTCTGAATGCCTGAATAGTGGTGCTAATATGATATCTGCAATTTATATACAAAAGTGACCTTGAGACTAGCTGCTCTCCAAACAAGCAGGGAGAATGGGATTTCCTTGCAACAGGCTGTCTGTAGTCTTGGGAAACAGAGGAGAAGGCAGGATATAAAGGGAGGACACCAAGTAATGTGGATATTGGCCAGTGAAAGTCCCTGTCAGAGCATGGCATTTCCTAAGGGAGACACAGAGATGAAATGTGCCATTTTAGAAGGAGGCAAAAAGCTAAGAAGAAACAAATTCCCTCCCAGCAAACCAATGCAAGACAAAATGAATGCAACAGAGACACCAAAGAGATTTGCAGATCTGTGAACACTTAGCATGGGCATCCTTGCAGCACCATTTCAGTGTCCTCCTGCAGATGTGCTCTCCTGGTGCTTGATTCCCTCCTGTTTTCTTACAAGAGTTGGTTTAAACTTTTAGGTGTAAAAGTCTTCTTGAACAAGCTTATCATTAATCAGGATAATGCTGGATAAGCTCGATAGATGCATTAATTTACATTTCAAATATTTGCTGTTGTGTCTGGGACAATTCCAGTGTCAAACTGTGGGCTCAGATCTCTCCTAAGAAGTAACACTCTTTTATTCACTGGGACCTTACAGGGTTGTGTAATCATCCTGTAATATTTAAATCTCATTGCTTCTGAAGGGTCATCCTTTGTTCTCCTGCTTAGCTCACCTCCCAGAACACTTTCACAGTCAAGGTTCCAAGAACACTTTGCTTTTACAGATGAATTTTGTCAGAAAAGGACAGACCAAGTGTGAATTCCTCTCTGGGACTGAAGATAATTCTGCTAAGCAGGATTTGTGATGGCAGCATGAGAACAGTGTACCCTGTGACCACTTACAGAGCCCCAAACTTCTGCTTAGGACCAGGTCTGAACTGGAAGACTTTCACAGAATCACAGAATCATGGAATGGTTTGGGTGGAAGGGGATTTTCAGGACTGTCTCTTTCCAACCCCCTACCCTGGGCATGGAGATCTTCCACTGGATCAGGTTGCTCCAAGCCCCATCCAACCTGGTCTGGAACACTTCCATGCCAGACATTTCTCTGATATGCTCTTGCACTTTCCTGACTCTTGGAAAAAAATTGCTGACTCTTGGAAAAAAATAAAAAAAAAAAAATGCTGACTCTTGGAAAAAAATCAAAAAACCAACCAACCAAACAACCAAACAAACCAAAAAACCACCACCAAAAAAACCCAACCCCCCCCCCCCACAACAACAAAAAACCCATACAAACAAGCACACAAACCCAAAAACCAAAACAAAAAACCCCCAAAAAACCTCAAAAAACCCCAAAAACCCCAACAATCAAAACAAAAACAAAAAAAACCCCACCTCAAAACTGGTTATTTATATAGGACTCCTGATCTGTATACAAAGCTTCCTGGACTGACTTTTTCCTTCATCACTCCTTGTTTTCTGCAGATACAGCACTACAGAGCCAAGCACACGAGAGGTCAGAGTCTCACCTCCGGGGTGTCCTGCTGCTTGTGTGGAAAAAGTGATGGAGGGTCACTCATCGTGCAGTGAGTGCTGTAGCTCTCTGCAGGGACTCATTTTGCTCTGGGTTTAATGATTTGGAAGCTTGAGGGGTTTCATATGTCTAAACCCTCATGTCCTCAAGCCAGTCACCAGCTATTCCTGAAATCTGAATGTCAAGGCCACAGTTTGTGTCAAACTTGCCTGGGTGATTCTGGAGGTTTCTCTTTGAAATGGTTTCTCAGGGGTAGATACACCAAGACTTTGACTGAATTCTTCCATTATTTCAGATTTATTGCTGGCAGTGGACAAGTTCCTTTGGGAAAGCCTTAACATGAGATGACAGTAATTCACCAGAAGTTTGGCATGGTTTTACCCTAGGGAACTCTAAACCAGCAAGCCTTCCCATGACATAAACATCACAGAGGTCACAGAGCAATTAGGATTAGGGTTACAAATGTGTTTATCAGTGTCAGGACAATTATGTCTTCTAGCTTTGTTAGATGGGCATCTTGAGACACCTACTTTGGAAAACTTACTGGGAAAAGGAAAAGCTTGAATCATAAACCTCACCAGTGCTGTGTGTGCCATGCAGGCTTGCCCCTTAAATGTTGAAAACATACTGAAATGTTAAAATGTTGAAAATATACTGGCACTGCAAGAAAGACTGGAATTGGGTTTTCACTTTTTTTTCCACCCCCAAGACCAGGAGGAAGTGAGAAGAAACTCAACACACACAAAAGGAGGGGAACCTTCCCATGTAGGGCCAGTGCTTGTGGGACAACCACAGTGCTTTGATCAGCTTGGATACAGGTGCCAAAAAATTGATGAGGGCTCCAGCAAACGCTAAGGTAGTTCATGCAAGAGAGATGCACAGAAACCACATCTGTCTTGTGCTAAAAAGGGCTGGAAGCTGGGGAAGTATCAGTAACTGCTTCCCTGAGGCCAGACTCTTCCACAGCCATCTCCTCTTGAGTCAGGCTGATCTGTGTCCTGATGGCTATGGCCATGTTGGTTTGTTGTGCTACAGCCCTCCACATCTGGACTTTGGGATAAAGTCCATAAAACAGCCCTGGTTGTGCCCTCCCTCCCCTTCCCCCTGACATGCTGCATCCTCTGTGTGGGATTAGAACCGTGCAAAGCTCTGACCTTGTGCATGGCACATCTCTCATCAGGAAAGTAGGAGCAAGGTGTGTGCTCAGAGACCACTGCCAGAAAATCACCCTGGAGGAAAGGCAGTTTTAATTTATGACCTCAGTTCATCACATGAGCAATAACTCACTTTATTCCTGCTCAGGGGTGGTGCTTTTCCTCTGAAAGGATGAGATGGAGCTTTTCATGAGGACCACACTTGTGTCTCTTTTCCAGAGAGGAAAGATGAGGATTTTGTATGTTTTTCATGCTGTAATCAATTTATTGCTTTGTGGGACTCAGAGCTCCCCAGGAAAGTGTCATGGATTGTGTCATGGTGCACACTACTTGCATGGAGACCTTTGATTCAGCTGGCAGACATTAAAAGAAGACAGAATAAGTTTAGCCAAAATGCTCAGTAATGACTGCATGTGTGCAGCTGCAAGAAGAGCAGTGGTAATTGAGCCAAGAGTGGGAATTATTGGCAGCAGGGTCTGCATTCATGTGTGATTTATATTTTTTTGCCTGATTTATAATTTCTTTACCAGCTGTGCAAGGTCCCTGCTATGTCCCCACCTAACTGCTGCCCACCCTGCTGCCTTCCCAGGGCTCTTCAGATCCACAGCTGAGCATGACCTGCTTCTGACATTGGATTCCACTGCCTGAGAGTCAGGGAGGTGCTCTTGAGTTTCTTCCAGCCATAAACATTTGGGGTAATGTAGTGGACTAAGAACTTCCCCTGTATACCTTACCCCAGGTCTGGAGGAGCTGGAAGCAGACTGGGAGCTCAGGAACTGGGGCTGGAGCCAGAGAAACCAGAACCATCAAGGGAAAGCTGTTTCAAGCTTCAATCCAGCTTGTACAACCCAGCCAGTAAATTCCCATCCCAAGGCTTGTCAAAATTGTCCTGACAAGACAGATTTTGTCCTCAATGTATATTTTCTTCCTCCTGTCATCATCAGTGGGGCTGAGAGCTTATTGACAGCATTAGTGTCCATCACACGCTGGTTTAACACCTCCTTCACCTTCTCCTGCTAGGTGCAGTTTGTGCTCAGGGCAGCTGGCATAGAAAAGGTTAAAGCTGTTGAGGACACCATTCTTTGCAGCTTAAGTCATTTTTACAAAACCCTCAAGAGCCAACTGGTGGGCAGAGGGAGAGGAAACATTCATATAAATATGTCTCTGGGTTAATGGATGCTGCAGCCTCCTCTCCACTTGCTGAGGTAACTTGACATCATTCCAGGAGCAGACTGAGCTGGAGAAGCAGATCCTTGAGTATTCCTAGTCTTAAAGTGGGTTTTTCCTGTGTTTCTATAAGCAAATTAACGACTGAGGTAATGTTCAGCTCCAGCCAGGACTTGCTTGGTCCCATATTTTAGGTGCCCAGTGGGTACAGCAGTCAGAAATATTGCCACAGGATGGAGACAGACCGTGAGTCCCAGCAGTGCTGGTAGCTGCTCCCACTGGCTTGCAGAGCCTTCATTTGTAGGATAAAAGGCAGAAAAAGAAGGATTCTTTCTCTGGCTTCTTAAAACACAGAGTTTCTGCTGGGCAAAGATGTCAGAACTGGCCTTAGAGCAACGGGGAGGTCAATAGAGCACAGCAAACTGGAAGTTTGAGACAAAGTACCTGCTTGTAATGAGCTGTTTTTCCAAAGAGTTGTTCTGCAGACTGGCTGGAGTCTGCACACAAACCTCCTCCACCCCAGCACAGGCCACAAGGCTCTGCTGGGGCTGCTTTAGCTCAGAGTGCTGAAGTTACACAGAATTATGTCCTTGGAGAGATGAAATCCTGGTCTTGTTGGCCCAGAAACCAAAGCTCTTTTTTCACATTTCATAGAAATATAGAACAATTGAGGTTGGAAATAATAGAGTCCAACCATTTTAAGATCATAGAGCCCAACCATTAACCCAGGCCCACCACTAAACCATGTCCCCAAGTGTCACATCTGCATGTCTTCTGAGGATATCCAGGGATGGGGATTCCACCACTTTCCTGGGTAACCTGTTCCAATGCCTGATCACCATTTCCATTAAGAATTTTTCCCCAATACCCAATCTAAACTTTGCTGTTGTATTTGCAGGGTTCCCAGATGAAGGAAGGAAATGATCAATCTGACTCCATTTTCTTAGAAGGCTAATTTATTATTTTATTATACGATACTCGAATATATTAAAGAATACAGAAAGGATACAGACAGAAGGCTAGAAAGATACTAAAAAAAACCCAACTTTCCAAAGCCTCGACACAGCTTGACCCTAATTGGTCATTAAGTCAAAACAATTCACATGAAACCAATGAAACCACCACCTGCTGAATAAACAATCTCCAACCACAATCCAAAGCAGCAAAACACAGGAGAAGCAAATGAGATAATATTGTTTTCTTTTTTCTCTGAGGCTTCTCATCTTCCCAGGAGAAGAATCCTGGGCAAGGGGATTTTTCCAGAAAATATGACAGTGACACCTTCCCTGACACAACTGAAGCTGTTTTCTCTTGTTGTGCCCCTTGTTATTTGGGAGAAGAGACCACTACACCTGGCTGCCTCCTCCTTTCAGAGAGTTTCAGAGCTCTGCCCCATCCACCCAGGGACAGGGACAAGGGATGGTGGCCAGGTTGGTGCAATTTGCTGCTCCTGCTGAGGAGGCAGGACTCACACTTCAGTGTTTTGGGGAGCCTGGGAGCACCAATGCCTCATCATTGGAAAGGATGGCTTTTCCCTCAAAGGGAGGACCTCAGCAGGGACTTAGAGGGCTCCCAGGAAGCCCTGGGGTAATTCCAAGTGTAGCTGGATTTGGGCTGTGCTTTGCTGAGAGATGGAACAGCAGAAGCCACGTTGTGTTTTCAGCCTTTTCCACGTTGGTCTCTGCTCCTGCAAGCAGCAGACCTGCCTCTCACACCAAGCTCTGGTGCTCAGGAAGGTGTGATTTCTGTGGAAGTTGTGAATTTTTTCTTGTAAGACTTCCCTTTCTTCTCTCCCTTGTGATGGCAAATGGATTCTTGCAAATATAGCACAGGTTTATTTTAAGGGTTGGAACAGCAAAGTGCAAGAGAGCATTGTACAAAAAATGAGGAACAGATCCCAGCTGTACTATTCATTTGCCTTATAGGACACGAGGCTTTTTACACTATTTTTAAAAATTCTTGTGGGTATGCTTATGCCTTACAGGTTATAAAATCTGGAGCCTGCTGTTGCTGGATTAGAGGCAGAGAGGGGATGCTGCTTTTAGGCATCCCTGGAGTCCTGTGTAGCCCCACCTCAGTGCCAGGAGCACATGGGGGTGCAATCCCCCACAGATGGATGTTTCTCCTGAAAAACTCATGCACAGCTCTTCCTGGACACTTTCCTTGCCCTCTTCAGAGGTGTTGGTTTCTTTTCCTCCCCCTGGGGAAGTTCTGCCCCAGCAGGAGCACAGCCTGTCAAGCCATTGCCTTTAAACCCCCATGAATGGTTTTCAGGCCAATAAATCCTGTTTGAATTCGAGGTTTTGTCCTCCTGTGTTCCACTGCCAGTAGGTGTGAGTGATGCCTCAGGTTTTAGTTTTTATATTTTTCAGATTCTATACTGCTTTACTGTGTACTTCTGAGCTTAGGGCATGGTGAGCTCTCATCACAGACTAGGGAGACAAAACAATTCCTGCTCTAGCTGGGCACCAAGGACAAATGATCCAAATCTCAGCCCAAGAGCACAAACAACGTGGGCTGAAGAGAGAAAAACAAGAAGGATGGGACTGCATGGGCTAAAGCTGGAACTGGACAATGAACTCCAATATGCAAATGGAGCAGAACTTATAAAAGTGAGAGACCTCATGACTGGTCAGGCATTTTGTGACCATTTTGTTCATCTTGGGTGTAACCCTGGCTGGGCTCTTGTGCTGCCCAAGGTGGATCCATTGAGGCCTTTTAATAAATCCCTGCTTTATTCCTTAGCTCTGTCTAGCCTCTCTTCTAGGTCAGCCTTTGCAAGGCTTCAGTTTCTGGTGACTCAGATGGGACAGAAGCATCTGGAAAACCTCCTGGACCAGAGCCAGAGGAACATCCAGCTCCTCTGGATAGGAGGAGAAGGTCTGGTGTACCAATTCCCAGTGCTCTAAATCCCTGCAAGGGGAAGGCTGTGCCCTCACCATCAAGTGTTTATGGGCTCTGTCTCTCTTGCTTTTGCTCAGCTGCACCCCAGTGCTCCTCTTTGGTAATAAGGGAAGTTTTCCCCTTTGTTTGCAGAGCTCTTGAATTTGCACAGGAGCCCTCCCAGGCCCAACACCTGCAGCTTTGGTTCCTGGCCTGGAGATGGGACTTGGCAGAGAATCCTGAACCTGCCCCACTTCTTTCCAGCCCTAAAACTCAGAGTGACATGTGCAAAGATCTCCATACACAGCAGGCAGGGTACATAGAATCATTATGGTTACAAAAGATTTATAAGATCATCAGTTCAAACAATTAGCACAGCCCATGTGCAACCTGCTTCAAAGGGAAGGATGCAATTTAGGAGCCATGATTTACCTTGACTATTAATAACCCTCTCTGTTATAGAGGAATTACTTGCATTCAGACATGACTTCATTCAACCTCAGGTCTTCTGTTCTTTCCTTTCTCCATTTTGCCCTCATTTCTCCACAGCAGGCTTTTGTCAGGGTCTGTGTCAGGGAGCTCCAAGTGTCCCTGTGATGGTGTAAAGGCTCATGGGGAGCAGTGCAGCTGGGGATGGGACATTCCCTGTCACCACACACCCCTGCTCCCACCTCTGTCTCTCTTTCCCTGGTGCCTGCCCAGGTTTGGTGCCCTCCAGTCCATTTTCAGCATCACACAGAGAGAGCTGCCATCCCCTGGGGTGAGCTCTCAAGGTGAGAACATGGATCACACCTGGCAGCCATCAGAAGTCACATTATTTCCATGATGTTCCCAGAGCAACCCGAGGTGTTCAGTAATAAATGCCGCTGACACAGGAGGTGCCAGGCTTCAGCACTGCTCCCTGTCTGAGCTGGGCTGTGCTGGTTCCTGATGAAAACAAGGCTGGTGCCACAGGGAATGAGGCAAAACAGCACACAGGGAGGTTAAACTCCTGGGAAAGGGGAAAAGTACAGCTCAAAAGAGAACCTCTTGTGGTGTGGGCCTCTTTAGCAATCCCAAGGCCTCGTTTGTGCTTTGCTGTGATTAATGTGACTCATGTATCCCCCTGCTTGGCACTGGCTGTGGCTCCTGAGTCACTTGCGGGGTCTCTTATCTCTGATCACAGAATCCTATGACATTTTGGGTTGGAAGGGATCTTAAAGACCATCTAGTTTCCATCCCTCCTTCTACTAAACAGGGTTGTTCAGAGCCCCTTCCAGTCTGGCCTTGAATACTTCCAGGAATCCACATCCACACCCTCTTTGTGGACAACTTGTGCCTCACTATCCTTGTATTAAAAAAAACCTTCTTCCTTATATCTAATCTAAATTGACCCTCTTTTAGTTTAAAGCCATTGTCCTATTGCAGCAGGATGCTGCTGGCTGAGTTGGATACTGGATTGGAGAGGTACCAAACACCTTCTCCAGCTTCTCTGCTAGGGATAGCAATCAAATTTATCCTCTGCTCTTTTGCACTCTTTGCAAGACATACACCTCCAGTTGCCATTGCTTTCAAAGACTTAGGATCACTCATTCCAGGTGGGATATAATTTATTTTTTTTTAACCACTTGACAGCGTAAATACTTCTGCAAAGTAGAACTGGAATTTCATGGAGGCTTAGCCTTGTTCCTCAGGACCCAGCCTCCTGGTGCCATAGGGGACTGATCCATAGGATCCAACAGTGGCTGAATGAAAGTGCCAGAGCTGAGGAAGAACTTGTGGGGGGAGAGTGAAACACCTATATTTTGTCTGCAGAAATCCCTGTTGGTGGCAGTTTGGAAAAACAGGTCTCTGCTTGGAAGGGGTGAACCAGAAGTGCATCAGGGATGATGATGATGATGCTCCTTGCAAACTCCCAAGTGTATGACCAGCTCCTCATATCCCTAAAGATCAATTTTTCCCCACTTCCCACATATCAAACCCCCAGAATGTGCTGATCTGCAAGGAATTAACCACCATGCATGTACAAAATGATCCTGTTTTCTCAGCAGGGTGACCCACTGGCTCCTGGCTGGGATCTAACACCAGAGCTGCTGCTGTGCTGCTCAACCAGCTGCTATTGATTTTTATTTCATGCACATTGATAAAGATGGTGCAGGTGGGAAATTGTGAAAGGAGACATAAATAATAAACTAAGAAAAGCTGTAGCACAGGGTGAGGGAAAAGCAGTCTGGCATTTACTGGAAAGCAGAGTTTAGCAGGTAATTTTTCAACAAAAAGACAGTTTTGCTATAGAAATTGTTGGGCCTGCTTTAGCTGTTAGTTATGCAAGTGGAATTTGGAATCAGTCCTGGGCCAGTGCAGAGAGTGGGGACAGAGTCAGCCCCACTGCTTTCCTTGTGCCTTTTCCCATGGGGCAGGAATGATCTGCTGCCACTGCCAGAACCTGGGCTAACAGGGGCTCTGCTGATCAATTAGCAACTCCAATCAACTTGGCAAGTAGGGGGTTTAACCACTTTTTTCTTCTGGGGAATGAACTGAATCAAACTGAATTGTCTTTCTTGCTCACTGTTCAGGTAGATTTACTGAGTGTGGGATACTTTGAAGGGAAAGGAGGCCCAAGTGAGGGTTTGCTCAACACAATATGAGTTCTTAATATAAAGTAAAAGCCTTACCAGCTGTCCTGGACCAAAATGATAAACTCCTTCTCTCCTGTTCAGCACCTTTTATTCAGGAAGTACTGCACAATGCTGTGTAAGAATAAAGTAATGAGCCAGAGGATAAGCAGGAAAAGGGACATATAATTTCTGAGATGGGTGAATCCAGCATGTCCCTCTGTGCATGGTCTGGGGCTTGTTTGTGGTGCTCACCAGAGCTGCAGATCCTGTCCTGGGATACACCACAAGAGCAGCAAGCAGCAGATGAGACCTTTGGTTTCCTGAAGAGGATCTGTCTGGGATTAAGAGAGTGCTCACCTCTGCATCCCACTGGGAACAAATAACCCACAATTTCCAGTTGTCCACTGATTCACTTTGGTGGGGAACAGAAAAGGAAGGGGTATGCCCAGAGCTAAGCAAGCTGTGGAGAGTGAGGAAAGAATCTGAAAACCACTTGGAGAAGAGTGTTATAAAACTCAGAGTGAACAGGAGGAGAACTGGGACAGGAAAACCCAGATCCTCTCCCTTCAGGTGCCTTTGGAGCAGGTTCTTCCACACACCAGTGTTCTAGTGTGATGTGATGATGCTTGTATCCCCAGTCATGTGCTCTGTTTATGCTGGATATTATGTTCTGTGCCTTCAAGTCTGGCTCTGAAAAGTGAAAGTTTTGTTTGGGTTTTCTTATCAGCCACTCCCCCACAGCTGGTGGGACACAGAGACAGGGCAGTACATGGTGCTGCTTTTGCTTTTTTGTTTTTCACTTTGCTCTTGCTCTTGTTTCTGCTTTGCTTCTGCTTGCTCTTGCTTCTGCTCATTAGCTAGTTTAGCTAAACAGTCCAAATTTCTCCCTGGACTGTTTCTCCTTTCCTTTTTTGTACCATCTCGAGCCTGCTCTGGGCTGGGCCCTGGCAAACCCCGAGAGTTTGCACCTTGTGGCCCAGCGGGGCCTACTCTGGGCAGCAGCTGCCCCAGCGCTGAGGGACTGAGAACAGAGCGAGCACCCCCAGAGAGACTTTCTGAATTTGCCATCTTTTTCAGAGTGGTGACAGAGTGGTGTCACCCAGTATTGTTCATTCTGTGTGCTGGGGGTGCTGTGCCTGTTAAATAAACAGGTTCTTTCCACTTCTCTCTGAGGAATCCTTCCCGACCTGGTTGTGGGGAGGAGCTGTGTGGGTTTGCTTTCTGGAGGGGCCTTTTGGAGATTCTCTCCCAAATTTCCCCTAAACCAGGACAACCAGCTCAGTTTCACCCAGCTCCCTGTGCACACTCGAGGGTCTCTCTCCACTGGCACAGAGGATGCAGCTCTGGGAGAGGCTGCCCACTCTTCCTGCCCTCACAAATCTGGCCAGGAATCTCCCTTCCCTCCCGAATTGTTTTTCCAGCAAGGAGCATTTATCAGTCAATTTGCCCGTGGTGCAGATGTCTGTCTGGAACTGTAATGACATTTACTAAAGAGGACTAGAAATTATCACTGAGGGACTCCAAATAATGAAGCCAATGCCTTTTATTGACACACATGGAAGCTGTTTAATTTGGGATGTTGGCTGTCAGAAAATAGAGCTCTTTTGTGGCAGCAAGGCAATATTGTGCTTAATTTCAAGGTCCGTGCTTGTGTTTGGAAGGGAGCTATTTTCAGCTTTTAGGTTTGGTGTTTCTTCACAGCAATAACCTATCAATTCAACACACATCTAAGTGGCTGATCTGCCTTTGCCTGAAAACTTTGATGATTTCTGCCAAGGATTTCTTGCTATGAAAGGACAGGAGAATTTCCATTTTTTCCCTTTCCAAATGCAGCTGCAAGCCAAGTCCTCAAGCCTGGCCCTTGGGTGCCTTTCAGCCCCCAGCTTCTGATTTAGATATTCTGCTTCCCAATTATGATAGGAAATGTGGTTTTCTTTGAATTTTTTGTGTGTTTAAAAAGGCAAACTCTTTGCCACCTTGTTGTAGGGTCAGCCAAGTGGACCAAAATCTCTCAAAGTGGTACCTAAAGCTGAGCATTGTATGCTTAAAGACCAGGAAAAAATCTCCTGTTAGGAGAGGATCCAGCTGCAGACTTCCTCAACTGACATGGTTTTGTTCATCTCACACAAGAGGTGGAATGCCCAGCACCTCAAAAACTGAGTGATGAACTTGGATGGTGCAACAACAAAGATTTGTACAGGTCAACTTTGCTCCTGCCTGCAGCTCCCACCAGGGCTGAGATCTTGGCGCCACTTTGCATCCACATCTTCCCATTGGGAACTGTGAAGAAAAAAAAGGCTATTTTTGCATGTGTAATACAGAGGGGAGGGAGAACAGGGCATGCTGATTATTTTGGAAGGGGAATTATAATTTTAGAATTATTTTGCTGTCTGGGCTGCTCACGGCCATAGCAGAGTCACCTCTGGGATTAAAGCCCTCACAAATGGCTCCAATAGCAATCTCGTCTCCCAAAGACATGTATGCATTAGGGCTTATCTCACTGCTTCATTAAGGAATAGGAGCAGGGGCAACCTCAGGGGTCACCAAATCCTGTCTCCTGCCACTACAGGTAGACATGCTGTTAATCCCTTTATTATTGTGCAGGGGCAGAGGGGAACATCAGCAGAGACCTGAGCTGGTGCAGCCTGGAAATGGCACCGGGAAAAGCCCGTGCTCCCTTTCCAGGACATCTGCCAGGCTCACATCCATCCCCAGACACATCTTCTGGGATGGTGAAGCCCCAGAGGAGGCAGCCTGGCTTGTTAATTTTAAGTGTGCTTGAGATGCTGCAGTTTGCAAAGCTATCATCATGAAAGGGCTCAGCAGTATGTAATCACTGCTCAGCCTTACAAAGAGTCCTCTGTTATGCTCAGCCTTCTCCAAAGGCCAGTTATAATCTACATTATTTATGTGGAAAAGTATTATTAGCCGAGTTTCCTTCTTTTTTCTTTTTTTTTCTTTTTCGTGGAAGGATTCTAAGGGAGCTCTTTGTAAGGAGTCCCAGAGGCTCTGGGACTTTCTCTCTGTTTCCTGGTGGGACTAGATTTTTTATTTATTTACCTTTTTTTTTTTAAACTGAATATTTCAAATACCAGGAAGGGATATAATGTTAAAGCCAAGCCAGTCAATGTGTAATTGTGGCACCAGTCTAGCCAGTGTGAAAAATGGTATTTTCTGTGTTATTACGAGAGCCTGGGAAATTTAAGAGTTTGCCTTTTAACAGCCTCCATAAGAACATGGGCACACATTAATGATTGGAATAGGCAATTAAATGCAAGAATGGCTGACACCCTTAATGGTACAGGGTGGGGCTCATAATGAATTAGACCTAGAAATAGATATTGGCAAAAAGCACCTATGGAATTACTTAAAAAAAAAAAAAAAAAAAAAAAAAAAAAAAGAAAGAAAGAAAGGAAGAAGAAAGAAGAGCTTGCAGCTCAATCAGGCACTGCAGAAATCTCAATCACTGTGACAGCTCTGCCTCTGCCATGAGTTTGTGGAGCAGAGAGGTTTCAGTGAGAGCTCCCTGCTCACACCAGCCTGAGCAGGAGCCCTCCTGCCTGGTGGCCATTTGTCCTGGCAGCTGTTGCAGAAAAAAAGGTGGAAATGGGCCAAACTGTCAGTTTTGGGGGTAATCTAGAGCAGATCCAGGGCTGATCTGCTTGGGCTTATCAACCCTTCAAAGTGTGTTTTTGCATAGACACCAAATTACCTGCAAATGCTGTTTCATGGAAGTGGGGCCTCAAGGAACCACAGAAGCTGCACCAGAAATAAAATACCCACTTAGAGTCTGCTCTGAGAGCACTGCACTCAGTGCATGGGTGCATGAACTCGTTAGTGCCTTGTTTCATCAGGCATTTGGAATAAATGTTGGTGAAGAATTGGGCATTGGATTTACCGGGGTCTAAAGCAGGATGTGGTGCTTTGCACCTCGAGGTGCAACCCACAACCTCCTTAAATGGGCCCTGAACCAAATCCAGGCTGGCTCTGGTCAGGACTTGGACTGGAATATCCTCATGGGTCCCTTCCAACTCAGGATATTCCAGGATTCCGTGAACCAGTGTGTCTCAGAGCCATTCTTTTATCCCACCCTGGCATACAGCACCATTTCCTTCTGCTGTGATTTTTATCCTTCATTCCCTGCAAATATTTACAGCACTGATTCCAAATTAGCCTTTCTGCCTTTTGTAATGCATAAGAACGAGCCGCTCGTTGAATATTCAGAATATTAACCAAAAAAAAAAAAAAAAATAAAGAAAGAAGGAAAAAAAAGAAAAAGCCATGTCCAGCATGTGCTGTAAATATGTATAAATGCTTATTGGATCTTACCCAGTAGCACCTGTTTCTTCTGATGAGGCCTGAGATAGGGCAGGAAAATGCAAACAGGAGCCTTGTAAATGAAAAGGCAAATTTAGCCAGAGTAACACGGGGAATACAAATGAGCCCTTGCCTCGGGGTACTGCACAGTGACCTTGCTCAGCTGCCGGGAAGGGACACTGGGTGACAAAGAGATGGCTCTGATTAAACTGCAGCCACCTCACCTCTCCGGGGAGCTGCAGATTAAAGAGCCCCCGCAGCACCTGAATTCAGCTCACGCTCCCGCCAGCCCCGCCACCCTCCTTACAGCACCCGGGTGATGCCTGATTAATAAAAATTAATAAAAATACCAGACTGGCACTCTGCTCCCTCCTGCAGCCTCGAGCTGGCCAATTATCCTGCTTTAATTACCCCCCCAAACATGTTTTTTGAGAGGCGTGGGCTTTGCTGTGTTTCTGCCTGACGGAGTAATGAAGTGATGCAGTGATAAATTAACTCGAGGTGGGGATGGGACATGACAAGTGAAGGGCTGTGCAGGTGTGTCACAGACATATTTTATGAAAAATCCTTTTGTCAGGATCTTTTCTCCTGAGGAGCTGGGAATCTTCAGCTTCCCCATGTTTTGCTGTGTTGGAATGTGATTTGGAGAATTGTTTACCCAGCATGTTAAATTGTTTTTACTTGATGACCAATGACAGCCACCTGTGTCGAGGCTGTGAGCAGTCACAAGATTTTATTATCATTTTTATTATAATCCCTTTCTTTTCCTTTTAAGCCTTCTGATGAAATCCTTTCTTCTATTATTTTAGTATAGTTTGAATACATAATTTTCATATAATATAATATGATATGGTATGAATATAATATAATATAATATAATATAATATAATATAATATAATATAATATAATATAATATAATATAATATAATATAGTATAATATAATATAATATAATATAATATAATATAATATAATATAATATAATATAATATAATATAATATAATATAATATAATATAATATAATATAATATAATATAATACAATTAATATCAGCCTTCTCAAACATGGAGTCAAGATTTTCATCTCTTCCATCATCCTGGGATACCTGCAAACATAACCACACAGGTGAGGATTCAGAGGAGTTTAGTGCATTGCTGCACTTCAGGGATACAGCTTTTTTCCCCCTTTCCCTGTGGAATGTCTTTGTCTTTCCTTCGATTTTGCAGCAATTTTGGTGTTTTAGCATAAGTTTGACTTTTATTATGCGACTGAATATGAAAATGCTGGAAGTGTCTTTGTTCAGCAGGTTAATTTTCCTGCTGATGATTAAAAGGAGACAATCATTTAAGACAGCAGAATAAAAAAAATCACACTTGGGATTTTCACTAGACCAAGAAATAGAGTGGAGGGATTTTAATAAGGGGCTGTCTAATTTGGATTTCTTTCTTTTTAACCAGAACGTGGAAACTGCTTTCCATTATGTAAAATCAATAATACCATTTTAAAATCTCATTTTCATATTTAATAGTTTCCTTCACGTTGGTGCTGGATCTTTCTGCCATTCCAGCACTGACCCCAAAATCCAGGGGTATTTTCTGCAGTGACTTTCTGTGTGATGCCAGATATTTTCTTCCAGCAATGACAACTCTTGCTTTGTACTGGGGAGAGCAAAAAGTCCAAGAGCAGAGGAGATGCTGGCATGACAGAGGTGGGGTATGAGTGGAGTCTGAGCCTTATTTGACTTTGAGTTTCTGCAAAATGGTCCAGGGAAGGGATTCCTCCACTTGGGCCATCAGCAGATCCCTCTGTGAAACATCCCCACCCAGGAGCCACCACTGGAGCTGGCACAGCTTGAGGGACTCCTGCTCATACTCTGAGGCCCCTCCACATTGTTGCTGGTCACTTTTTAATTCTAGCCAATATTCAGGCTAGGTATTTTGGTGTACATATAAAATAACTCCCCAAACATGATTTTCAGGGGCCAAAAGATCAAAAGCTTGGTGTAATATATTACAATTTTTTTTTTTTTATTTTTTCCCACCTTCTTCACACTCTTGAGTGCAGCTGAATCCTGTTTCTATTGTACTGAGTTTATAACTTTTGGGGTTTTTTCCTCCAAAGTGTAGAGGGTGAAAAAGATTTCTACACCATGCTTCAAGTGGCTGAGACTCATGCTCATGAACAACTGCAAGAGCTGACATGAAACAGCTATGGACAAATCCTGGATGGTCCTATGAGTCAGACCAAGGAAATTTTGGGGCAGTTCCTTGGAGAGCCTTTCTTCTCCAGGAGCATTCACAGTTTCACAATCCCTACTTGGCCTAGGGGTGTCCTCAGCTCCTGATGACAGCCTGGAGCCTCCAGTTCTGATCAGTCTTGCGGCTCCTTCCATGCATAGCTGGAAACTCTCTTAGAAAACTTGTTAAATTAAGTGCAAGCCGGGCTACCCTGGAGCAAAGAGAGCTCCCTCAGAAGCAACATTTGATTTGCAGCCCCTCCCTGCCACGAGCGCTGCTCAAAGCAGCCCTGTGTTATAGAGGTAAGGATGTGGCTGAGCAGCTATTGAAAATATGTAAAGCTGCAGAAAATAAATGGGCTGGACCTGCAATAACTCTCAGTGCTGCCTCTGGCCTCTTGAAGCAGCCATTTCATCACCGTCCTGCTCATGTCTCCTCACCTACACAGAATGCAGGGAGAGGCTGGGCTGGAAAAGGAGCCCTGGGTGGGCAGGATGTGAGAGGCAGACGGTCTGGGCTGAAAGTCAAGGGTGTGAAATGGGAGGAAAAATTGTTTCTGGAGCAAACCTCACCTTGCAGGAATGAGCAGTGTTCAAATGGGTTATGGTGGCAAGGACAGATTGTCCCATGCCGACTGCAGATCTGTCCCATCCTGTATTACTTGGGTTAACCAACATTAAATGTTGGTTTTTTTGGCTTTTTTTTTTTTTTTTTTTTTTTTTTTTTTTTTGTTTCAGTTGGTATTGAAGGTATTCGAGATGATACTTTGTGTTTAGATTTAGGTGTTTATTATTTTTTAAATTTATGTTATAGTACTGATTTTATAGGTAGTGAGTTTTGTAGTTTTTCATTAATAAGGTATAAAATGGTCAATAATTTTTTTGTTATAAGGTTTTTTAAGGTTATATTATTTAATTAAGAAAAGATACTTAAGTTATTTTTAACTTAATTAATTATGTGAATTCAACATAATTATTTGAAGTTTGTAATGTGGATTTTTTGTTTCATTATAAAATATTATTTAAACTTATGAAGAAGGAAGAAGAAGGTAAAGAAGGATTAGTTCTTGTTTTAAAACTTCTATTTTGTTTCATATCTATTACTATAGTTTAAAATTTTGAATGTTGAGTTTTTTATTTTGTGATATTATGTCTTTTTAATTAATGATATATTTGTAATCTTAGTGTTATTAATTAATTTTAGAAGTCTTCTTTATGGTTTTAGGTCGAATATAGTATTCTCTTGGGTCCTGGTGACTTGTCTCTACTTGGCTTCACAACACCACATCCTTACACCTCTCGCTTTCCCCAGTAGGAGTTAGGAAGTTCAGGTTTTTCTTTCCAGCTTCCCTCCTCCCCTCTCTTTGCACTCTGCAGCATTTCCATACGTTCATCTCTGGGATCTCAGCTCAGCCTGGCCCACAGGCAGAAGAGTTTAGTCCATGGAAACAATTACCAACTTTGTGTGAAGAGTTACAAGCCACAAGAGTTTGAGTAGAATGATAGTGTATTTGTCACAGAGTGAAAAAGTAGAATTTTGGGGTTTTAGAATGGGGGTTCAAGAGCCAAGATGGAGGAATCTGGGCATGTCCTCTCCTCCTCCTCCTCCTCCTCCTCCTCCTCTTCTTCTTCTTCTTCTTCTTCTTTTCTTCTTCTTCTTCTTCTTGTCCTCCATCTTCTGCTGGGATGGTGGCACTTCTGTATTGGTTTAGAGTAGAGACAGACTGTCTAACATAGGTGATAGGTATTGGAAAATTATAATGAATAAAGTAAACGTAGTTCATAGTATAAAAAGCTAACACCACCCCAAGGGCAGGGACTGTGCCACAGCCCAACCTGCTGGACAGATCTCAGCAGGTCAGAGAAAGAATGTGATAGATAAGAGAAAATAAACAACCTTGAAAAGCAGAACCGAGGAATCTCAACTTCTTCTATCAGTCTTGGGGCTGGGAGAAAAAAGACTCTTTAATACCTCAGGGGAATCTCAACCACAGAAACTCAAGATTCCCGGCTCAGGGGCTCTGGAGGGGCAGAGGCTGAGCAGGCGCCAGGCTGCTGGCCAGCCTGACCATGAAAACCAAGGCAAATACTATGATAGGTCATGATTCTGGCTTTGGGAAGGCACCTGTTTTTGCAGAATAATGCTGTCTCCTGCTGGATAGTGGAAAATAATCTTGTCTGACAGAAGGTGTCACCCAGGTCCACCCCACTGGCCTGTGGTGGTTTTGTTCCCACTGAGCAAGGGAGGTTGGGGCAGGGTACAGAGCAAAAGAGGCAATTTCATTGCCTGGAGAGCTGGGGAAGTCCCCATGGCAGGAATTGGTTAGGGGAACTGTGGAAAAGCCATTTGCCTCCACTCTTCCACAGACACCCCAGCCATGTCCTGAACTCCTGGAGGATGAGCAGAGACAGTGGTATGGGGAAGATTTGCCTTGGTGGCTCTGTCTGGGTCCAGCTCTGATAGCGCCTCAATGGCCTTTCCTTGCAGGAGGAACATTTCCCCAAGGCCACACATCTGCCTCATGACCTCAGAGGGATTTCTGGCACCTCCTGAAATGGCAGCACAAAGCCCATCACCCTTCCTTGCTGCTGCTGTGCTGCCATGCACATCACAGCCTCTGCTCAGTCCTCCTCCTGCCTTTCTCAAACATCACAAATGTGCATTTTGTAAATCCACCTCCAGCTTCCTTGCAGAAAATCCCTGCACAGGCAACAAGGCAAACCTGTGTGGCAAAAGTTGCTCCAGCTCCATTATTTTCTTCAGGACAGGGAAAACTCCACCACCAGCTGAAGTAGTAAAAGTTATGGATCACAGTGGTGCAGAAAGGATCTCTTACCTGGGGGGATCAAGTCCCACTTGCAGGTGTAGCAGCTGTGCTGTGCTGGGTGAAAAGCAAACGGAGCTGTAAAAAAGTAAAACTTTGATTTACCTTCAGCCATAGCCAGCAGCACAAGCCTGGGGAAAAGCAGCGGGACAAAACTTGCTTATAGAGATAATTTTCTGATTGACTCCTCCACTGTTCTGCACTGCAGAGAGTTCACAGGTCAAAGTGGGAATCTTTGTAAAAGACCCAGATGGGCTTTTTTCCATATAAATGTGGCTGAAAATTGCTTAAGCAAAGGAAACTTCCAGCTGTTGCTGTGCCCCAGAGTGGGGAGCTCCACATTTAAACCCACAAAGTGTGATGAAGCAACTCTTGGAGATTTTGTTTGTTTTTTTTTTTTAATTTGCGGCCATTTGTTGCTGCTGTTTTTATCTGCTGATAATTTCACCGGCTGACCCTCAGTTTTTTGCAATATGTGTGGTATTGAGGGGTATCTCATCATTCACATCCTGTGGGTCATTTATCATCTTTGGTTTCTCCCTTTTTTCTTTTTCTGTGGTGTCTCAATCTCCTGGTTCTGAGCAGCTCTGTACCCCTGGGGTACAACTGGGGTTCAGTTCCCAGTTTTTTGCCATATCTGCTTCATCTTGCTGAGATGGTGAAAGGCAAAGAAACACAATATTCCAGGTGGAGGCCAATACCTCTATATAGCAAGGATTTCTGGCTAATTCTCCATTCCTGATGGAACATTTCACAGTCCCCTTGTCAAAGCTTACCTACCTCCATGCTGAAGTTTCACACAACCATAAAATCAGAGAAAGATTTGGGTTGGAAGGGACATTTAAGACCATCTCATTCAACCCCCTGCCATGGACAGGGACACCTTCCACTATCCCAGGTTGCTCCAAGCCCCATCCAACCTGGCCTTGGACACTTCCAGGCATGGAACAGCCACAGTTTCTGTGAGAAAAGTGTCACTGTGAAGTCCCTGGAGCACTGTTAACTTCCTGAAAAGTCAAGTGAGTGCATTGTCCAAAGGCTTTGCAGAAAATTGGTTGAAGATGTAGACAAATGGACAATACTGTAGCTAATGGGAGGTTATGTTGGCTCCTGTAGAACTAACTGAAAATGGTGCCAGCTGGATACAAGAAAGGAAAAGTAATACTGAATAATTTATTTTTAAATAAAACACACATATGTTGCAAAGTGACTGGATTAAAGCTTCTGGGACTTGGGGAATTTTGTGGAATGCGTGTGAAATTCAAAATGTGTACTGTGCTGAGTTGAAGATTAGGCTGTTTCCAACTTTGATATTTCCTAGCTCTCCCTCACCTGCCTTGCAATAGCCCTGGGCAGTTTGAGCTGTGTTATCAGACGTGTGCTGGACATGCCTGATGAATGCCAAGATCTCACAGTTTGAGCAGACAGCTCCTGCTCTGATCTGAGTCGCTGCAGACTTTGAACAGGCTGTGTTTAAGCTGAAAGTGGGTGGTCTGGGTTGTCTGCAGACAGCCTAACTTGAGAGGGATCTTATTCCTGGAGCATATCTAACGCCATATATCAAAAGTTACTTTGATTCTTATCAATATTCTGGAGGCAAAACTTCAAAATATGCCATTAAAACAAAGAGGCATGACTGATCTTTTTAAGAACTCTTGTGAATTTATTGTTCTACTTAAGTCAAATAACCCAGGAACAGAAAATATATTTTCTGAGTAGATATGTAGGTTAAAGCAACTTCCTCTGTTAAAAAAAAAAAAGAAATAAAAAACCTTTGGAAAACTGTTTTTTCAGACCTTCCTGGCATTGCTCTGGTTGCACTAAAGAGTCTCCTTAAAGCTGTTCTCACAGCACAGCTGAAAATGACCTCAAGCAAGAGACAATTTCTTCAGCAAACAGCCAGCAAACTCCCTCTTAGAGAAAGTATCCTCATTCCTCACATGACACACAACCTAAATAATGGGCTTGTGCTGTCCCTGTGTCTGGATGATGTACTTTCTGAGCCCAAGGGGATTTTCGAGAGGAGAGGAGAGGAGAGCATGGATGGTCAGAGGGCAGATATGCAGCTATGTAAATACACAAAGATTGCAGTTATTTTATGCTCATTTATATTTTATACTCATTTATATGAGCTGAAGATAATTTCCTGCCCCACCTACATCAGAGATACAGGCTGTGTTTGTACTGCTCTGTAACTTGAAAATATCTGTGATTAAGAGTAGCTTTATTATAAAAGAAAGGGCAAAGAAAGGGAAAACTATGCTGGGAGTTCTGCACTCTCCTTAACTTTTACTTCTTTTGCTTGGGTCAAATGAATATATTATTTAAACTTGGAAATGTCTTGATGAAAATTCAAGAGTCATTAGGTTAAAGACACCATTATCTAAACTTTTTGTTTGTTTGATCTTTTTTTGGAAGGAGCAATGTAATTGATCATGGTAGAGACAATCCCTATAACTTCTTCCAGAACTCTCCAGTGTCTCAAAAACTCAGGGCACAGACCAGACATCCATGTTCCCTTTCTGAATCAGTCTTAAAATATTGGTGGGCCAAAGTCTCCACAACTGCTTTGGAAAGCACCAACAGCTTCCTGGTTTCAGCTGTATCATTTGGTATTTCCATGTACATGGAAGAGGGCAAAATGTGATTTAATTCACCTTTCAACCTTGTATATGCTTTTAAGACACAATGCTTAAATGATTTTAAGCAGTCTTGTGTTGGAGACAGGCTTCTTATATAAAAAAAAAACCCCTCTCATTGTGTAATTACTCATAACAAAGCATAATGCAATTTTGCAAACAGCAAGAGGTTTGTTTTTTTCCAATTTCACATTAATTTTATTGCCCCTTAAATCCAGGGCTGTGTTTTTGTGTTTGGGCTTTCACCAGGAGTGGAGTATTTCCTGTAAAAGTGCTGTGAACTCCCTGGCACTGTAAGAGTTTCCTCCTCCATAGTTTTGCTGGTAGATTTAAATAAGCTGAAAACACTTTCCTAGTGACACTTTTTTTTTCTCTCTTTTTTTTTTTTTTTCTGGTGATCATGTTTCCAAGAGGGTGCAGGCTTGTCTCTTTGGTTTACACTGTTTTCTGCCAGTGGGGAAGGCATATACATCTGTGTCACTCAACTTATACAAAGAACAGCTGTTTTAGCCCCTGTAGAGATATTTTCCCCTCCAAGAGGATTGTTTGGTCTTGTCTTTACTGCTCAATTTTTTAAATATTTTTTTTTTCCTTAACCCCAGGGGAACAAGTGCTCATCCAATATCCTGAGGTAAAAACACAAACAAGGCAGTAAAACTGGAGCGCCCTGTGAGATAAATTTGCAGAGGTCAACTTCAAGTGAGATCGCAGCATTGACCTTGGTGAGTTTATCCACAGTAAAACCCAAGTCCTCTGTCTTGGCTGTGTTGTTTACCTGAAGAGAGCTGCTGGCCATTAGTTACCTTCCAGTGAAAATAGAAGTGTTTTTCACTAGTGAAGACAAGTCTTTGGAGAGCTGACAGAAAGTTTGGTTGTATTGTCAGAGTTTAAAATAAAGTGCAGATCCTGTTGCCTTGAACTCCTGAGAGCAGCTCCAGCAGGAAAGCACTTGGGACAACCAGAGCAAGCATTCCCTGGCCAGATTTGCTGTTTCCTTACTCACCTTCATCACACTGCCTTGGGCAAATTCTCATGTGGAGCTGGGCCTGAATCTCACAGAATCACAGAACGTCCTGAGTTGGAAGGGACCCACAAAGGTCATTGCACCTTACAGCAGCAAGAATCTCACCATGTGCCTGAGAGTGCTATCCAAATTCTTCTTGAACTCAGGCAGGGTGGAGGATGTGACCACTGAAGCTTGAGGGCCTTAAGTCCACTGACCCACTTTAAGTCTACTGACCCACTTTTGAATTTTCCTGCATCCAGAAACACACATCTGACAATCACAGCATCACAGGAAGGTTGAGGTTGAAGGTGCCTTGAAGCCCATCCAGTCCCAGTCCCCAAACACAGGCAGGAACACCTTCAAGTAGACCAGATTGTCACATCCAGCCTGGCCTGGAGCCCTTCCAGGGCTAATCCTTCCAAAATGGCTCAGTCTGGAGGTGCTGTCTTAGGAGAAGGATGAAGGTTATAAAGGAGCTGGAATCTGACATTTGGACACCCACAGGTGAAGGTTCTTTGGGCTTTGGGAAAGAGCTGCAAGGCTTGGCCAGGCTTCCCCTGAGTCAAACTTACACAGCCTCCTCCACAAACAAAGGGGAGAACAGACACATCCATTCCTTTTCCGGGCCTTGGAGCTGGTAAAAGTGGCACTGCCAATGGTTTGCTTTATTCTAAGAGGTGACAATTTAAATCACATGTGCATGGTGTTCCACCGCTGGGCTCCGAATCTGTCACAGACATCTTTTATGGAAAATCCTTTCCTTAGGATTTTTCCTCCTGAGAAGCTGGGAGGCCTCAGGAACAAAATGTAAACAATGGTTATCTGCTGCTGTGGAATGCAACAGGTGCATCTGGGATTGGCCCGTGTTGGTTTTTTCTAATTAATGGCCAATCAAAGTGAGCTGGCTCGGACAGAGAGTCCAAGCCACAAGCCTTTGTTATCATTCTTTCTTTTGCTATTCTTAACTAGACTTCTGATGAAATCCTTTCTTCTATTCTTTTAGTATAGTTTTAATACAATATATATCATAAAATAATAAATCAAGCCTTCTGAAACATGGAGTCAAATCCTTGTCTCTTCCCTCATCCTAAGACCCCTGCGAACACGGTCACGCTGAATCCAGTGGGGTGAGATGGATGGGATGGGATGGGATGGGATGGGATGGGATGGGATGGGATGGGATGGGATGGGGCACCATCACTGAGATGCTGAGAGGGCTCTTGACACATCTGCACGTGCTGGATGTGGTGCTTGGAGAGAGGATAGAAAGCCAGTGCCAAAGGACAGCACTTTAAATGAAAAAGCAGAGCAGAGACAGCCCAGAAACCACCCTGCAAATGCGCTTAGAGACTGGTAATATTTCGTCTGACTGGCCAAAGAGGGCTTCCTGCTGGTCTGTGCAAACAACCCCACTGTATCTGTGGATTTCTCAGGCATCTGGGGACAGGTGGGGTTCAGAAAGGAGACCTGTCCTCTGCAAATGGGGTTAAACAAGCCCCAGCTGCATTTTCACATATCCTCAGTGGGGCTGCAGCTCTCTGCACCACACCCAGGAATTGGAAACTGGGCTGAACCCCAAGATATCTGTCTCTGACAAAATGAAGACAAGCTCTGAGCCACAGAAGAGCTCTCTTCTTCCTGGCTCATTACCCTGCCAGTATAAAAATCAAGAAATGCTTAGCTGTTGTGGTTTGTAAGGATAATATTTCAAGCCTGAAGAAATGCTTGTTCCTGAAAAAAAAAAAAAACTCCAACATTTTCAAGAATGAACTTTAGAAATAATAAGCTTTTTCAAATTATATCATTTGTTTCCCATAAACCTGGCCTGGAAAGATTAAGTGTTCCCCAAGAGAGCAGAGTATTTGAGATGGTCCTGACCTCTCTCCATGTGTAATGTGTGTTGTCAGAAGGGCTTTCACCAGGTGTTGTTTGTTTAAACAGATTTCTGGTGATGGCATGGCTACACATGACCTTTAGGGACTGGGCTGATAAGGAAGGAGTAATTAAAACAAACCCCTGAAAGCAGATATAGAGACCCATCAGGAAGACAGGGATGCAGATGAAAGTGCATTGGCCCCACAGCTCTGGAAAAAAAACCCAAAAAAACAACAGGGAAGAGTCCTGTGGGATTTGAGATGTCTGGAAGAGAATAATATTTCTGGGCAAAGATATTTTGGATCAGTCTTGGGGTTACAGCCGCATGTTTTCAATAAAAGTACAACTGTATCAATGCACCTTCCTGCACTTACAGTATTGGTGTCTCAACAGAAACAAACCCAAAGACCTCAAATCTGATGAGATCAGAAAGGGTTGCAGTGATTTATTGATGATTTTGAGGTGGGGAGATTCAACAGGTGGGAAACTGGCAGAGGCCAGGCAACATGCACATTTCCACTTGGGAAACCTATGTCAGAGAGCTGCTCTTGGATATCTTAAACTCCAAGGGAACATCCTAATTGCCAGAACATCCTTTTGCTCTGCAAGAGGTCTCAAGTACCTGTTCCTTCTGTACTAGGGCTGCTGCAGGAGCCAAACAGTTCAGCTTCATCTGTTCCTTATCTCATTTCATTTATTTGTTTCACATGGTTTGCTATTTCAGAACAGTGAATCATCCTAGAGTCTCTCCAAGTGCTTGGTTCAGAACTTTCCCCTCCCAGGCACCGTTCCTCACCTACTCAACTTGGCAACAAGCTATGGGTACTAACCCACCCTGCCTTACCCCTGGTGTGAATTTAGTACGCTTTGAGCCTGTGAAAAGATTTTGCATTAAAGCCTGGGGCATCAACTGATGAAAAATGACTCAGAAACCACTGTAGGTCATAATTCTTTTCCCCTCTGTGTGCTGGCTGGGTGGGAGTCTAGGGTGAGGTGATCTGCCAGCCATCCAGGTGCTAATGGGAACAGATGGAGACATTCCTTCTCTTTCAGGGGTGCTTGGTTGGGTTTCCCTCCTTTTTGTGCAGGTGATGAGTTTCTCTTTGTCTGTTAACTGAGAAACAAATCAGTGGGAGCTTTATCTCAGAGGCATCTACCCCACTTTTAAATGCGGTTAAAACAGGCGAGCTGGTTCAAAAGTTTGAGGGTGGAGAGGAACCAACAGGCTGTATCCTCATATAAACCTTGTTTCCTGAGGTAAAAATGGCTCCTGCTCCTTCTGCACAAACCTCCCCTCCTTTGGCTGTGTAGCAGGCAGCTAATTGCTCATGGTTAATAAAGAACTCATCTGTTCACAGCTTGCCCTGACTAAGTCAAAGGGAATCCTCCTTCACTCTCCAACTCTTTCTGCCACCACCCACCACCCAAACCTGCTCTGCCTTCCAGGGTCTTGGAGGGTTGAGATGTGCTTTGATCCCAAGCTGAGCTCTGTGAAGAGCAGCTCTCTGCACCTGGGATGTGTCCAGCCATTGTTATCCCGGTGCCTTTGAAGCTGCCTATCTGCAGTGCACTTCCCTGCCCCGCTGTTTTTACTTCTCCAAGCCCTTTTAACAGCCCCTTCACAGCTGCCTCTGCCTCCACCACAAGCATTTGGCACTGCGAAACCAAACAGGGAAGTGGAAGAGTTAATTAAATATTCCCCCCTCCACCCCGTGGCTCTGGAGCTCAGGGATGCTTTCCTGTGCCCAGTGTCCCACTGGCTCTTTCCCACCAGGAGAACTGCTGGATTCTGCCACATCTCCAGGGCTGAGAGCTGCACAGTGGGACAAAACCAGCACAGCCATCATGCTGGTTGGAAATCGGCCCAGGGGAAAATCCCTGCTTCAAACAGCTCTGAGATTTGGAGGGAAGTTTTAGCCCAGGACCAAGAACTGATTAGTGAGTGGGGATTTTTTTTTTACTGAATGTATTTATCCTCTGCTCATTGCCAGGATCCCCAGGCCTCTGGCAGTGGTAAAACAAGCCAGATGTTGAGATATTCAAAAGCTAAGCAGGTTCCCATCCTGATCAGCTTTTGCTCCATCCAGCCTGCCCTTGAACCCCTCCAGGGATGGGGCATTCACAGCTTCTCTGGACAACATCTGGGAGGTTGTGACAACCTTGCCACCCTCACAGCCAAGAATTTCTTCCTAATATCCAATCTAAATCTACTCTTTCGGTAGAACAATAATCACTACAGAAGATTATAATGCATTTTGGGGGTTAGGTGAAATCTCAAAGTGTGTGCTGGTTAACGGGGAATGAGTAAATGAATTTTTCATTCAATTTGGCCTTTGCTCAGGACAAGTGGTTGAGTCTCCCCTCCCTGATCTCACTTATCTTTGAAGCTGTGGGGAGTTCATTAGACTTGTCTGTCTCAGAGCCACTAAAGATTAAGGTGTGCATACATTAGCCCAAGGAAAACACATCAGGCCAAGGAGACAAAATAACCCAGGCTCAGCACTACAGCTGAGCACAATTGCGTGCTGCATATGGCCCTGGATGTCTCTCAAGTCTGATTCTGCTCAGGAATAATTCAGGGATGAATATGGGATCTATTTGCAGGTCAGCCTGTCGAGCTCCAAGCGTGACTCCCAGCAGAGGTTACTTGGAACGGAGCCCACGAGTCCCACTGAGATTCCCATTGAGATACATATAGACCATTGTGTATTGCACATTAATGCAGGGTAATTATGTCCTTCTGGAAACCTTTCAAGTCAGCATTCATCATTCAGAAATCGTCTTAAACCAGTTTGTGCTGCTCTTGTGCTGGAAAGTGAATTGTGCGAGGCTGGCAGCCATAAGCACCACTGCAGCAGGGTGTATAAAAGCCCTTTCATTGTGCACTTGGTGGTTTTACTGTAGCTTCCCTGTCTCATCAAGGAGCACCATAATTCACTGCAAAAGTCTGTGACTCCTGCAGCATCCAGAGCCTCTGGCTTGCTGAGCGTGAGTGACTCCAGCCTGAGCTGTGGTGGGATCATTGCTCCACGTCCCCAAGCGTGCCATCAGGAGAGAGGCTGGGTGGAAACCCGCCCGCAAGTTGGTCCAGATTGCCCTTCCCAGGTGGCAGGGCTGTGCTGGCTGGATGGGAGTAGGGCAGGAGGAGGAACATCATCCTCAGCAGCCATTCTCAAGTTGAGCTAATAAAGAGGCAAGCAGGCATTTGCAAATATCACGCTGGGCAAATTCTCCAGGGCCTCTGTGGCAGCTGCAACATGAAAGAGATGATAATGACTATCTCGTCTGTTCCGTGGCCTTTCGGGCTCTTCCTGAGTTTGCAGCAGGAGTGTGGTATGCAAAGAGCAAGCCTCCAGCCTCGTGCACCAAATTAGGTGGTAAAAATAATTGTGAAGCAATTTGCGGCTCAGTTTCATTATGTTGTTTTTTCCTTTCCTTTAGGAGCTGCAGACACATAGGAATAGCCTCAAGACTCCTTTGGTGAAGATCTTCCAGCTCTATTATGTTTTCTGCATCATTTCAGTGTCCAGCATGTAAATGAAGGATGATCCACCCTGGCTGCTGGTGGAGGGAAGGAGTGAAACTGAGTTAAAAACCCCTTTGAAGAGTGCATACAAAACATTGCTGCCACTAAAGCCAATGCTAAAACTTCCATGGATCTCATTACAGACAGATTTTCACCAGGCTCCAATTTAAGTGGAGCTGCTCACATCCTTACAACAAGCATCTTAATAAGCTTTTGCAAACTTGAAGCCTTAACTCATGGTCCCAGCTGCTGGATGTGGGGAAGATATATTAGTCCCGCTTTTTGCCATGTGGAAGACTGCTCTCTACATGACATTAATTGCTCTCTGCCTCACTTAATAAGAGTCTGCTTTCAGCAGCCCAATATAACCATGTAATCAGAAGAATTTCTGTTTATTGTTAAAATGTTTTCATGCCTAGAAAATGAAGACTTCTGGAATGTGTCTGATGGCAGCACGACATGGGCGTCGGGAGCGAGCGTCTGGAGCGCTGGGCCAGGATTTGCTCCTCAGCCTCCCCATGCCCTGCTCAGCCAGGACCCACAGCCCAGCTAGAATTTCATTTCAGATTAAGGATCCTAGGGCAGAAAAGGCAAAGAAGAGAGGGAATAGTGTGCCAATTAATGCTACCCGTGTGCCTTGGGGGTGTGAGCACACACAGGTGATCCACGGCAATCCAAAGGGATGAGCAGCTGGAAGGTGTCCTGAGCACAGGCACCATTCCTGGAGTGAGGGTGACCTGTCACATGTGTCAGAGCTTTGCCACAGCAGGGATGGCATGGAGACATCATTGGTAATGCCCTTCTCCCCAGGATAATCCCATGCCAGCTGTCTACACCACCCCTCATGGGATGCCGTGCAAGGAAGGAGAGGACAGTCTGTCCTTTGGGATGCTGTCACCTTCAGCCATGTCCCTGGCAACCAGCATCCCCTCTGGATCTCCCCATCCCAGGAAATTGTCCCATGTGTTTTCCATGGAGAAAGAGGGCTCCAGGGTAAGTGGATGTGATTCTAGGGAGGGACTTTCTCCCAGGTGCTTTCATTTCTTGCAGGAGCTGTGCTGGATAAAATCTGGGTCAATAGAAGACATCCTCCCTCCAAATCAAAATCTCATACTAGTGCTGGTGATTTTTAATTGGGCAGCACCCTCTCAGCTAAATTAGCTAGTGCTCATCTGGTTCTTCCTGCTGCACACTCCCCCACCCAGATCCCAGACTAGCGTCCACCTGGATCTAATTAGAGCTGGGAGAAAATGAAGATTTTTGAGAAGCTGTGTCTGGAGCGGGCATTTTTCAGAGGTTCTTTTGCCTGAAGGCAGCCACAATGCAGGAAGAGCAGGCTGCATGTCAGGGGACAGATCCCCAGCGTGTCCCCTCTCTGAGCATCCCAGAGAGGGGCTCCTACAGCACTCAGCTGCTGTGGCAGCAGGCATACACGTGCCCCAGGCATCCCCTGCCCTGACTGGCCTTGGCTTTACCTATTTATTTCTTGGTAAGTGCATCTGAGCCGGGAAAATTACTGTTTTGGCTGCTTCTCCCTTCACCCGTGAGTGATTTTTTTCATCTGCAGGCAGCCACCTGTGTGTTGAGCACAAGGAACTCAGTAAGGACTGAAAAGCACAGATTTTTAAATTTTTTTTTTCCATTGCATCCTGCACGTTTCCAAGGGGAGCCCTTTCCCCTCTGCCAAGGTTCAATGCACCTCTTATGCACTGGATCCACACACACACACAAAAAAGCAGTAAATACAGCACAGAAGCATGCTTTGTGTGCTCTCCTGCCTGAGAAAAGTGGTGTAGAGCAAACTAGGGTTTCAAAGCTTCCTTCGATAGGAGCTTTCACTCCCTGTGGGATTTGGGGCACCATGGAGCCGAGCTAACTCAGCAAATGTGTTTACTTTTGTGAGCTGGAGAGCCACAAGGCAGGAATTCACAGCAACCCCAACTTCTCAGCACAGAACCAATAACATTATGAGCACCTCAGGGCAGCAATGAACAAGGGCTTCTTTTATAGGCAGGGAAGTGTAATACAAAGTGATTCTCGGCCACAGGAAAAGGGAAAATCGCCCAGGTAAACGTGCAGTGGGAACTGCAAGCTGGATTCTTTCTGAGAAGTTTAATAATTCTGTGTTATTCCATGAAAGCTTTCCGGTATTATGAGCAATAACCCCCTCCTCCATGTCTACATGTTAAAGTAATTAGATTGCAAAATGCAATGGCTGCATAATGTATCTATGGCTTTTGTTATTTAGCAAGGATCTTTTTGTTTGTTTCTCTACCCACATGAGTTTTATTGAAGTCCAAAAGAAATCAGAGGCTAAAATAAATGGTAACAAGCTGGGTGCTCCCTCTGGGTCTTCAGCCTCACTGCCACACACATTTCTTCAAAAATTTCTAGGAAATGTAAAGCCAAATTAGAAAAGCCTCAATATGCCAAGATGCTGCAAAAGATGTTTGGCTGCTCCTCAGGAACTGGTTCTATGGATCAGCTCTTTAAGTGTGAGGATTTTCCCTTCCAGGCAGCCCAGCACACTGGTGTTGCTAAATGAAATTACACACGAATCACCAGGGCAAAGGAAAAGGAAAATAAAGTGTGCCATTCCTCAAATAAAGGGCTGCAGTGTATCACCTTGTCAGGCTGGGAGGAAACTCAAGCTTATGAGGGAAATAGCAGTGTTGGCTCTTTCCTGAAGATGGAATTTAATTAAAGGTACATGTATTTGCTTTATATTTTTGCTTTTGCTGTTTGACCAGAGAGGAGTTGGGATATAAAGCCAGGTGCTTCCCAGAGAGCTGAGGGTAAAATGCAAGGTCACATCCTGAAGGGACAGTGGTGGCCTGTCAGGAGAGGGAGCTCTGAGCACACCACCCAGCTGGGAGCCCTCTCTGCTGCCTCCCAGATTTCTGCCCACACCTTCAGCTCTGTGCTCCCTGTGCTCTGTGTCCCAGCCAGGAAAATGGGATCCTCCCCAGGGCACTTTTGGTGTCCCCAGAGACAGCTGGAGGCTGGTTTTGGTGCCTGGCACAGCACAGACCATCATCTCCATGGTCCTCTCTGTGTTTATGGGGCTCTGGGGAAGCTTTCCATAAGCAGAGGTTCTTCTTGGGGGATTTTAACACTTGCAGCTGTAACACCAAGCAAGATGTGTCGTGCAGAATGCTCTCAGCTAAATAAATGAATCGCAGTTACTTAAATTTATGCAGAAAGGCTGCAATAAATGGAAGAGTATTTTTTTAAAATGCATGTCACACAATGATTCTAAAGAAAATGGAGATACTGAGGAGTGGTTATCAGCTGCTGGAATCCAGCTGATCAATATGTATCAATCCAGAGGACAGCAGAAAATGATGAATAGAGATTTCCATCATCATATTAATTCCTGTAGTACCTGATGACTTCCCAGTCCCCTAATAAATTTATCCTCATGACCTCTGGAGTGCTCTGAAGGGGAAAATAAGCCCAGACCAACACACAACTTCAGTTCTAGACCTCAGCTCTTGGCTTGGGTCATGGAATCACAGAATGGTTTGGGTTGGAAGTGAGGGCGCCAAGAGAGGATGGATCCAGGCCTGTCCCAACCATCTCAGCCCCACTGGAGACCATCAGGCCCAGATGTCCCTCATTCCTTCTGCAAGCTGACATGAGATGGATCCATCTCATGAAACCCCTGAGCTTTGAAATGCAGCCCAGCAGGTAATGTGGTGAGCCAACAGAGGTGGTTGTGAAAAGGCACAAAAATGTGCTGCCTGCCCCAGATCTAAAATACACTTTCAGCTGTAAAGTGTTTAGTTTCCTTGATCCCCTTCTAGACCACAGCCTGGCTAGTGTTTCCCTGTGGTGGGATTTACCTTTCCAAGTGATTTGGTCATTGTTTCCACTCCAGAAGCTTTTCAGATGGGGAGAGTTTCCCTCTCTGAAGCATTTTTGCTCTCTGTGGATAAAGGCAGTCCCTTGTAAATCAGAGCTCTCACCTTGAACACAAACAGACCCAACCACGATTTAATAAAAACCAAAGGAGGTCACAGTGGCAGCTGGGATCAGGAGGCCTCCTTGCATCTCTAAATGTTGTCCCAATGCTGAGGAGTGTTGCAAAAAACAAATGTTCTTTTCTGGAGATCAACACCAGCATTTCTCTGCTTCTGGCTGCTGCCAAGAATGTCCCCCTCAGCACAGGATGATCCAGTCCCAGATCCTTTTTGCTGCTGGAAGTGATGGGCTTGGTGTAACAGGCTGTGACCAGTGCTGGGGCTTACCTGGCCATCCAGTAGCAGGGTTGTAACTTCTCCCTGGAAGATTTTAAAAATCCAGTGTAAAATATAATGGAAACACAAAGGGGCTTGCTTGGCATATAGCATCGATTTCTGTCCCCACGGCTGGCTTCATGTGATAGTCTGAAATATGACTTGTAATATTATGAGATCCAGAGTGATCTTCAAATGGATGATGTCCCTTTAAAATGACTTTCAAAAAAATCCCTTTAAAGTAGATGACAGATTTTTAATACCACCCGCAGAGTTCAGCATGTATCAGTGTCACTGTTCTTACACAGCTGTAGCAAACCCTCTCCATCTGGACTTTAAAAGATTTGACTTTAAAAAGGAAAAACAGCAAACCCCCAATCATTAAGCAGTACCTATTTGCCAGAGATCGATGAAATTAAAGAGCACTCATGTTAAATTACTTCCATCCAGCATGTATGACACATTGAATTTGTTACACTTGGGAAATCGTGATATTCCTTCTATTACGAGGCAGAAATACAAAAATTCCTAATAAAAGAACACACACACTCACACATGAAAAATCAGCTTCTTGTGGCATTTCTCTTTGAAGCTGCTGTGGCTCAGTGCCAGTGAGAAGTCCCAGACTCATCTGCAGCTGCCTTGCTGGACCCTTTGTGCTAACACAGACACTGGACTTGCTGCCAGAATTTGAATCTGTGCCCTCCTTTCTCTCAGACTATATGACCACATAGCGCTTTGCAGGCCCAAAAGGGATCTTCCTTTTATTTCTTTTTTAAATTCTGTTTCTTGATTTTCAGAAGATGCAAACTGTTGCTGTCTCAAGTGCAACAGGTGACCACATGGAGAGATCTGTCACAGACATCTTTTATGGAAAATCCTTTCCTTACGATTTTTCTCCTGAGAAGCTGGGAGGCCTCAGGAACCAAATGTAAACAATGGTTATCTGCTGCTGTGGGATGCAACAGGTGGATTTGTGATTGGTCTCATGTGGTTTTTTCTAATTAATGGCCAATCACAGCCCAGCTGGCTTAGACAGAGAGTCTGAGCCACAAACCTTTGTTATCATTCTTTCTTTTTCTATTCTTAGCTAGCCTTCTGATGAAATCCTTTCCTTTATTATTTTAGTATAGTTTTAATATAATAGATATCATAAAATAATGAATCAAGCTTTCTGAAACATGGAGTCAGATCCTCGTCTCTTCCCTCATCCTCGGACCCCTGTGAACACCATCACAGAGATCTGCACTTCAGCACCCAGGGACATTGTCTGTGAGGAGAATTCACCTTCATGCAGCATCAAATTCACCTTCTACAGCAGCATCTTATCATAAGAGTCTGCCCTCTTTAGCTGATTGTTTGTCCTGGTTTTGATGGCCATCTGTCTCTTATTTTGTGCAGGTTATCCAAGGATACAGAGCTGGAGGACTCATCCGAAGAGCTGTGGGGGCTATCTGAGGTGTGAGCTATGAGCATCAGAAAGGAACCATCTCAATCCAACGTGCAGAACTGTTGAGAAGCAGGACAAGCCCCTGTGAAGCTTTGCCTCCTCCTCATCCTCCCACATCCCAGCATGGGCAGACCCTGCTTCCATTGGGAAATGTACAAAGAGCCAGGAATCCAGCTGGTGTGAGGGAGGGGAGAGGGTGAGGATGCAAGAACATGGAGAAGAAAATGAGGAGGAGTTTATTTTTCTTGATATCTTCCACAGGCTGACCTTTGTCATTGTCTTCTATGGAGAAATTATCTTTTTAATCAGCTCTTTGCAAATTCCTTGTGAGATGTATAAAAAGAGGATGCCCAAGACTCTGATGGATGGAGGGGTGGACATGGATGGATGTAAGGACACAAGCAGAAACACAACTTCTCCTCTCCTGCTTCTCCACTTTTCCTACACAAATCTGTCCCATCACTTATCACTTCCTTCAGTCTTGACAACTGATGAGAAAATGTTTAGGACTCAAGGTCTCTATTTAGTTTTCTAATCAAATAATTTAAATGTATGAGTTGACACAATAGGCAGAGAGCCATAAGTCCCACTGCTTGCTATTATGTGCGATTCTTCTTTGAGCAAATATATAATCACAGCCCTAAGTTATAATAATTATGTAATATTTCTTGATAGAAGCAATTGGAATCCATTGTGTAGGGAAGTAATTACAGCCTACTTTGGTTCCTTTGTTTCTGAGTGGGTGGCATTTATGGGCAAAAAAAATTATGCATGCTCAAAAATCTTTATAAAATGTTGGGTTCTCAGAAAATCTTGGACCTCCTCAGATGCAAGGGATTTTTTAAGGGATAATAAAATCTCTTTATTTTCTGCAGAGCAAAAATGTATATTAAGTTAACCATGAAACATTTAGTTCTAAGGATGAAAGAACATCAAGGCAAATGTTTTCCTTACAAAAAAAGAGGAGAGTTTATAAATTTACACATTCAAATAAGCTTGATGGGTGTGTGCACATGTTCCCTCTCTCACACACACACAGAAGGTATGAGCTGCTTTTAAGATGACACCTTAAATATGGATTTTTATCCTGTAGCAGTTTCATGTTGGAGGGTTCTTATTTGTAATTAAATTTCTGAGAAAACCTTCACAGTAGTGACAGAGCAAAAATTGGCTTAAAGGAATAAATTAACAGTAATAGCACAAAAGAAGAAATGTCAGGCAGACTGCTACAACACTCTCTAATTTGCTTTTTTGATCACATCAGCGGAGGTCTGGAAATAACCAGATGCATTAACATTTATCTAGGAATGATAAAAGTTGCCATCCTGCCAGATATTCAGTTGGTTTATTAATTACCAGCAGAAACCTGAGATGAGATGTGTGTTGGTTTAACTTCTTAACTGCTCGCTGGAGAATGTTTTTAAAGGGATTTCCTGCAGAGAAATAAGAGATGTTTGGGAAATATTTTTGAAGCTCGAAAACAAAAATGTTAAGTTTCAGTTCCTGCCATGATCTTGGTAAGTCTTTCATCAAGTGCATGGGGAACTGGTAAAGGATGCAGGAAGTGGGCTGAAGAGGAGGAAAGATCATAGGAACACAAATATTTATCCTGGAGGTATGAGGTGGCCTTTCCTACACAGCAAGTGAAGGGGCTCTTCCAATAGCATCGCAGTGTTCTCAGTCAATCCTGCACCCATTGCTGTCGTGCTGGGTGCCAAAGTTGCTGCTGAAGAAGCTGAAATTGGTGTTTTCCATGTCAGAGTCCTCTGCAGCCCTGCCAGTGCCTTTTCTCACTAAAACTCATTGCTGAGTGGAGATTAGGTGAGACATCTCCCAGTCAGGGCATGTCTGGTGCACTGAGCATTTCTCCACTCAGATCTGCCTGTTTTATCTGCCTGCTTCCCATGGAAAGCTTTGCAAGTGGCTTCCTCAGATGAAAACAAAATGTGTTATTTTCCTCGCTCTGCACAAAAGCCCAGATCTTTTTGTTCCTCTTGACTGCTCCCTGATCAATAGGCCAATTTTAGCTGGTGACCCTTTTCAGAATGTTCTCTTGGCCACTAGAGATTCTCTAATTTGCTCAAAAATTGCCCTGGTGAGAGCAGAAATAGGCAGCATGACCCCAGCCCTGTGCAGTGCATATGCATGGGCTATATATAAAATTCCCTGTTTCTTCTGGGCATAGCTCTACATGCAGTCCCCCACTGGAAGCCTTTTCTCTGTGGCTGAGTAGCACTTAGGATGAATTTTTTTTTTTATGTGCATTTTCAAGATCCACTTTTTCATGTGTCAATTTTTATTCTGGATGCCTGCTGCCTAAAAGAAGTGATGGCACGATAGCAAAGCCCACCCCCTTCCACATATTTTGACTAATTGCCTCAAAACATCCTGTGTTAGATCCAGGCTGTGTTCTACACCCACGTCACCACCATTTTTTCATACATTTTATTTTTTTCCCCACTGGTTTTCTGAAGCAAGGCTGCCAAAGCTGCCCAAATCCTCAGAGATAAATCAGGGTCAGAGCTGGCTACTCCTGAGTGGAGGAAGCTACAAATGCTCTCTGTCCTAAAGGGCAGCTCCTATAGCTGTGAAAAACTTCATTTACCAGGAGGATAAAGGATAAATTCATACTGAATTTGTTGGGAAACATAATTGGTGGGTTTGGACAGGGTTTGAGGAGGTGGATTGCTGCTGCCCTGGCCATGGGCAGCTCCTATAGCTCTGAAAACCTTCATTTGCCAAGAGAATAAGGGATAAATCAATACTCAATTAGGTGGGAAACATAACTGGTGGGTTTTTGGGCAGGGTTTGAGGAGGTGAATTGCTGCTGCCCTGCTCATCCCTGGCCATGGGCAGCTCCTATAGCTGTGAAAAACTTCATTTGCCAAGAGGATAAAGGAACTTCAGACTGAATTTGGTGGGAAACATAATTTATGGGTTTGGACAGGGTTTGAGGAGGTGAGTTTCTGCTGCCCTGCTCATCCCTGGCCATGGAGCCTGGTTTTCCTCCAGACCTGAAGGGAGAATTCCAGGAACACACACTTTCAGGGATGTGCCAGCTCCAGAGCTGCTGCTTGCCTTATTGATGCTTGGCATTGAGATTCAAATTCCTTTTTGAAAGATTGCAATTTACACATCAGTGTTATTGTAGCAGCAGAGATTTCTTAATGACTTCCTGTCAAGTACAAAATGCAAGCTAATTTCTGATCCTAGAGAAGTGCTGTGACAAAGACATTTTCAATGACAATGTTTGGTACAACCAAGCCACTGTGCTTCTCCAGGTCAGTGTGTGCAGCTCATCCTCCTGATGTCCTTTACCCCCTAAAAGTAACTCAGCTAGATTGGGAAAAGTCAAAAAAAACCAAATTAAAAAATAATTTGTTTTCACATGAATCTTAGAGTGATTAATTTATACTATTGGTTCCAGAACATGAAAATGTGACCCACCCCATGTAAAAGCTTTTTGGAATATGCCTGATAACTCCATAGTATTACTTCCTTCAGCACCAAGTAGTAATAAATATTAATATTAATAATATTAATATTTATTAATATTATGGGATGTCCTTTTCTCTTATTAACAAAATATAACAAGAGAAAAAGACATCACAGAAGCCAAACATCTCTTATAACTCATGAAAGAGTTAACAGGCAATCCTACACCTCGCAGGGAGACCTTTGCTACACATTTTTAATGGCTGGGCTCTTGGTAGGTGAAAGGAAAGTTCCAAGCAATAATTCAGGTTTAAAATACTGTCTCGGTGCCAAGTAATCAAACTAGTTTTAAGTGAAGCAATTAGCAAGCATTAGAAAGGCAGCTATTTCCTGCTTGAAGGTGGTAAACTCTGTGTCTCTTATTATGATTTCTCTGGGGATGTGAGTAATGGGCTACAGAGCTTTTTTGGGGGGGTAGTGGGGCTTTTTTCGCATATGTGGAAATACTGGCAATGTCCTAAATCCCTGCCAATTTACTGGATACAGATGATGATGAGGGTGGAACAAAGTCCTTACTCTTTTCTGGTGGTTTGAGCAAGATGTGTGCCAAAATCTGTAAGGTGGTTTTCTCATTAGGTCCTTAAAAACAGGTTTTTCTTCCCGGTTCTGCCTCACCAGATCCCCATTTCTGGGACCAGGCTGGTGCTGGAATGAGCAGATGAAGCAAAACCTGGTCATTCTGCTGCTTTTGCTGGATTTTGTTGGGGGGGGGTTGATAAAACACAGGTGGGGACCACGTCTCCCTGAAGGAGGGTTTTCTCCTTGAAACCACTTGGTTTTGTGCCAAGGGGAGCTCTCAGAGCTGCATTTCCAAAGCAAGGTGGTTCCTGATGGGTGCAGCTGCATCAACAGTCTGTTTGAACCTAAACGGGTGCTTTTGGAGCCAATCTGTCACTTGTCCTAATTTCCTACCTTAACTTTGTGAGCACAATTTACCTAAACTTAACCCTGGAGTGCCAGGGCAGATTTCTCCCTCAGTGCCCCTCTCTTCCACCACAGCTTTATAAACTGGCATCCACACCTGGGGCTCCTTGGATTATTGAGAAATCCCTCAGTTGGCTCTGCTGGGCTTTGAAACAGGCTGTAGGGGCTCAAAGTGAAAGGACATGCAGCCAGATGAAGGTGAGAAGCAAGGCTGACATTGCCAAAATTCAGGACATGTCCCTGAAGTCTCAGCAGCACACAGGGCAAACCCCTGCCCAAAAGGGGAACTTCTGCATAAGGCCCAGAAACAGAAATTTCATGAGTTTTTCACTGCATTTTATTATTTTTGTTTTGAACATTGGGGGAAAACCCCCACCATTTTCTAAATGAAAAGGGTGAATCTTAGAGAATATTAAAACTAATTTGCTTTCTATCATTTTTATTCCCTTCCTGGCAAATTCAGAAATAGGTTGGAAAGCACAAAAACCAAATTCTTCAACAGCATTTCACATTTTGGCCAGCACATGACCTTATCTGGTACGGAGCCTGATGAAACTAGTTTTATTTTAAAAAACCTGGCTCATAAATGTGATCAGGTGGAATTTTATGTAAGCACCAGCTGAAACCTGTGCTGGTACAGTTATTGCTGTGCATAAGCAAAAAAGGAAAGCACACAAAAAAAGCCATAGAATCTTACCTCAGGTTAAAGAAACAATGGGAAGTTTGGCAGAAAATGGGAAATTGCATACTTTTATTAAAAGACTTGAATTTGTGTAACCACAGGAAGCAGAGGGATAAGGTCCCCCTCCCAATCCCTTGGATTTTCAACCTATTTGTTCTTTTTTTTCTGAACATATAGGACAGCTTGGGTTTTTCTGACAGGGTGTCTAGATATTGAAGGTAACCACAGTGGTGCTTAAACAATCAGATTTTGTGGCTGTTCTGGGAAGAAAAAAGCAAAGAGGAAGAAGCAGCATCCCCAACATGATGGATCTCAACCCAAACAGGTACTGGCAAAAGAACCTCCTGTTCTGGAAAAAGGGAATGCCTGTTTTCCAGCTGACAACTCAGCTGATGAGTCTACCAGCTCATTGAAAAGCCTCTTGCCTGCTCTTTATTTCTTATTATCGTGGCATCTGTGCAAAATTTGGTGGTTTTCACAGCTTTGATTTTCACAGCCAGGTTTTTCCAGTGGAGGCATGAATGCCCTCACAGCAATCTAAGCACCTTCCTGGCAGGCTTGAATTCACAGAGAAACAAGCCACAAGTTGGAAACTATTCAGCCACAGCTGAGAGATGTGATATTTTCCATCAGAAGATGCAGTGTTTGTTTTCTAAGAGCTTTGCCAGCCCAGCCTGCTTCAGATGGGAATTTTTCTGTGTGTCTCTTCAGACCCCTCAGAGACGGGCACTAATTACAAGCTGCTGCTGGTGGTGGCTTTGGTCCCCAGCTTGTGACCCCATGTGCCAGACCCCAGGGTGAAGCTCTCACGACTGCAGACACAGTCAAAGGCCACCTGTGCTGTGACCAAGTAAAGTGCTGTGGAAAAAAAGCACTCTGAAAAATCCTGCCTTGTGCTTTCTCAAATTAGCAGATGCTTTTATTGCTGTTGACCTTCCTGTCTCTGCAGCTCTGCTCCCCATCTCCAAAACCAGGGATAATGGTATCATTTGGTGGCACAGGGCTCTGCTGAAGGTGCACCCATTAGTGCTGGTGGGGTTTTCAGTCTCAAAGAGAGAGAGCTCTTCACAGGAATGCTGAGCCCAGGGTCAGAAGTGTGTGCAGAGGGAACGAGGACAGAATGTGTGTGATGAACAGGGAGAGACAAAGCCAGCAGCCACCCAGTGTGGGGATCTGGATCATTGTGGATGGAGCAGAGCAGGGGCTGATGGAGGGCACACAAACAGGTCTGTGGTCACATCTTTCAAGACTGTGCTCTAATAGTGTATGCAGAGGAGAATAAACCAAAGTGGATGGCACTGTGTGTGTGTGTGTGTGTGCATATATAGGCACAGGATCTAATTTTAAATTAACAGCTAGGGTGATGCAGTCATTTTGAATGGTGAGATTCACAGGAATGAGTGTGTGAAGTTGAGGGTGGCTGTGAAATGCATATTTATCAAAATAAAACAAAATTAAATAAAAATATAAAATAAGAAAATAAAAAATTAAAAAAATAAAAAATTAAAATAAAAATAAAATAAAGGAAAATAAATAATAAAATAAAAGTTAAAATTAAAAAGAAAAAATAAAATAAAATAAAATAAAGGAAAATAAATAATGAAATAAAAGTTAAAATAAAATGAAAAAATAAAATAAAATAAAGGAAAATAAATAATGAAATAAAAATTAAAATAAAATAAATAATAAAACAAAAATAGTAAAAATTAAAAATAATATAATATAAAATATAAAATAAAAATGAAAAAGAAAATAAATAATAAAATAAAAATAAAATTTAAAATAATATAAAAGAAATAATGAAATAAAAATAAAATAAAATAAAATAAAATAAAATAAAATAAAATAAAATAAAATAAAATAAAATAATAAAACCAGAGACATTTCCAGACCTGCTATGGATTGATGCCTGCTGACATCAAAATCAACAGAACAGTAGACCTGTGGTAGCAAAGAAATCTCAGGGCATCCTCCCAGGAATTTCAGAATGACAATAACCAGGGCTGTTAAGGCTGACCTCAAAGGCTCAGGACTTCAACAGAAACCAGGCAGGATCCTTCCAGGGTGCCCACCCAGCCAGACATGGGCCAGGAGACCCCCCTGCACTGCTGTGAGCCCCTGTCTGGGGTCTCCACTGCTTCCACTGCCTCATCTGCCCCTGCCTGATCCATCTCCTCCTGGCTGCCTTTAGCTGAGACCTGCTCCATGTTAAGGTGATATTTGTTGCTCCTGCAGCCCCACCAGTTAAGGTGATATTTGTTGTTCCTGCAGCCCCATTTCTTCAGGGCTGGGTTGGAAAGGCAGAGAAATGGCTGTGCTGCACATCTGGTGGGGTGGTAACCCCTGGTCAGCTGAGGCTGCCCGAGGGTTATAAACCTCTGATCCAAGGGATGATCCCTGCAGGACTTGGGATGTGCAACACTCCTGAAATATTCAATTGCTTCTGCATCAGCATTTGGAAGCAGAACAGCAAGATTTGCATCTTACAGCTTACACTTGCTATCAACATTCTCCAAACTCTCCTCACTACCTCTCCCCCACCCCAAATGTAAATGTCTTTTTTTTAGGCATTTTATTTCCAATCTGAGTGTCTAAACTTCGTTCACTGAGCTGCTCAAGTCTGAAGATTGAATTCTCTATATCCTCTCTTCACTCCATTTTCTTTCAGGCAGGTCTGATCACTGCTTGAAATATTCCCATTCCATGCAGCTGATGGAGATTTTTCACAGTGGAGCACAGAGCATCTCCACCTGAGCACAGCAGTGCTGCATTATTAGCTTGGGAAGCTATGACCTTGAAGGCTTTCTATTTAATTTATTTGAGCATTCCAGCCATAGAGATGTTTGCTCTGATTAGACCCAGTAAATTACCCTCCACAGATGAATTATCAGGGGATTTTCTTCTATTTTTTCTTCCTGCCCATTCTCAAACAACTCAGAATGAGCCTGGATACTCAGGTTTGTGTGGCTGGAAATCTTAAATGACTTCTTTTCCACAGCACAGGTCTCCAAGCAGTTTACAGTGAATTCTGAACAATTTCCCGTCATGTGTGTGCCATTCTGTCACCCACTGGCTAATCTGATTATCAAAACTTTTCAACAATGAAATAAGTCACAAATTATCTGCAGTTTTGGCCAGTGATTAGCAAATAGTGGATCCATGGGGATATCAATTTCTGCACTCCCAATAAAGTTTCATCCCTGGAGGTGTTCAAAGCCAGCTTGGATGGGGTTCTAGGTAACCTGAACTGGTGGAAGGTGTCCCTGCCCATGGCAGGGGCTGGAATGAGAAGATCTTTAAGGTCCCTTCCAACCCAAACCATTCCATGATTCTGTGACTCTGTGATAAGTCATTCTCTTGGCATTCTGATAAGGAGGTGATATCTCTTAGCAATTTAGAATAGGAGACAGAAACAATGAAAAAAAAAAACAAAACAAACAACAGAAGATCTTAATGAAACTCAACAAATTGTCATTTTCTAGAGTTAAGTACCTTGATTCATATAATCTGCTATGGCAGTGACCATGCCTTCTCTAGATGAATAATGTGCTGGGAGAAATATTTCTTATTCTGGTAATAGAAAAGTGAGAATTTCTTCTTGGTGCGTGAACTTCAGACACACCGAGCAGAGACGAGGAGAGCTGAACCAAATCTTTAACATTTTCTGGTTCCATGTGAGGAAAAGTCATGTTTTTTCTGCAACATTTTTTCCACCACAGATATAGCAAATTCTTGCAGGCAGCTGAGTAATAGGAGCTTAATTCTTTATCACTTTTGCCCCAGCAAGAAGCCTCTGTGTGACTCTGAGCCAAATGCAAATGTAAAGCAAAGCACATTAGCTCCAGTCACCCTGCAGGGACATTTTGTTTTGCATTTGCAGGAGCTCTAAAATCTGCACATGGGCAGTCCCTGTGGCTTATTCTGTTAACAGGAACTTTTTCTGAGCTTCCCTGATTCAGTCACCTGCAGCTACACGAATATTTCCCTAGGGGAGAAAGGGTTATGTCAGCATTTAGAAAAGGGCTTTTCCCAGAATGACTCAAGGAGTGAAAATAAAGATAGATGCGCACTTCTGGAGGTGTTTTTCTCCTTGGGGGACATCTTTTCTCCGAGCAGGAGCTGTGCAGGCGAGGTTTAAGCTCACAAAGCCTGTCAGGACAAGAGCTCACCCTGTGAGACCCAGGGCTGTGCCACCTCCCCTCTCACCTGCTGGGTTTCCTGCAGGCTCCTCAGCTTCACCTCACTTGTGGAGCAGTGATGAATTTTGCCTGCTCTCCCCTCTCTCTGTCCTGGCATGCTTCCAGCCCTGGGCTTGGGGACTCCATCAGGAATTTATTGCATTTGCAGGACGAGCTATCATTCCAAAAAGCATTATTTGCTAATTCCTCTGCAGCTCCATGAGAAAGGCTTCCCTCACAAACTCATTTTCTAGCTTTGGTGAGGATGGAAATGATGGGAGGTGGTGGCTTCAGGTACCCTGACATTTATTTCCTAGCAGTGATTTGAATAATGTTTCCCAACTCTGGGGGGAAGGAAGGCTGGATTTTTTGTTTGTTTGTTTGTTTGTTTGTTCTTATACCAAAGGCTGGAAATTGTGATTTAATCCTTGAACTGTGTAAATTAAATCCTAAATGCAGAATGACTGGAAAAGTCATGGGGGTTACTTCAGCCAGGAAATAGCCCAATCAAATAGGTTTTTTTGGATCAAAACTGCTCAAAGCGTGTTTTGCAATTTTCATACCCAAAGAAGAAGCGTTGCAATAAATGAGGACACTGATTTAAAGTCTAGCCTAAAATACTGACACAAAATTGTCTTGCACATGAGCTCTATTGCTTTGGGGTCTGTACAGCCACAGGCAAGCCAGAGCCTTGGCAGGTCAGGGGAACATGTTTGAGCCTGGGCTCCAGTGACCTCACTAACCAAACAGATGAAGCTAAAAATAAATGCAAGATGTTGTAGACATACAGGAGCCCCTGTTCCCTGCACTGTTTGCAAAAGGAAGAGACTGATTCTCCTGCTTTCAGTTTGTTGTTGGAGATAAGAGCTCACATCAGACAGTTTGGGTGGGGGGGTCCTTTGGGCTCATTTTCCCAGACAGCAAATACTGCATAGAGATCCTCCAGAAATCCCTCCTGCTCTCTGCATTCCTATTCCCTAAATACTTCAGGCCCTCACATTTTTATGGCTAGATAATGAGGCCAGACCAAATCTGTCATCTGATCTCTCTGCTAATGTAGCAGACACAGCTTTCCAATCCCAGCTTAAGCCGATTTTACTTAACTGTGACCTCTGTAGCTGATGGGAGCTGAAACAAAACTCCTTCAGTTCGGGTCCTGGAGTTTGGACAATGTGTGATTAAAGCTCTCTACAAGTCCATTTGAAAATCCATAAATGACTGCCTAGCCAACATGCTGAGTTTAGAGTAACCATAAATTATCTTAAGCAAATAATTCGCCTCGATCACAGAAGTGAAATTTCATATTCACAAACAATTTGAGAATCAAAGGGGACTGGCACAGAAAGATTACAATAGACAGCAAACCATTTGCAGTTTTCCCATGTAACATACACTCGAAATGGTTTCAGCAAAGGTTGGATGCGCTGGGCTATGGGACATGAAGATGGACCTCCATGGGTCTTGAGGAATCTGATTTTTCAGAGGCTACAAAAGCAGAATTGAGTGATGCCAACAGGTCATGAAGGTGAGAAACCTTTGTGTTGACATGGCTCTTATTGCCAGAGCAGGCTCCATGTGTCTTCACCCCAGGATGATAGTGGAAGGCACATTTCTGTAATTTAGGGGAGCACTGGGAGAATTTATTCTGATTGGGGCAGGCAGACCCAGGCACCAGAGGTGTAACTGGGACAATTAAACAGGCTGAATTTCCCCATAGAAAGTCTCACATCAAACAGCCCCACCGTGACAGCTGATGCTGGCAGGGTCTCCACAGATGTGGCAATCTCTGCACTGTGCCCTGTGCAGGGGATAGGATGTTCCCATTGTTCCTTCCCCTCCTAATTAGCCATGGTCTGTTAATAGCAAAGCTGTCAGGTGCAAAGGGAACTCCCATGGGCTGGACAGGGAGATTTGCCATCCCCACCACAGCATCGCTCACCACATTGAGGCAATTTCCTCCTTTTTGTATTTGGAAGGGAATACAGGGGAACAGGGCTCTTTAGGTGACATTTTAGAATATTTTTTCCTGCTGGCAGAAGTAAAAAAGGCTTCCAGAAGGAGACCTGACCTTTTGCTGCTGTGGTGCTGACTCCCAGAGAGGCCCATTGAATTCCTCCCTAATGAGAAAGGACTTTGTTTCTGCACCACAGAGGAGTTCACTGAGACCAGCTCCATTTTCCTGTCCATCAGCTGGAAAACTTCCTCTCTTGGGGCTGGGCTGATGGCTCACCCTGTCCCCTCTGCCTGGGGAGGCCACCACACACCCCACAGAGGAGCCTTCTGCCCAGGAGCAATTTGGTCTCCAGCACTTCTTCCCCAGGTGAGCTCAAGGTGCTCCACAGGTGATCTTCAATTTGGGGAGGTCCAGGAGCTCTGACTAAAGCCCAAAGGCCCTGGGTAAATCTGATCTTAAAAGAGCCTCAAAAGATTCCTCCCTCTGCAATGGAGGGAGAATTTGGGATGTGCAGACATGTCCTTTCCTCCAGGAAAGGCAGAGATGTCCCCTCCAATGTTTGTTTCTGCCCTGTGCCCCAATCTCTGCTTTATGCAGTCAATTCCCTTTGCTCTCTGCTGTAACAAACCTCATCTCATCCCTCCATCCCTCCATCCCTCCTTCCTTGCTCTGGGGCATGCTGCAGTGGAAGGGATAAACAGTTTCCCTTCCTTGCTCCAGGCTGTAATGCAACTTTCCTTATTTTCCCTCTCTGGTCTCCCAGGATCATCTCTAATGGACTTTACTGGTTAACCCCAGTGTCAGCTCAGCTCTGTGCAAATTTGTAATAAAGAAAACCCCAGAACACATACTTCTTCTTCTTTTTTTTTTTTTTTTTTTTTTTTTTTTTTTTTTTTTTTTTTTTTTTGTTGAGAATAAAGAAGGAATGTGTTAGGAATGTGTCAGCTGTAACAGCTGAAGCACAGGAAGGGGAAGCAGTTGGACCTGGGATGAGAATCGAAAAGAGTTTCCACCAGGGGCACCCTTGGGATGCAGGAGGTGAAAAGGGAGAGAAAAGGACTGAAAATACTTGACAGAAGGGAGATGAAAGAGGGGGTTCAGTCTTCCATTCTTCCCTGCTGATGGGGCTCAGCAAGGATGTACTTGTTTGAGATTCACACTTCCCTTCCTTGGCCTCGAGTCCCATTTCTGCTCTTGGCCACATCCCTGGGCCTCATCTGCAAGGTGTTCTCTGAGCAGATTACACAGAACTGCTGCGTTCAGATCCCTGAAGAGCTTGAGCTCCAGTGATGACTTTGTGCAGAGCCAAGACGCACTACACACCCTTTTCCTGGTGAATAACAAGGGCTGGAGCTCGTTTGCTGTGTCACAGCACCTCTGAAGGGGCTGACACGTTTCACCAAGCAGGTACAAATAATTGCTTTACACTGCACAAAGGCAGTCAAGGGCCAGGGACTGGCTGTTAAAATGTTTGCAGTGACACCGTGCCAGGCTCTGTGACGGGGAATTCACCTTCTTGTAATTAATTCTGAGGCTCTGTCACTGGATCTAGTTCTCCTCAGATAAAGCTGGTGTTAAATAGGCTCAAAAACTTGCCGTGTCAGTCCACTTTGTACTTGAGAGGAGATGAACCTCGGGGTAGGGGGGAGGGAGGGAAATATGCTGATGGCTGAGAGACACTGAGATATGCTGGTAATGGGGCCAGCCAAGAGGCAGAGGGAGAATAAATAAACATAATTTGGAAGTGACAGTCTGTCTGGCATTGTACTGCGGTCTGCTAAGATTTCTGTTTTTAAAGGATGCAGTAATTTAGTGAAAGCAATATGGTGAAAGGGCTCCGGTATTATCGATTAGCTTTGATCCATAAATTTCTGCTGAGCTCCTTGAAAACACATGAGATAAGGATGCAGGACAGATGGAGGACAGATCCAGATTGATGTGCAGGTCTTGATGGTGCTAACACCACAAAATGTGACCTTAAGGACAGCTAGAGTGGGAATGAAGGGGCTTTCACCAGTCTGTGGCAGGTCTGATTGGGTGTAAAGCTGGTGAAATCATGGTAATCATAGAAAGCACTGAATAGTTTGGGTTGGGAGGGACCTTACAGATCACCCTGTTCCATCCCCTGCCAGTTCCATGGGCAGGGACACCTTCCACAACACCAGGCTGCTCCAAGCCCCATCCAACCCTTCGGAATATGGGGCAGCCACAGCTTTTTCTGGGCAACCAGTGAAACTGATCTTACTCAAGGCCTTCAGGTCCTTCTATACTTTATGGAAACTGTGTTGGGCTGCAGTGACAGGGAAGCCTGTTTGAAGGGGTCTCAGGATATGTGTAGATCCCTGTGGAGATGTCTTGCTGAGCTGGCAGATGGAGGGGAAGCAGAAAAAACCTATTCCAGTGGCTGGCAGAGCTGATGGATCACTCATGAACCATCATGGATGCTGAGCTGCACCCAGTATCCCAATGCATCCTTTCTGTCACACATTTGCTCTTGGTTTTGGGTGAGTGGGTTGCACCCCCTTGGGGCATGGGAATTTTGTGAGACAAACCTTTATTCATTGTGAGGCTCTCTCTACTTGAGGTTTCTTTGCAAGCTTAAGTTGGGCAGAGTTATCAGAAATGCTTTTCCCCACTGGCAAATTCAAGCATCTGAGCCCAGTTTGGAGGAAATTTGACAGGTGAGGTTTCCACTGAGCCTGGAACTGGCAAATGCATTGCAAGGTGCCATCAAGTCTTTGCTGATTTTTCTTGGTGACCCTCCAGACAATCACATTCTCAGATTCTGGTGATTCAACATTTTTATTGCATCGGGACCAGCTGTGGTCAGATCTGGCAAAGCCAGTGGCACCCTGCCAGCTGCCAGTGCTGTGCTCAAGGCTGGAGCTCCTCCAGAGAAGCTGTGTGAGGAACAGACCATCCCTGTCTCATGGCTCAGAGGTGGAAGGGAAACACTTCAAGTGCTTGGTCTTGCAGTGATCTCCAGAATGCTCCAAGGACAACCAGGGGAATTGTGGGTTTTTCTTTGGACCATCCCTGCTTCCTCATGGGTTTTTACACTTGCTGAGCTCTCTCCCACAGCATCAGGTCCTTTTGCAGATGGTGCCAGAGCTCTCTTGACTCATCCTCCCACGGAAGTCTGCACCCACCTGGCTCCAGATCAGTGACACGTTTCCCATCCAAACATTGACTGTTTTTACGGGATTAGGCCTCACATGCTGGTCTTCAGTGGCCTGGATCCAAACCCTAGAAATGTCCATGAAGAAATTCCTGTTTGTTTCAGCTTTGGACCTGGCGCCAAGTTCTCAGCACTGTGCTGAGCACAAGCCAGGATCCTGCTGAAGGCAATATCTGATGCAGTACTATGTCACCCCTTTGGATTCCCTGTCTTCAGCTTTTAAACCCCAGAAAATGTGTTTTACTCAGCTCCCTAATGGTTATTCAAGAACACAAGATTGGAAGATGATTCCTTGAATCATCAAGGCTAATCCCCTGTTTCTCTGGCAACCATGCCACTCAAATCTTTGCATAAATCTCAGTTCTGACTGTAATTAATCTGTTTGACCCTTTAAACCATGGCTAGCCTCTCATGCATGCTGCATCCTTTTTCTGCCCAACATGCAAGTGTGTTGTAGAGTCTTTTCTAGCAGAACTTGGCTGCTGTCATTATCAGCTCACACCTTCTACTCCCACCCCATCTGTGCCTGGCACTATTTTCATGCATAATACATCGATCATCTGCAGCCTGGTGGGGGGGAAAATCATCACTTCAAGTCACTTGTCTGAATTCAAGCCACATCTGAGCTGTATCCTTTGCTGAATTCCATATCCATGGTTTGATAAAAGGGAGGGAAACCAGCGAGAAGACTTCAGGCTCCTCCTGTCTGCAAGGACTCCAAATCAAATATTGTGTTTATAGGCCTTTGAGAGCCTTGTGGGCCACAGTTAAAGCTGGTGGAAATCCATGCAGATCTGATGGACTCTTGCAGCAATGCCAGCTGATACTGGGCAAAGGATAAGGGCTCCATTGTGTTTGCTTATCTTGGTTTTCTGCAGTGCAAAGCTTCTCCTCTTTGGCAGGTTGGATGGGACCTTGTGAGTATTTGACTGATTTTCAACCCTTCTGCTCTTCATTTACACCGGCATGGCTGGGAAGAGCCCTGGTGTTTCACTCTGGAATTGACAGATCTTCAAAGAGACCCGTACACGTAACAAACTTGATTTTGAAGTCTCTCAGGAAGGCTTTGAAAACAAAGGCTCAAATTCCAGAGTAAGTAGAAAGACCTTGGTTCCTAGTGGTGAAAGCTTCCTACCAGAATTATTCCCAGAGGCAGTACAGACTTTACGTTTTGCCTCATCTAAATGCATTAGGAGGAGTATTAAATTTCACATGTGCTGCATATTGATGTAATTCTCCTGACATGTCTGTTTGCACCATTATGAAATAAGGGATTTCCTTTCCCTTTCTTTCCACATTTGCCTGGCTCCCTAGGGATCTCGAGGATATGATCCATTGGCATACAAGGATTATGCCTTTTACACAGAGGACTTAAAAAAAGCTTTGTCATTGGGCTAACAGAGGTCTCGGGACAGCATCCTGCATTAGCAGTGCTTGACTTGAACTGACAACCTATGGCTGGGAGAGATCCATTAATCTTCCATGTCACCATCCCTCCAGGCCCTGCTCAAACTTTGTGAGGATGAAAACTTTGGTACAGGAGAACCCTGAGGGTCTTTTCATGTACAAACAACACCTCTGTACACCCTACAAGCATTCCCCAACCCAATCTAGCATTTCCTTTTGTGGTATTTTTTTAAATGTCATGTTCAGAAGGGTGTGTAGTGTGTTTAAACAAACAGCCCCCAAATATCCCCCCCAGTTTTCTGCAGGTACAAGGTAAGGTTGGAGGGTGCTCTGCCACCCTGCACATCCCTCTGCAGCCCTGCAAGGGTGACCAGCACTGCCCTTTGGGTCCCACACCTCTGTTGCCTCAATGCTTGGCTCTGCTTGTGGCTTTATTCTGCATCACAGCTCCACACTGTGACAGGGACAATGCAAATGCCAGCCTTCAGCAGAGCTCAGGGCCTTTTCCTTCCCTATAAATGCTGAATGCATTTAATCTTGTGGGCAGTAAGGAGAGGGCAGAGTTCAAGGGAAGAAGAGGCAGAGTTGGGATTTTTTAAGCCTTTTTTTTTTTTTTCTTAACAGGCAAATTTAGATTGCTGAAAGAGAGCCATAAAAGGAACTTAACAACCCGAGGGAAATAGAGGAGACGACCAATTCCTTGAAAAGTCAACACTGACCTTACTACAGAGACTTGAGGGCATATTGTCTTCTTTCTCTGGGAACACCTGTGCCAATGTTCTCAGATCCTTTCTACAGGGCTGATTGCTCCATTTCGCAGCTCATCAGCTGGATGGGACACAGGAATGTGCACTGGAAGAGATTAATATGTATATGGTTAGAAAAGGCACCGGAGAACACGCCTTGCTTTTACCTTCAGCTAAAGTTGATAGCAAAGAACCTGTGATTTTTCAGACAAGAAGTTATGAAATTATATATATATAATTTATATACATATATATACATATATATATATGTGTATATAAAGTTATATTTATATAATATATATAACATATAGATATAACATTTTATATACATATATAAAATCACCTATATGTTATATATATATATATATATATATATATATATATATATACACACACACATATATATATACATATATATACATACATACATACATACATATAGGTGATTTTATATATGTATGTAAAATAATGAGCACCTACACACAGGGAAGCACCCACGTGATCTATATCAGCATAATGTGCTCACAAAATGCTTTCATGCACAGCTATAAACCACATTCGTTGATTTTGTCTGTGATTCAAGCACTTTATCCAGGTGGACTGGAAAGCCTCCTGTCTGTCTGTCCCAGGCAGGGGAGCAGGGACTGAAGGAGAAGTCTGTGAGTGGGGTTTTTCTGCTCGGTTTGTGCTGTGCCTCTTTCTTGCTTGGGTTGATGGTGACATCTGCAGGCTCTGCCGTGTGTGTGCACAGTGACTTTACAGAATCCTAGAAACACGGGACGATTTGGATTGGGAAGGATCTAAAAGACCATCATGTTCCAAACCCCTGCCATGGACAGGGACACCCCCTAGGCCAGGTTGCTCCAAGCCCCATCCATCCAGCTTGGCCTGGAAAAGGGCTGGGATGGGGCACTCACATCTCTCTGGGCAGCAGTGCCAGGACCTCAGCACCCTATCAGGGAAGAATTTCTTTCTAATATCTAACCTAACCCTGCCCTCTGTCAGTTTGAAGCCCATTTTCCCTTGTCCTGTCCCTCCCTGTCCTTGTAAAAAGTCCCTCTTCAACCACAACACACTTTTTGTCTCAGCTGATGGACACCTGTGCATAAAGGGGGTTTACCTATTGTGCAGGCTGATCCCAAAAATCAGCCATTATCCATAATCCCAGAGGGAAGAGTGCTCTGCCTGTTCTTCTTTATGCCACCTCTCATCATCCTGCTGTCACCACCTAAGACAGATGGCCTTGGTGGGGGAGTGAACACATTCCTCATTTCTGTACCTCACTGCTCTGCTTTTTGGCATGTGTGAAGTAAGTGTGGGCTTTGGGGGGTTGAGCATGAGTTTGCCATTCTCTGGTTTTGTCCTTGAACCATACTCACTGAGAAAACCCTGTGCCAAAGCAGGGGGTCTCTGTAGAAATTTCCTGTCATGTTTTAACTTCCCAGAAGAGCAGCTGGAAGGCACCCTGGCTGCCACACCAAACTCCAGTATGGCTGAGCACTGTTCACTACTACAAATGCCATAATGCAAATTTCACGCGCCAAAAGTTTTGCTTCTCCCTTGATACCCCCAGAGGATGTTTTCCACCTTCACTGATTGGTTTGCCAAGGCAGGCTCAGCCCCTACAGAGATAATGGCTGTGAGATAATGACTGGGAAGTGTTGTTACCAAACCCCAGCCCAGAAAATGACCCATGTTTGAGCAAAAAAGTGTGGGCAGCTTGTATTCAGGCTTTTGCTCAGAGACCTGCTGCAAGCAAGGAACAGATTTTTACAACCACTGCTGGAATTCCTCTTTTTTGCTTTCCCCTGGCAATTTTTGGCTATTTGCCATCACCCAACTGTGCTAGCACTGTTGTTATTGCATTCAGCCTTTAAGCACTTCGGAGGCCTTGTTGCTGGGCCATGTTCTCCAGGAGCTGCCCATGCATTTCTGGGACTCTGCTGTACCCATCCTTCATCCCATCACCAGCTTGAAGGCTGTAAGGAAGAAACAAATCAGGAAAGAAAGGAAAAAAGGAAAAAAATATATTTAAAAAATGTATGTGTTGGACTTTTATACTGTCAATTGGGAAACTGGCTGAAGTTCTGCGGAGATTGGCATTGACCTCTGATTGATTTATATCTAATTTGGGGCAACATACAGGCCCCAACCCCAGCATTGATTTGTGACAAACTTGCACAACAGAGACACTGAACAGCTCCTACATGCTTTGTGAAGATGCAGACTGCTTGGATGGGGAGAATTGGTTTCCAGCAACTGGAAGGTGCCCATACTGGGTCTCTTGCATCTTTCAAATTCTCAGGCAGTGCATATTTTATTTTGAGATTAATGCTTGGACTTTTGAAGCTGAGAATAGACAGGTGAAACCTGCTTAGGTCTCATCTTGGTTTCCAGTAAATCTCCAAAAACATTTAAAATTTAAGAACTTGTCCTTGATCTTAAAGCATTCAACGAGTCATTTAAATGAAGGGAACAGTGATTACTGGGGGACTTTCAGCACAAATTCTGACTTATGCTCTTTTCTGGTCATGATGCATGATTTTCTCCATGCCAAAAGATGAACAGTCATCTTTTACTTTGAGAAGCTGGATTCACCTCAAACCACATTTGTTCTTTGAGAACATCAGCATCTTTCTGGCTAATCCCTCTCAAGGAAGCCATCAGTTTAAATTGTAAATTTTACCTCCTTCATTTTTCAGTGACTCATTCTTGTTATTATTATTGTTCTGCTTATCAGGGTATCTCTCTTTCTGGGGATTTATTATTTCATGCTTCAGCATCTCACCACAAAGTACATATGTAGTTTCCAACCACAAATGTAAGAGTAATTGAAAGAGAAATTTGGAAAGTGTTTATTCAAGAGACACATCTCCTAAATCATGTCTGGTAATCAAATGGATTCAATAATTGCCCTAATTTTAACTCAGCATAACAAGCTTTTCCAAACCAATTAGGCTTGAGAATTACCCTAATTGAGTCCAGAACCACTCGTGATAGTAAATGCTGAATTTTCTAAGCAGATTGAGTTCCTGTTCTGGGTTGGAGGTGGGACTGGCTGCAGGGAGGTAGGAGCATGGACAAGGCTCTCTGGAGGCAGCATTTTTACTTTTCCCCAAACTTTTTAGCCCCAGAAGGGCTAATGTTGACTTTACCCATGATGGAGTAAAGTCAGTGTTGCCCAGGCTGGTCCTCAGACATGCCATCAGACATTCCATGTGAGGTATCCCAAAGGATCCCCTTTCCTCACACTTTGAGATCTGGTGTCAAACCTATGTTCAACACCATTTGAATCCTACTGGAATGGTATGAGAGACTTGGCTGGCACCAAAACCTGGGGTTTTTGTTTCTTTGGGTGTGATCATGAGGGATGGATTACAAGCAAGCCTTTGTAGAGTGATTAGTTATGTTTGTTAAACCTGCTCTGAGCTGGATCCAGCCTTTTGGTCACGAGGCAGGCAAGAAAGCACAAGTCCAAGTGTGACAGAGTGGAAAACAGCATGTGTGTGGCCCATGCTTAGCAATTGCTGTAAAAAAAAAAAAATCCCACTGGCTGTGTGATGTTACATTAGCCAAGGTGTTCCACTGTTTTCAGTAGTGCCTCTTCTTCCAGAAAAAAAAAAAATCTCTCCAGATGAACTGGCTATTAATTGAGGGAGACCTCAAACGATCCCTAACAGCCCATCTACTAATTAAAGACAGATCAAAGTGTAGCTTCTCCTGTTCTCTCTGGAGGCAATTGAATTTCTGAAGGGAAAAATAATTCCTCATGGCTTTTCCTTAGTTCCAAGTGCAGAAGTGCTAGTGTTTCCTAGCTGGCAGCAAAGATGTGGGTGATGCATGAGGAGCAGCAGAGACTGAATGCAGGAACATGCTGCTGCCATTTAATCCCAGATAATATATTTCACAATCCTACTCCTGGAGTTTTTCAGCAACTGGTTTAATGTATTGGAAAGTATTTGGCTTGCCTTGGAAATGTTTCCCATTTGAAAACAAGCTGCAGTGGGAGAGCTGGCAGTGGCACAGGAGGCTGCTCTGTGAAAATTGGATTTCCCTGTGTGGCACAGTGGGAATGGGTCACAGGGAGAGCTTTGAGAAGCTCCCAGAAAAGGCTGTACAGATCTGCCAGAGGAAAACCCTTCTGCTTGGTCTCCAGAGGATTTCTGTCCCTCTGTCACTTGGCAGAACAGGGATTTTGGAACGGATTTATTCCTGGTTTCTGTCCCTTGGGCAAGGAGAGCGTGCAGAAGAACAGCAAAGCCTGGCTTATACTCATGAATTAAAAATCTTGGGATTATTTTAAATCTCCAGATGTGGAGTAGAATCTCTGCTCTAATTCTGCTTTCAATTCTATTTTTTTAACCTCAACAAGTAGAGAATCATTGTCTGGGTCTAGTTTATCAGTAAACAACTCCAGGACACCTGGTCCTGGCTGAGAGAGCCAGAGGTCTGACGCACGAGTTTGGGATACACTGAATTTTCTCTGGGGCCCTGTTACCTGCACAGGAATCAACAATTCCCCCTTCCAGGGTGATGTGAGGACAATTTCTGCTGCTGTTGTGCAATGCTCTGAGGATGATAATGCTGGAAAAGGCTGCTTGCTTCAGCCCTGGAGAGATTTGTCACTGTGCCTAAGCCCTTTTGGAGACAGATTTATCATTCAGATTAAGAACGAGGAACAACAGCACATCCAAAAAAAGTTCTTCTCCCACCCTGGCTTGCAGCTTTCCCAGGCTTTCCCCTTGCCTTTCCCAGCAGAGAGGACCACACACCCTTTGGTGCTGGTTCTTCCTTCCACATATCTGCAGCTCCTATCTCCACCCCTGATGCTGCAGGTGGCACTGCCTGCCCTCCAGGATGCTGCAGAGGGAGCCAGCCCCTCCAGGCCCCAGATCCTGCACCCAAAATTGCCTTTTTGCACAGTTTTTTCCAGACCAATCCCTTTCCCTGTAGGACAGGGGGTGGGAATGTGTGCCTTGACCCCAAAACAGATTTTGTGCATGGGAAGCTGCTGCATGGGGCGTGTGGTGGGAATGCTCCTCACCATCACCACCCTGTGTGCTGCCAGTGAGGATCCTTCTTGTGATGGAAGATGTCACAACCTTCTTGTGATGGTTTGCTGGCAGAAAGCCATCACACCTCCAACTGGCCTCCAAAGAGCTGTCTCAGTGTGGGCATAAGGCAGGGGCCTTGGCTGCACCAGGCTGAGGTGCTCATCCCCATCTCTTCCTGGAGAATGAGGCATTTTTTAGCCTTTTTCAAACTCGTGTGAACGGGATAAAAACACAGGGCAGTGGCAAAACAGAGCTGCAACAGTGGGAGGTGGAGAAAGGCTCCCCAAACCTGGCAGGGATGTCAAGGAAAAGGGTCTGCAGCACACAGCCACTGGAGGGCACAAGGAGCAAAGATAAGACCCTTCTCCAAAAGGCCTCTGCTGGAGTAAGGATTTATGAATGGGCAGCCTTCTTTCTCACAGCAGCTGAGCTTCTCCTCAGCTGCTTTATTTTTATATATTTTTAGTTTTTATTTTTATATTTTTTTTAATGGATGTGTTTTCTGTGCTCCCAGGGTGACATCTCCAGTTGAAGGGACACTTCAGTTCTGGACTGCCCCACCATTGCCATTCCTGGTTAATGTTTCCTGGATCCTCTGGCCTTGGGTGGCTTTTTCAGTCCCTGTAGGGCACATCCTTACCCTGGAGCATGGCAGGAGGGATGAGTTAAAATGCCTGCACCCTGTGGCAATACCTACACAGGACAGATGTGTCGCAGACATCTTCTATGAAAAATCCTTTCCTTAGGATTTTTCCTCCTGAGAAGCTGAGAAGCCTCAGGAACAAAATGCAAACAATGATTATCTGCTGCTGCGGAATGCAACAGGTGCATCTGGGATTGGTCTCATGTGGTTGTTTCTAATTAATGGCCAATCACAGTCAGCTGGCTCAGACCCTCTGTCCGAGGCACAAGCCTTTGTTACCATTCTTTCCTATTCTATTCTTAGCTAGACTTCTGATGAAATCCTTTCTTCTATTCTTTTAGTATAGTTTTAATGTAATATGTATAATAAAATAATAAATCAAGCCTTCTGAAATATGGAATCAGATCCTCATCTCTTCCCTCAACCTGAGACTCCTGTGAACACGGTCACACAGATGGACTCCTGGAATGGGAAGTGCTTGGGTTTCAAGGCTCATTGTTAAACACCCATGAGGGCAAAAGAATGAGAATTTGCCCTATTTTGCTCCAAAAGGCACAGCCTGGCTCTGTGCTTGCTGTTTACAGTCAGAGGCCATGGGATGTCTCTTTTGCCCTTCCTGAAATGTCTAAAAAAAGCATCTTTGGTCACTCTGTGTTACAATGGGACAGCTGCAGCCTGTTCCAGGGCTGAGTTGTGTTATTTGTCACAACAGGGAGTAGTGGGAAGAAGTTGAAGAAACCCTCCATTCCAGACACCAGGAATTGGCATGGAAGGAACAATGAGAGGCTGTGCAAAATTACTACTGCACCCCAAGGCAGGATCATCACACCCCCTAAACCAGCCCTGGCAGTCCCTACATTAGACTGGGAGTGGGGTTAATGATCCTGCTGGGAAGGGCTGCAGAAAAAGAAAAAAAAAAAAGGAAAAAAAGAGAATAGAATGATGCCTGGAAAATAATAATGTGGGTTAATGCTCAGTGAGAGGAGAAAACAGAGAGGTGAAGAGATCCCTGCCTGGGAGCATCCAGCTGCTTTCTCTGCCTGGCTCTGGTGCCTGCTGCCCTTCTTTGATTTCAGTCAGGTTTTGCTCCTGCTGCCTCAAAAACGTTTACTGACAGAGAGACATATGAGGTGAGAAGTCAACCTTGAGAGTAACACTGGAAAATAATTTCAGGAGGGAAAGAAAGTGCATGTTTGGCCAGGTCTACATGCCAGGTCTTGAACCAGCAGAATTGCTTTGGCAAGAAGCATGACTCTGTTTGACTGAGATAGTTGTGAATCCAGGTCCAAGGCTGACTGCATCTTTATGACCTGAAATTGCTTTATAGATGTAATTTATTCTCCCTTTCATACAGGAATAACCCTGGCATGGGCTGGTCATGCTGTAAGTAACACCCAGAGGGTGAGCAAAAAACAATTATTCAGTCTGACAAAAGAGGAGCTTGAGGGGCTCACAGCAACCTGTCAAGTGACAGCTTCAGCACTGTCAGAGTGAGGGATTGGTGCACTAAAGCCATGGACTGGCCTGGGGGGTCCTGTGGGTGCTGATGTGAGCTCAGCATTTGGGCAAGTTCGTGGATTTTGATGTACAGAGCCCATTTCCTGCATGGGCAGCCTGGCAGAGGGCTCGGCCCCCCCTGTGCTGGGGCATGGCAGAGGTGCTGATCCTGTCCCCCTGTCACTGCTGGGGACACATCAGGCATGGTCAGAGAAGGTGGTGGGCTGGACTGACTTTTGGTGTGACCACAAATACACATGGGACGTTTCACCTCTATGGCTGTGTCTACCCCAGCTGCTTTGCCACCTCTTCAGGGTTGGATTTCCATGCATCTTTGGCACACAGAAGGCCTGTGACACATGGATCAACCCTTTGAAGGTCAGAGAATTCACCCAGAAGTGGCTTGCGGGCCAGAGAACACATCTGGAAAACCATACCCAGATCTGACATCCTTTCTTTTTTCACCTCGTTGAAGGTTTAGACACCACTCACCCTTGGAAATCAACAGCACCACAGAATCATTGCTAAATGGCTTCACAGTTCCTATGGAATAAAAACATAGCAGCAAGGACTCCCCTCCTCAAACTGGCCTCTGTTCTTATGAAAAACTTACACAATAAAATTATTATAAAAATTGAATTAAAGACATTGATGTGTTTTTATAAACACCATCAGAAAGATTTTTTCAGAGCCACAGGGATAAAAGCTGAAATTGCCTTTATTCAACTTAGAATAAAAGAGGAAGAGGTAGAGTCAATCATTTCTAACATGCTAACCTTTTCATAACCCTGTCCTTTAGATGCTTCAAGTGTCTCTGAACTGAGCTCAGGTCTTGTCATTTAAACATGTTTTCAGACCATAACACCTTATCCAATATGATGGCTCAAGTCAGGCATCTATTAAATTATATACCCTTATTTCTTCTTCCAAAAGTGCAATGCAATGCCAGAAAAGCTTCTGCATGTCAGTTCCTGGAAGAGACATGATTTCTTGCAAGCTGCAAAATCCAAACAGAACCAGCAAGCTCTTCCATGCCCCTCCTCTGCATTTTTGTGAGAGCACCTTAAAAACACCTTGCAAAGCAAGTGCGCTTCTCAGGCTGTGAGCACAACCTAGCTGCAAACTGAGGAGCAAATTTCTTACCATTAATATCCAGGCTTTGTGTAACTGTAGTTCTTGAGTTCTAAAAGGTCATATCTCAGCAAAAGGTGGGAGAAATTTTATTTCTATAGGAATTTCTTTAGAATAATTAACTAGCAATTCTCCAAGGAAGAACTGAATTCTCGACTCATTATGGCAATAGTTTTGCTATTAGAAAACACTTTTTTTTCATTTTTTGTGTGTTCAGAATCTGCTGTTAATGACTCCATTTTCATTGCATCCCCTCCAGCACGTGGTGGTAGTGGTTCTTCTTCTGGAATAAATTGAACAGGCCAGCATCTTCTTTGCTGGCTTCCTACATTGTCCTTACTCACCTTTCCAATTTGCTGGAGATCCTTGACAATTATTTTTTCAGTATCTTCTAGTACTGTTGTCAATAAATTAAACAGCAGAGCAATCCAGGCAAGGCCAAAAAGAATCCAAATGGCCACAAGCACTCGATAGTAGGAAAAGTATTTCCTGTCAGACTGTTTGCCTGAAGATAAGGGGGGAGAAAGAAGGAGAAAATGAAAAAGTTAAAATTGCCTTGCCAGTGTAAAGTGGAACAGCCTAATGAATTCATCAGTATGTTTTATATTGAGTACTTTAAAGTGACTTTTTTGCTGTAATGGAGACCCTCAGCTCCAGAGCATTAGGTTAAGGCTGGGCAATTCTCTTATTGTTGCAATGAACTGATATATGAAATAAATATGATACAAATATGCTGACCTGTCAAATGACACACTGGAATTGAAGTGAATCATTCTGTGATTCTATGACCCTGTGATTGAGGTGAATTACCATCAGAGCAGGTTATTTTTTTCCCCCTTACTACATATCAATCCCACGTACAGGTAAATGAAATAATGTGGGAAGTAGTGTTAAATTGTATTGTATTATCTTGGAATTACACCCAAACTCCCAAAGCACAAAAAGCAGAGCACAGTGGGCCACTGTAACCACACAACCATTATTATCTGGGTAATTGTAATTCCCTGTATTTCTATAGAGTGTGATTACAACCTAATAAATATTTCCCTTAAATTACAGGTATCTGCGAGCACACAGAGAGAGCAGCTGCAATTCCCACCTCACTTTTGAACGGCTTCAGGAGCTTCCCCCATTTAAAAACCTACATGACTGATGAGAATTTACTGACACATGCCAAGAACAGAACTTTCTGTGCTGGAAACCAGTGGACCAAAGCTTATTTCATGCAGTCTGATCCTCTTAGCATCAGCCAGGACCTCACACCTGCTGTTCTGCATGGGTCATTTCGTTTGACCTCAACATACAGAGAGCATTTGCTTGGTTCCACACAATATTATCACCATGGTACGGGTGGTGTGGCCCTGGCATCTGCAGGAACACTTGGTGATATTGCTGATGGAGTGCTCCAGGTCACTGCCAGAGGTGATTTGACATGGTGGATAACACAACACTGTGCATGGACAGGGAGACCACCACAAACCTCGTGGGGAACCTGCCCAGAAGGAGCCCAGGTGCTGGCAACTCTTTTCAATTTCTGCATAGATTAATGGGCAAGATTTTTGTTCTTTGTTATCCAAGAGTTCTGGAAATGGGGCAGCAGTGGGCAGGTTTGTCCTCATGCACAGATACCCAACAGTTGTTTCTTTTTCTGCTGCTGGCATTGAGTTGGCAAAGGGATTCTCAATTCTCAGCCTTGGTACAAAGCATCTCCTCATTGTGCTCTTATCTGGAGTTCATGATGTGGGGTTAGCAAAGCCACAAGTAACATCTTTGTGTTGTTAACCCAAAACTGAACTTGAGCAGGGAATATTCAGTGTAAGATACCAGGGAGTTTCACGCTAGAGGCATCACCTGTATGTACATGTATTCCCAACAGTTAAACCCAGGCTGAGCCATCTTCCCAGCATGTCTGCCTGCCCCAAACAGGCTCAGCTACACACAATTTTGAATTACTAAAATGCAAATCAACTCAAACCTGTTCTGTTCCACTTGGCCAATGCAAAACCATTTATCATCTGTCAGCAATTCTCAGTGCATAATTCTCAGAGCACTCATTGATTCTGCTTGTTTCATTGTGAAGATGTGAAGCATTAAACTTATCAACATTTTATTACTGTTGTTAAAGCCAATTAAGATAAATACTGGCACAGGAAAATATTTTAGATCGAGTTAAGTCATCCTAATGAAGATGAAATCATAGAGCCATGAGGCCTATCTAACTGTTATTTTTAAATAACAATTAGAAAGTTAAAATACAATTAATTGTTTTTGTAAAGCAATATGGCTGCAGGGGAGTGCTATGAAGTCATGGTTTTCAGGCTGTGACTTGCTGTCATTATAGTAAAACACACCTGTGATTTGGACAAGGAAAGACAATGCAACATTTTGATGCTCAGTTTTTCTCCTGCATGGCACCAGCCCCTCCCCATAATTCTGTACAGCAAACTATTTCATGGAATAGATTTAGAGAAATTACAGTCAGCAGTGACACATCAGTGCTTGGAAAAGTTTGTGGGCTCCCTCTGCCAAAGGCATCAGCCTGATGTAAGAAATCCTTCCAACAGAGAGGCTCCGAGGCCTGTCTAGCACTTCTGCAAGGCTTGAGAGCCTGGGGTTTGCTGTGTGGTGGCTGTCTGTCCCCCAGAAAGGTGTGTGAGGCTTTCAGACCCTCTGTGGGGACAGCACTGGTGCAAGTATTAGTTACAGTTTTCTTTGTATATTCCTGCTGAGGAGAAGGTCAGCTGGCAAGATGATGGCAGGACAGGTTGTTGTAGAGAAATCTTGGATTCTCCATGGAGTTTTCGGTTTCCTGCTTCTTCTGTGGACACTGATTTTGCTCCTGGTAATTATTTTGCAGGTTCTTTGGAAACTTATTCCATGGAGAGTGTATTTTGTCCAGCAGATCCATGGAAATGCTTTGAGAAGCACTCCAGCATGCTTGAGTGCAGCTTAAACAATGTTTCCTCAGGGGAAATCCCAAGCTGTGGCTTGTGAGGATAAAAAACCTCCAGAGATACTCAGGACTAAAGAAGCCCACTTTTGCACATTTATATTTAAGCCCACTTCTAATACTGTGAGTAGATTTCCCCAATTTCCCATGGATGAGATTTCCACCTCTTAGTTCTGTTGTGTGAAATCATATATTCTGAAACATGATCACTTATTTCTTCACTTTACACTGTGAAACCTAAATCTGAGATGGCTAAAGCACTGATACACACCTTGTTTTGTACAGCTGTCATAAACAGCTGCCTCTTGGTAATAAAAATTCCACTTTTCCTTATCTCACCCTTCCCTAACAAAAATACTTGTCTTCTTTGCACCCCAAAAACACCTCATTTCCTTATATTTTGATGCCTTTGTGCTTTTATCAGCACATACAAAGAAGTGAGTATTTCCCCCCAGAACTGTACAAGGCAAAGACCAGGCAAAGACTTTTGACAGATTTGTCTCTACAGTACATTCAGTCAACCCATGGGGATTACAGTCATTATCCTGGTGTTTGGTTGTGTTTCCTCTCTGGAATCAACCTTACCTACAACATAATCTCCAAAGCCAATGGTGCTGAGGGTGATAAATGCAAAGTAAATTCCTTCACTGTAGGACCAGCCCTCTGTTATCTGGAAGAAGACTGATGGCAAGCACAGAAAAACCAGGATCCCCGTTGCCAGGAAGAACAAAAGGGTCAGAAATTTGATCTTCTTCTGAAAAAGAAACCAGTTCAATTATAATCATGATTTGAGACAGAAATAAGCTATATAACATGGTGGTTATTCAAAGTGGGTGGCTATCTGGGATCAGGAGGATCTGAAGGATTTCTGCTGAGTGCTTTTCCTCTGGAAATACCTTAGTTCTGCTTAGAAGCAGTGGGAAGCCAGGTGTTATGAGTGTTGCATGTCCACAGTGGCCCTGGAAGGTGTAGTGTTTTACCTGATTGTATCAATGACTGTGACTATTGGAGAAATTCCTATCTAATGACATTTACCAGAGTCAAACCATTTCCACTTTTCACCATACAACTTCATTTTTAATTTTTAGGTATTTAGGGTTGGCACCTAAATTCAGATTTGCCTGGGAAAAGAATATTTTTTACACAAACTAATAGCACCATTTCTGACAGGACTATCTTCAAGAGTCTTAATTACTGACTTTATTTCTCATTGCATCAATGCCACAACTTGGCTCCTAACCAGTGGATATCTCACTAAATAAAAAAAGAAACAAACCCAAAAACGAATGAGGTCTTGATAAAGAGACTTTTAAACCATTCTACTTCCCAGCAGTCATGGAGGAGCTTTGACTAGAGAAGAAGACTTGTTATATGTAGAGATTTATCAGCCAGACACACATAGTTTCTATGTATAAAATGTTCCAAATCCAGATTGCCTGGAAATTAATGGCAACTGCTGGATAACTTCTCATGTATTCATGTATTGTGTACATGCTTGAGTCTGTGTCTGATTGAGCCTTATCTTCTGTTTAAATTTGCCATATATGACAAGAAACTCAGTAATCTGAACAGAGTTATCTGTAGCAATCCTACCTTGTCCTGAAAGAGAATTACAGTAGGAGACACAGAAAAGCCATTCTCACTTCCTCAGCAGGGCTGAGAGAAGGGGAGGAGCTGAAAATAAATTGGGGCATCAACCAGACAAAAGCCATCCTGTCTGTAGCTTGTTACAGGTGTCTCCTCATCTTTCAGCAACCAGGCTCAAATGGACATCTCCAGCCTGATGCAGTTAAGGGTGGAGGGAAACTAAAGGACTGGGTAATCAGTTAGGAGGAGTAGCACACTATGCATTGAGTTAAAATCCACTAAAAGCTCTATGTCTCACCTAATTTTTACAGCTTTGCACAGCTCACCCGCTCTTTGCAGCCTCAAGGTGATGTTTAATCACCCTGACTGGTTTTAAAGGGATGCATGCACTTCCCTAGGGTGTTGGCTCCTGAGATAAGTGTCTCAAGAAATGAGGTGGGACGCCCCATCTCTCCACTGATTGCTGAAGGGGGTGGATTTCTGCCATCTAGATGGGAAGACAAAATGCATGCCTTTGTCTGAATATCTCTTCTATGGCTGACATGTCTGCTTAGCTCTGCAAGTGAAGAATGCCTCTTTTCCTGCCCTAGAACAACATCTAAACCAGCACAAGAGCAAATACAATCGAGGATAAGGCAGCATAAAACTTGAGAAAAACACTAGAAATGAGCATATAATTGTGTCTGGGTAAATAAAACCAATTACCTTTCTCATTCCTTTCTGGTACAGGAATTTCCCCAGCTTTTTACAGAGCAGTGAGAGCATCTTACCGACACGGTGCAGAAAAACAATGTTCAGAGGGATTCCAAAAAGAGCAAAAAACACACAAAATATCTGTCCCCCAGCAGTTTTAGGATGTAATGTGCCATAACCTATAAAAAAAAAAGATGGGTCAGAGGAGATATTCCAACGAACTGCAGCAATTCACAGCCATATTCACCCTTTACTCCAATCCAGCCTGCCTTTGACCCTAAAAGATGTGTTAGCACAAAAGCAGGTTTTTTTTCCTCTGAAAAAGGCAGTGAGCAGATGAAGTGGTTCACCCTGCATGTCTGGGGGAATGCAGAAGCACTGTGCGTTCCCAACACAGCCTTAGTGGGAACAAAAACACAATCAAGATTTAATTATGGGAAACATGCTCTGTCCTATGACAAATACATGGAAAGTCAGAAAATAAAACTCTGAGGATCTGGAAGACATCAGAGCTGGAGTCCCAGGCTGTCAGGATCACATCTCCAGCTTCTTGTTGATGTGCCTGTGTGTTAGTGACCTCCCTGGCTCCATCCCAGTGAGCTGCTGTGTCCAGATACTGACTCCAGTCCCAAGACAGTGCAGTGTGCATTAGAATTCATGGTGCTAATTAGCCCAGACCTTGTTGGTGACTGATTTATTCATGCCCAAGAGACATTTGCCTTAAGGTCTTACTAAGACAGGATTTATCTAAGTAGTGGAACAACCCCAAACACGTCCTTTAATCTCAAGACTCTTGGACCTCATGAGTTACATGCCTGAGTGCAAGGATACTGAACTTTGTGTATGTCCTTATGCTATCAGTGACCCTGTGAAACTGCATTTCCCATGCACAGTTCATGTCAAGGCATCCATTACTTGGAAAATGCAATGTTTTCTTTGGGAGAAAAGACAAAATAACTGAGTGATTTTTGGGCTACTGGATTTCCAAATGCATGAGCTCTCCTGTGCTCCCTGTTGTAGAAATATTCCAGTTTCAGTGATGGGTCAGAACCCTCCCCTTCTACAGCAGGAGGTCTCCCTGTGGGCTCAGGCAGCACTTACACAGCTCCCATGGTGCTGGGACACTGCTGGGGCCCTTGGGACATGTCACACTCACAGATCAGATGTGCTTTTAGGGTCTGGTGGCAGTGAGGCCTCAGCACCACTCTGTAAAAACACAGATCTGACTTCCACTGCATGACTGTGAAGCAGGTGCCAACAGCATGAATTTTATCCTTAAGTTTGGCACACCTGCCCTTTTTGGGATGTACATTTGAAAGAAATGATGAAGCAGGTAGGGGCAGGCAGGCCCTGTAAGGGTCAGAACAGCTTGAAGCAGCAGTGTAAAATTCTCAGCATATGCCTTTTCCCCTTCCCATTTTTTCCTCCTGGCGTGTTCCTAATTGAATATGTGAATTAACAGCTCAAAAGAGGTTATGGAGACAGTGCCCAGGCCCCAGCAGGATTCACTTCTTTCCTTACATCTTTTATGTTTTACAGCACTCTCAGATTTAAAGCCTGGAATAAACACCGGGAAAGTGAAGTTTATCCCCCACCTAAAAATATCAGCAGAGTGAACATTATAACAGATTATTTGAGAAGAAACAAGTGGGAAATAATAGGAAAGGCCACTGATATTTGACAAGCCAAAATAAAGCATGAAGAACTGTGCACTGGGAAGGTCTCAGGACTAACCCATGACAACAAAGGTCTGGAGTTTTTATCCTGGAAAGTATTATCCATTCATGTCCCTAATAACCAGACACAATAAGCATCACTCACACACAAGCACACATAAACGGAAAGCATTAGACCTACCTATTGTGGAGACAACTGTGCCTGCAAAGAAGAAGGAGTTGCTGAAATCCCAGTTGCTCTCTTCAAACTGTGACTCATTTCCAACAGGGTATACTCCATTTTGAATGGCTTCAATCAGGTTCTGGGAGAGAAAGCAAAGTTTGGTATCATCATGACTGCTTTTCTCAAGTGCTTGCTGCAAAAATATTACAGGTTTAGCCAACGGCTGCTCCTCTCCTGTGAGTACCATTCACATCCCTTCAGAGACTGTCTGACACTATTCACACCTTCACCTCCAAGTCTGGGAAGCCTTTATCCAGTGGGTTTGGGCGTTCAACTTCTGCCCTGATTGTGCTGACTGCTCTAGTGGTGTTTGGAGAGAAATTGTTTCTTTCAGTGTGATCAAGGACCTTGTTTCTTTCAGGCCAAGTAGTTTGGAAAATCACAATCCTGTGAGTGACTGGGATGTAGCAGAGCACTGGTTTAGGAGATGGGGATGGCTGATTGTTGGATTTGGACTCGCAGTTGAGATGGGAGTGGTGGCTCCAAGATCTGATCACCCACCTGTATGAGCAGTGGCTCTGATCCCTCCCAGTGGTGCATCAGTGAGCTGTGCCAGGGTACACATGAGATACACTGAGCATTTCATTTCAAGTCTGTATTTTGGTCAGTGTCACAGAATTAAAATCAGAGAAAGTCCATTGATTTGCAAAGCCTGACATACACATTCTTCTCCAAACTGTATACACATAGATAAATTTACACATTTGCACGCATGTTTGTCAAGTTGCCTTTGAGAAGAGGTTAGAGGAACATCTGTCAGAGATGGTTTGGGTTGAGTTGAGTTGAGACTGCCCTTCCACCCAAGGCTTGACTAAATATTTCTTCCACACCTCTCCAGTGCTATATTTATCACTTTATGCATTTTCGGACTCTTTCTTGGTTTTAATGCTAAGTGCTGTTATTTTTTTATCTCTTTTTTTTAAGTTAAAAGGAAATTTTAAAAGCAAACAGTATCCAGCTGTCCCTGTCTTTTGCAAACAGAGAACAGTGGACTGGACATCTGGAAGGCAGGCTGGTTTGTACAGAAACAACTGAGATAAAATCCAGGACAGAGCCCTGCCAGAAGCAGGACACATGCTGGAATAAATTGCACCAGTAAAATCTTCCTCCCTGCTTCTCCCTTCACTATGTTTTTGCTGGTGTCTCAGAAAATTGAGGCTAACAAAAATAATTTCCATAGCCCTTGCACAAAGATTTCTTTGTCTTAAAAGCTCATTTTTTCTCCTTCCCGTCTTGAAAAGCTCTCTATTTAGTTTTTTTTTTACCTTCTTCCCTACCCATAACAAACAAGATGAAGAGGATGCATGCATGGGTGAAACAGGGACTGAATTTCTGGCTCTGCTATTAGAAACACCAGTTCTTCCCCACATTTCTTTATTCTGTGAAGTGGCCCATTTCCATGTGGAAATGCTTCCAGAAAGGTTTTAACTCCTCATTTTCTCCTGCATTACAGCACATAGAGCTCTAAACTACCCAAGTTGAAGAGACAGCCATAATAATCTTCATCTTCCTGTGCCATAACCAGAAATACTTCCCCTGGCCAGGCTACTTGTTTCTCTTCTGCGGCATGCTCAAAAACTAAACTCTGATCATGCTACCCTCCTCAAAAACTAAACTCTGATCATGCCACCCTCCTTGTAGCTATTTGGAGTTTTTTTTTTGTTTTTAACCCCCCATCCAGACCTTTCCTTTTTGTTTCTGTATTGCACTATCTGTGATGCTGTTCCAAGTGGCAGCTACACCTACTCATTTCAGATAGCCTCATTTTAATTGCCATGCCACCCATTGTGTAAGAGCACAGCCCCACTAAAAGCAGAATCAACAGGAGGCAAGACCCCCAAAAACACAGGCTATTGTGGGATGGGGATACTTAATAGCTAGCACACATGAGATTTTGTCCAGCTACACGAGCTGTATTTACCATCAGACTGAGCTGCCCGTTCACACCAGACAGGGGTTTTCTGGAAGCATCCAAGTGACCACAAACAGAAGGAAAGCAGTGAGAGTCACCTGTGCAGCGAGGATGAGCAGGAAACAACATCTGATGGAGAAACAGGAGGGAGAAAGGCCTTCCACTCACCTTCATGAACTGCTCCATCTCCGCCACCGTGAGCTGCGTGAAGTTCTGCAGAAAAGCCTCCTTCATCTGGGCAGCTGCCATTTTCTCCTGCTTCTCAGCGGTCCTCTCCAGGGCCTGGAACACGGCAGCACCCACCAGCAGGTAGGCAAAGTAGCCAGCCACCAGCAGAGCTGTCTGCAGCCTGCCGCTGCACATGGCCTTCAGGGCGACTCTGCAGGGGATGGGGAGCCAGAGGAGGTGACTGTAAATCCCTCACACTCCTGGGAAGCCTCCCCCGGGCAGGAAGAGCCCTCCCTGCTCTGTTTTCCGCTGGGATCCCGCACTGGCAGGGACACTGTGCTGCCAGATGCATTCATTGGAAAGCTGGAAGCAGGGTTGGGGGCGGGGGGGGAACCACAATAAACCCAACCCTCCCCAAGAAAAAAACTTTCCATTCTCTGAGCTGCATGCTGTTCAGGGATTTCCTCTTGTCTGTGAAACTCTCCCTTGCTGGGTTCTCAGGAAACGTGGGTCAGGATTGGAGTAGCTGGCAGGTGGCCATCTCCTGCTCAAAAGGCTCTGGGGACAGGTGAGCCTTCTGGAAGGGATTCACAGAGGAGTCTGCTTGGAAAAGCATTGTTTGTCCTGCTGAGTCCAAGAACAGGACTCCAGGACAAGCCTCTGATCCTTCGTGCCCCGCGTTCAGGGGCAGCCTCAGGGAAATGCAGCTGGACTGATCTTTTGGGCTTCACTTGTCTGCTTGCAGCACAGGGCAGGGTCATGCAGCCCTGCAGAGCTTCAACAGCTCAGGGCAAAACCTTGGACACACAGGCAAATGGCTGTGGTTGCATATGTGCCAAATCCAAACAGGTTCTTCTGCCAGCAATTCCTCTGCAGTGTATCCAAGGGAATACATTACACTGGTACTGGTGCCATGCCATCAGATCCATGGAGTCATAAAATCATAGAATTGTTTAGGTTGAAAAAGACCTCTAAGGTCCTCAGACATGGTGCTTACGGTCACAGGTTAGTGGTGGGTTAATGGTTGGACTCGATGACCTTAAGGATCTTTGCCAACAGAAGTGACTTTGATTCTTTGCTACCTACAGCAATGTAGCCTCTGCTGGTTTCAGAAGGATGGTTCTCATGCATCTAGAAGTCATTTATATAAATGTCAGAGCTTGTTCCCATTAGCTTCAAGAAGAATTTGGTTGCCACTGAGAAGAACTTGTGAGAGAGGGAAGCCCTTGAATGAAGATGTTGATTTTGCAACAGACAGCAGACAGGTCTGAGCTTGGCTGCACCATGGACATTGTTAACACCCATTAATTTTCTTGACTTTCTATTTCCCAGCATTTTCATTTGCTTTGTGTAAAATTTCTTTTTTTATTTCAGCAGATGCCCTACTTTAATAATGAGAACACACTGAAGCAAATCACCCTTTGAAAAAGCATTTATAATTCTGCTCTTCAAGTCTTTGTGGTTTTATTGAGTTTGAAAACATCAAGAAAAGGCAGAGACTCTGGGATTAGCTTTGCAGAACTGGTGTAAACAAGAAGCAGCATGTGGCTTCACTCTGTCAACTGCAGGTTGTCCTTTCACATATAAATCTGTTTGACCTTAGAGGAAAACAGGAAGACTATGAATGAAGGTAAGCAGCTTCCGAAACACTTACATGTTTGAAGATCTTCCTTAGGGTTACTGGAAAAGGGTTTGTTGAAACAGGATGTGCCGTGTTTCCTTTAACTTCTTTTGAAGCTACACGTCAAAGGTGTGCTTCTTCCTCAGATTTAAATTATTGCTCTAAAATAAGGACAATTCTTTTGTGTCTCTCAGTCTTTCAGCCCCGTGAGATAAGATAAAGCCCTTTACATGTACAAATGCAACACGTGTTCATCATTCTCAACAGACATGAATATAATACAACTGGATTATTTCCTCAGTTCATCTGAGGGGAAAATGGATGACAAAAACATGAAATTCATGGAAGATCATGAGAATTTCAATATTGATGACAGCTGCAGTGGTTTGATTGTGTGGGTAAGATGCCAGGAAACCTCATCTTTCTTATGCTGTCTCCTCCAGCCTGTATATTTATACTAAGTTAGGTTTCCCTCTAAGCCCCTCTCCAAAGGGGCTATTTGTGCCTGCATCTCCAGAAACCTTTGATTGCAAGAAAGTTTGGTGACCTTGTTTTTTCTCTAGCTCTGGAACAGAGAATACACATCAACTTTTCTCAGTCTGTTTTTTCATACAAAGAATCTTTAATAGCCTGCCTGTGTATCTTTAATTACCACTACAGATTGTTTGGATGTGAGAGGAGTGTCCCATCATACAGCATCTTGTTCATCCTTGGGTTGACACCTCCACAGGGAACAAGGGAGGGAAAACACAGTTCACTGCTAGGATGCTTGCAGATAAGTTGCTTTGAGGAAAAAAGGAAGGGGGAATTCACTCAGTGGAATGCTTTACTTGAAAGCATTCCTTGTAAAGGTAAGAATATTTTCCATAAGCGTTGACTGTTCTCCTCTCCTTGTTTTGCCTAGATTAAAAAGTGCAAAACATGCTCCTGGTGGAGGCTGCTAGAGCTGTACTGCTTGTTATAGCTCCTGAGTGTCAGTGGCTTGAGATAAAGCACCATTACTGACTCAGTTTCCCCACAGGGGTCTGGGTACTGAGTTAGCTTGACTCCATTCACCCCAGTCATGAAAACCAAGCACTTCCCAAGTGCTGGGAGCTGCTTTAGGTACAACAGGCAAAGCTTGGTGCTGGCATCTCACAACTGTTTCATAACCACACTGATAACCTGTCTAGATAGCTGGGAAGGTAAATGGGAACACTGTACCTGGTGAACCAGTCACCATTACCTTTGTCCATTGGGAGATCATGAATACATCCCACCTAGGTGCAAGTTATCACAGAAGTCATAGAATTGTTTGCGTTGGAAAGGACCTTAAAAATCATCTACTTCCAACCCCCCTGCTGTGGGCAAGGAAGACACCCACTATGTCAGGAAAGGCCTGCTCAGGGCCTCATCCAACCTGGCCTTGAACACTGCCAGGCAAGTTAACAGAACTCTTTTTGTAAATCAAAACAAATTTCTGCTGGCAGCATCACTTCTCTTGAGTCTCCAACCCCTTATGGTGCATCAACTTCTGACAGACCTGTTCAATGGCATTTGTTTCCCAAGAAGGAGCTGAAGAAATGGAAGTGAGGCCTCATCTCTGTAGCTTTCAGTTGTGGGAAATCAACAGATCCAGCTACCAAGAACTTCTCCACAACCCATAAATTGACAAGACTTCTGCTGGTCCAATTCCCTCGGGACTCCCCCACTGCCACCCAACCTGTGGCTTGTAGTTCCAGCAACAAGATCCACTGGCCTGCCCAAGGCTGTGGTGGGTTGGAGTGCAGTTCCCTGGCAAGGGGTGGTGGCAGAGCGTGGCTATCATGGCACTGCCAACCTCGTGCTCAGGTGCTGTGAGGGCTGGCAGCTCCCTCAGGGCCCTGGAGCTGAGTGAGCTAACACCGTGGTCTCTCTGTCCCACTGCCCCCAGCCAGGGAGCAGGGCAGACCTGGAGGTTCTCAGCAGGTTCAGCCAGCCCTGCTGAGTGTTCATAGAGCAAGTTCATGGTGATGAAACAGGATGAGTTCAAGTCACAGAATCACAGAATAATGAGGTTGGAAGAGACCTCTAAGATCATCGAGTCCAACCTATGCCCTGACACCTCAACCAGACTATAGCACCAAGTGCCATGTCCAGTCTTTTTTTAAACACATCCAGAGATGGTGATTCTACCACCTCCCTGGGAAGAGCATTCCAGTACTTTATTTTTCTTTTGGTGAAAGATTTCTTCCTAATATCCAACCTATACCTTCCCTGTCAGACAAAATCTTTCTTTTCTGTGAGAAAAAAGTCAGAAAATCATCCTGCAGCTCAGCCAGGCAGGGCTGTGAGGACTGAGCAAGGCAGGGTCTCCTGGCGGGCTTGGCTTTTTGGGACCCATGGCTGGGCTGGGCAAGCTGGAATGAGGAATCTACAATGCCCCTGGAACACAGACTGACAGCTCTGGTTTGGGCTGGAAGTGGATCCTGGGCTACAGAGGACAGAAAGGAAGCTTGGATGAGCTGGTCATAGCCCTGGCAGTTATGGAGGCAGTGAGTCTGGTAAGGCAGTTAATTAACTGGAGGCAGTGTGTCTGGTAAGGCAGTTAATTAATACTTTTTGTTCCTGAGCTAGGAGAGATCCGTGACGCAATTAAGGGGCCAGGCAAGGAGGAGCCATGCTGACTTTTTCCACCTGCATTATTTACCCAGTCCACTGCAGGGAAACCCAGGCAGTGACATCCAGTGGTAACAGAGGGCAGGGAACATTTCCTCCTGTAACATGATGTGCTGGGACAGGGTTTTCTTACACTGAGTCCTCTGTCCTAAGTGTGTCCTTTCCTCCTCCACATCCCAGTCATGCCCACAGTTTAGCCATTTTCTTTTTCTACATATGGCATCTTACTGCAGCATTATGCATTCTGCGTCCTTAAACAGATTATTGCCTAAAATAAATTCCAGTTTAATGGAAAATATTATCAGTTTCCATGGGAATCACCATGTCATTGTGGTTGTACTTCCTGTTGTGCTTAGGGCTAAAACCATTAAATAATCAGTATTTTTTACACTTTCTTACAGTTTCCCTATAAATATCTATTCCTCATAATGGGTCAGAACATTCAGTCTTCAAACGTGGGTCATTTTAGTTTTTATGCTGTGATCTTATGCCAGATTGTCAAATACTTAGGCTAAAGTATTCCACGGAGATCCTCCTACTTCCTAGTTTGTTATTTCAGGTCTGCAAAGCCAAATTCCTGTGGATAGCTATCAGCTGTCAAGGAAAAGGGCTGATATTCATGAGTGAAGAAAATGCTGAAGTTGCTCACTTGCCTTTGGTAGCTGGCTAAGACCTCTTGTGTTCAGGAGGTAAGGGCTGCTGTGTTAAGCAACCCAGCATGGAGAATTACTCAAGTGCTGTGTGAATCCTGCCTCACAGCATTGGACACAGTGATCAGTTGGGCCCAGAAGGAAGGGAAAGATGGTGTGGGAAAGATATTTTAAGAAAATTCGTTTTATTTTTCATTATCTCACTCTGATTCAATTGGTAGCAAATTAAATATGCTTTCCCCAGATGAGCCTGAGCAATCTCTCTGTTCTTGTCTCAGCCCACAAGTCTTTGGTCCTTATTTTTTCTCTCTGTCCAGCCAAGGTGAACTGACCACAAGCAGTGAGTACTGGTGCCTGCATTCCCCACCAAAGTGAGGCACAGACACTCAACAGAGGGAGCATTTGCTCAAGATGCCATTTATTGGCATCTTTGCACAGGGTGAAATTTCCAGAGGTATTGGACTCTCTCACAAAGAGAGAGCATTCAGTGTCCATGTGGTAACAGGAGTCTCTAGTTCCAGGCTCCTTGCCACAGCCTCTTCATCTTTGGATCTGACTCCCAGACTGAGCTTTTGCTGTTAGAGAATGGTGCACCAAAAATTACAAACCCTGACAAAGCAGTGTCTTCTCCATGTCCTGTGTGCTCAGGAATGTGGTACCTCCTCCCCAGGGAGTCAAGGATGGGTTGACACTCCTCCAAAAAACCAGTGAGGGTACAGAGGCCCTTTGGTGGTACCACACACTTGGACCCACCACAGTCAGATCTTCCACTCCACTGTGAATTGTGTCAGCACGAGAGCTGCTCAAGCTGTAGCTATAACCCTCTAGAAGGTTCTCCCAGAAGCCACACCTCTAGTCCACAACTTAACCTGCAGTTCGGTGCGCACTTTGTGTGCATCCAGCCTCTGATTGCTTCAGGCTACACTGAGTGCCTGAGTGGGGGTGGGGACGAAAGGCAGGGCTGGCTTGGTTGGGTTGTGACATGCTGTGACACGTGTGACATCACGGGGGACGTGTCACAAAGGGGGCAGCTCTAAAAGGCCCCAGCAGGTAACGCTGGCCCTGCATTGCTTTGGCAAGCGGTGAGTACACACATGGAGGGGAGGCTGGGCTGGGAACAAGGGCTGGGGCAGAAACGCTGCCCCTGGGGCTGGGTTCTCCCTCTGCATACAGGAACAGCCCCTCGTGGGAGAGCCTTGGGCAGGCCACAGGGCTGATGCTGCTGCTGCTGGGGCAGTGAGACATCCCTTGCTGCCTGCCAGCTGTGTGGGGCCCTGTCCTTCCTGCCCCCAGATCCCTGTTATTGCCATCCCTGCTGTCCTCATTGTCATCTCCCTCCCTGCTGGCCCCATTTAAGCCTGCTCTTCATCCTCCTGTAGACCATGGACGCCATAACATTCTTTTTCATGCTTCTGGAAAGCCTCATCCAGTACGTGCAGCCTGTGGGTGATGTTTTGGATGAGGAGAAACATCTGCGCATGGAGCTGCGGGGAAAGCGTTTGGAGAGGAAGAGAATTAGGCTGGAGCAGCAGGTGGAGCAGCTCGCCCTGAAACAGAGTGGAGGGGTCTGGGGAGACCAGCTCTGCTTTGCTTTGCAGCCCTGGCAGGTCTGGGCTGTTGCTGGGCTCCTCATCCTTCTCTTGGGACTGTATTTCTCCTGGAAAAAAAGGAGTGATGAGGCAGAGAACAGCAGCGAGGGAGATGAAGACTATTTTTCTGACAATGATCTGAAATGGCTTCTAGACGAGCGCATCCAGTGGCCAGTACAGGACCTGAAGAGAGGCTGCGAGCGGACAATGGACCTGATGGACAATTACACAGTTTATTTTGGACACGTTTTGTCAAACAGTTTCTACCCAGTCCTGCAAAGAGCCATCGGGGTGGGCAGTGCCTTTGAAGGCTGGAGTCCCCGTGAGCAGGATGTGGTGTACCGCGTGCTCATCCCCATGACTCCTCCGCGAGGACACAGCTTCCACCTGGAGCTGGACAGTGCAGGGCAGAGGCACGTGAGGAACTTCCGTGTCCTCGTGAAGCTGGAGTGCACCTGCACCAGGGAGCAACAGGCTGAGAACATGCTGTGCTTCCTGCACCACCCCGAGGAGGAGCTGAGGAGGAATCAGGATCCCAGCCTCCTGGACACCCTGTGCACCGGCTCCTACCTGGATGTGCAGAAAACTGCCCGCTGGTTCTACCAACTGGTGAGAGCAATCTGGCCAGCTTTGCCTCAGTCCCACAACTGGCACTTAGTGCTGCTGCCCTCCACACGCTCCTGCCAATTCAAGGTGACCAACACCAGGGAAAGCTTCAGGATTGAGATGGTCTTTGGGGTGCGGAGAGGTGACTCTGACATCTTTGTGAGCAGCCAGCCAGGATATGCTGGAACCCCAAGCACTCTGTGGCTAGAGACCTATGATGTGGCAGAGATGAAGTTCTTCAAGCACATTGCTAGGCATGCCCCCCCAGACAGCTTGCACCTGAGATGCCTGCAGCTCTTCTCCCGTCTTCAGCTGGGCTTCGGCTTTTCCACCTATACAATGAAGACCATTGTCATGCACCTCCTGAACACCGTTCCCGGGTCACGATGGCGCAGGAGGTATTTTTTGCGGCGCCTGGGAGATATCAATGTGAACCTGCGCCGCTGCCTGGAGGAGAAGTGCCTTAAGCACTTTATCATAGGCAACAAGAGATTGCCTCTGGAGATTAGCTTGCCTCTGGACATTGCATCAGCTGAGCCACCCAATCTCTTCCATCATCTGGCATGGTATCCAGTTGCCCACTCCCAGGCAATGAGCGAGTACCGGGATCTTCGGCATCGGCTCACAAGTGTGCTGCTCAATGGCTGCTGAAAGAGGTGCTCATTAACAGAGCTAGGTTTGTGGGCAGTAGCAGAAAACCCGCTCATAGTGCCAAGAAAAAAAGAGAATGTGGGGTACAGAGAGAGAAGGTAAAATGCCGTGCAGCAGCCCTCTGCCATCAGCAGAGCTGTGTCATCTCGACAGTCTCCCACAGCACCCACAGTGATGACTACCATGTGGAGGCCCAGAGAAGCTGACTTTCATTGCAGGGTAGATTATGGTGATGCACTCCCCCTGCCCCTGGCTGCACTACAATATGGGAAACACTCATTAGGCCTTGGCCTTGACAAACTCCATTTGTACTTAGCCCCTTTTGAATGTATACAAAACTTTATTTGTTCCCAGGAACTAACAGGTGTCTAATTAGCACAGTTTTTTTTTTAAGGAACAGCCTCAGGAACTTATTTTTCTTTCCTGACTTATTTTTCTTTCCTGACTTTTTCTGACTATGAACCCAAGTGGAATAACATTTTTGTTGACAAACTTTCAAATAAAGTTACAGATAAAAGACCTGAATGATGGAAAATATGACTAAAGCCCACTCTGTTGCAAGTGTAAAGCAGTCTAAAGTCAGACCTTTTGAGCTCTTGATTCCCAGAACATAAAGGACCAATGTGTATGTCTCTAACACTGAACATTGGATGGCAGTGGAGCCAACCAGGGACTGTTGGTAATAGCCAAGGCCTGCTGGTATTAACATGCTGTGAGAAAGACCAAGATTTGTCTGGAAATGGGGGACCAGGAGGAAATATGGCAGCACTTTTCTGTGAGAAAGAGCCACAGCACAGTACAGCATAAGCACAAGAATAGGGCCAAGAAGAGGGCATGGACTATAGAGTAGGATTCAGACACCCAAAAACCATCAAAGCCATCTGATCCATGTCCAGGAAGGCCTGAAAGAAAGGACTGTACATGCTAATTAATTGACATAGACAGTGGGAAACCTGTCTTTAGGGCAGAGAAACCTGTGAACAAAAAGGTAACCCCCAAGCCTGGGAAGTGCCCTCAGGACCCTGGACATCTCATAGACCAGATAGGCACAGCTGGATTGATGCTGAACCCAGGGTTATCTCCTGGATTGACATTCCATTAACTGGATCAACTGTAACCGGGACTGGTGTTCTCTTTTTTTCTCTCTTTTCTTCTTTGTCTTTTTCTTTCTCTCTTTCTTTAATTCATCTCTCCCTCTTTAATTCCTCTCTTCCCTTTAATCCTACCCTTTTATCCAAAACCCACTGCCATGTGCTTTATAATAGGAGGGGGACAAATATCGATTTCCAAGCCCAGTGTGTAGTTAGTTAATAAAGTTTTCTGATTATTTGTGGACCCCCTGACTTTTGTTATTCCTTTCAATCACAAGCATTTACAAATCTTCGGTGCTTGCTTCCCCTTAAGGATGGGTCGTCACACTACAGAGGCTACAAAGATGACTTTCATCACCCTTTCCTCTCATACTGTCACAGCCAGGGTCACCATTTTAAGTGGACCCAGAAACTCTTGCTGGCAGCTCCAGCTGGTCAGGGACCATGCAGGAGGCATTGCTAATATTCCTCCTTGTGGAGGAGGAGAAGCTGCCCATCCTTACACACTCCCTTGGGAAAAGCTGACACAGATCTGAGAATGCAGAACATGGAGAAGGCACTGCTCAATTGGCAGGGGAAATTGCTGCCACATCTTTCCTCTAGAGTAAAAGGATACTCATGGAGTCAAACCTAATGTAGCTGGCCAGGGGGCTTGTGAGAGAGAGTGCTGTTACCACTTGGACACTGACTGCCATCCCTTTTCTGAGAGAATCTATTCCCTCTGTGAGCTTCACCCAGTCTCTAATGGATCACTGAGCCAGGATGATGACACTGGTGGATGATGTGTCGCAGACATCTTTTCATAAAAATCCTTTCTTTAAGATTTTCCCTTCTGGGAAGCTGAAGCCCCAGAAAAAGAATGTAAACAATGGTTATCTGTTGCCGTGGAATGCAACAGATGCACCTGTGATTGGCCCATGTTAGATGTGTATAATTAATAGCCAATCAAAGACCGAGCTCTCTCTGAGACAGAGTCGGAGAGAGCTCCTTTGTTATTCATTCTATTCTATTCTTAGCTTAGCTAGCCGTTCTAGCTACTTCTGAGAACTTTTCCTTCTATTTCTTTTAGTATAGTCATAATGTAATATATATCATAAAATAATAAATCAAGCCTTCTGATCATGAAGTAAACATTCTCGTCTCTCTTTACCTGAAAACCCTTGTGACCACCATCACAGATGATGCTATAAAGAATGAAAGGAAATTTTTTGATCAGTCACACAAAGTCATAGTCATGGTGCACCTCAACTTCTTAGCTGCAAATGGAAATATCACAGAGAAGAGCTAAACAAGCCCAAAAAATTCCTGAAGTCCACAGTGAAAATAGCTTTTTGACATGGGTACTGTGGGAGCCAACTAGGAAAAGTGCCCTCCTAGACCTGTTGTTTGTCCACAGAAATGCTCTTGTGGGTGAAGTGGTGATTGGTGCTGTCTTGGCCACAGTAATCAAGAAACGCTTGAGTAAAAAATCTTAAGCGTTAGGGAAAAAACTGTCTGTGGAGCTACTCCTAAGGCTTGTGGGAGAGCAAGCTTAAGGGACTAATTAATAAGAGCACCTGAGCATGTAGTTTCAAGGGTACTGATGTCCACAAATTCTAGTCCTTTTTATTAGAAATGTTTCTATAAGAGCACAAGTCTGATGAAGAAGGGCTGAGGGAGGTGGGGTGTGGAGGCTGGTGGGCCAACAAGGAAAGAATCCACTGTTCTCCCCTAGAGGGAAAATTCAGAACCACCTCTTAGGGTGAGGAAAAAGGCTTCTCCCAGCATGCCTCGTTGTGACATGCAGATTGAATGTATCCCATTGGCCCTTCCCCCTCACTCCACCCCTGTGCCCTCATCCCATTGGCCCTAGTGTTCTGTCCCACCCCTCAAGATCCCTCTATAAATCCCTGCTTTCCCGGCTTTCCCTGCCTGGGTGACTCTTGGACTGTTTCAAGGAAGAAGCTCAGGAAAGGCTCTCCTTGGAACTCCACGCAAAGTCCCCATCTCTTTTTCTGTGTCACTTGAATCATAAAAGAGCTGAAATCACCCAAGATGGGCACAGACAGTGAGGTGTCTTTTTTAAGAGTCTTCTTTGGGAAGGTCATAGCACTCCAAACGCCGCCCACTGCAATATTGGGGGTGTTTAGCATAGAGAAAAAGTGCTTCAGAGGGGACCTTGTGGTTCTTTACAGCTCCCTGAAGGGAAGTTGTAGTCAGGTGGGGATTGATATAGTCTCACAGGTGTGGCAGGGCATCTTACTCTGCTCAAGAGCTGATCTGTGGTTTGTTAACTGCTCAGGTAATTCAAACAGGACCAGCAGTCTTGCAGCGAGTTCTTTTGGAGCCATGGAGCTAACAGTGGGCTGGCATCTCCCACCTCCTAATAAACATCTTACTGTTGAAGTGAGATCTGGACAAAGAAGCTGGATTTCCGACTGACAGGCACCTCACTTTATAACTATAAAAGCCATACCAAACTTTCACAAAGCAGAAGTTTTCTGTACATTTCTCTGGAAATGTGTGATGCTTCTCCTGTGGAGAAGGACACTTGTTTTGCAATTACTGCCATGGAGGTTAAATGAAAGAAATCTGCATTATTATTATCATCACAGTGGTGTGTAACATTTGACTCCTGATCAGTGCTGTTTCCTTGACAAGCTTTAATATGGTTACCTTCATGTTGTACATTGTTTGTTATGCTGTGATCTACTTCTAGTTGCTTTTAGTTTTATACTGAGTCGTAAGTAACTATGACAGAGATCGTTTATCTATTATCTCCTGTCCGTTTAATAAATAATGCATTTTATAAATAGATTTGATCTTTAGAACTTGCAGACAAGAGAGATTTCTTAAATATGAGCTGTTGACAAAATCTTGGGCCAAGGAAGGGCTTGTCTGAAGATTCCATTTGTCCAGTGACACAAGGAAACAAGTAGTAAGACCAAGTAAGACCAAGGAAAATGACATCAAGTGGTATCACATGTTGATATTTAGATTGGATCTTAGAAAAAGTGCTTTCATGAAAACTAATATCAAGCATGGAAACTGGCTGCCTAGGGAAATAGCTGAGTCACCTCTTTGGAGGGATTGAAAAGGCATGGAATATTTGGGGACTCAATTTATTAATAGAGGAGGCAGTGTTAAGTTTGCAGTTGCACTGTGTGATCTTCAGAGACTCTTCAGTCTCACTGACACTGAGATTTCAGTATAGCTCAACCAGTGAGGAGTCAAAGCTTAAACTCAGTGATCCTCAAGGGTGCCTTCCAACAGAGATGTCTATCTGATTGCCAATGAAGGGCAGATGAAAATATTTGTTCTTTCCAAAGGAAAGAACAATGGGAACTCTTTGAAGAAGCTTCACTAAAGGGCCACTCTGAGTGCCTGAGCCAGGGTGGGGATAAAGAGTGGGGTTGGCTGGGTTGTGACATCTGTGACACGTGTGACATCACGGGGGACGTGTCACAAAGGGGGCAGCTCTAAAAGGCCCCAGCAGGTAACGCTGGCCCTGCATTGCTTTGGCAAGCGGTGAGTGCACACGTGGCGGGGAGGCTGGGCTGGGAACAAGGGCTGGGACAGAAACGCTGCCCCTGGGGCTGGGTTCTCCCTCTGCATACAGGGACAGCCCCTCATGGGAGAGCCTTGGGCAGGCCACAGGGCTGCTGCTGCTGCTGGAGCAGTGAGACAGGCCTGGAGGCCTGCAGGCTGTCTGTGGCCATGTGCTTCCTGTGCCCAGATCCCTGAGGATCCTGTTCTCCATCCAGCAACCAGCAGTTCCCTCCCTTCCCGCCCCACTCACAGGCTTCTCTGCCTCCTCCTGCCGACCATGGGTCCCATGGTATTCCTTTTCATGCTATTGGAAAGCTTCATCCAGTACCCACAGCCCGTGGCTGAGGGATTGGATGAGGAAACACGTCTGCGCATGGAAGCGCGTGCAAAACACCTGGAATGGGAGAGGCTTCAGCTGGAGCAGGAAGTGGAGCGGCACACCCAGGAGCAGGCGCAGCTCTTGCAGCGCTTAGCTGTTGCTGTGCTCCTGGTCTACGTCTTGGTCCTGTGGTTTATTGGGTGGAAAAGCAGCCTGAGGAGAGAGGAGGATGAAGAAGAAAACCGTGGTGCAAATGAAGAGGAAGTGGGCAATGTTGCTGCAAATGAAGAAGACAATCTTGGAAATGAAGCTGTCAATGAGGCTGAAATGGCAGCAAACAACAATGATGTTGCAATTGCAGTCCAAGAAGAAGATGATTTTGACGATCGCATTGGACAAGTTATAATGCAGCGCATCCGGTGGCCTGTACAGGACTTGCAGAGAGGCTGTCAGTGGACAATGGACCTGATGGACAATTACAGCCCTTACTTTAGGCATGTCTTGTCAAACAGTTTCTACCCAGTCCTGCAAAGAGCCATCGGGGTGGGCAGTGCCTTTGAAGGCTGGAGTCCCCGTGAGCAGGATGTGGTGTACCGCGTGCTCATCCCCATGATTCCTCCGCGAGGACACAGCTTCCACCTGGAGCTGGACAGTGCAGAGCAGAGGCACATGAGGAACTTCCGTGTCCTCGTGAAGCTGGAGTGCACCTGCACCAGGGAGCAACAGGCTGAGAACATGCTGTGCTTCCTGCACCACCCCGAGGAGGAGCTGAGGAGGAATCAGGATCCCAGCCTCCTGGACACTCTGTGCACCGGCTCCTACCTGGACGTGCAGAAAACTGCCCGCTGGTTCTACCAACTGGTGAGAGCAATCTGGCCAGCTTTGCCTCAGTCCCACAACTGGCACTTAGTGCTGCTGCCCTCCACACGCTCCTGCCAATTCAAGGTGACCAACACCAGGGAAAGCTTCAGGATTGAGATGCTCTTTGGGGTGCGGAGAGATGACTCAGCCGTCTTTGTCAGCAGCCAGACCAGAGAGGCCCACACAGCAAGCACAATCTGGCCCGAGTCTTACGCTGTGGCAGAGGCTGAATTCTTCAAGCACATTGCCAGACAGGCCCCTCCTGACAGCTTGTACCTCAAATGCCTGCAGTTCTTCACCCGACTTCCACTGGGCTTCTGCTTTTCCACCTACACCATGAAGACCATTGTCATGCACCTGCTCAATGTCATGCCCGCCTCATCGTGGCGCAGGAGAGATCTCCTGGAACGACTGCAGGATATCTTGGACAGCCTGCGCTTATGTGTGCGAACAAAACGCCTCAACCACTTCATTGTGGGGAACCGGAGGCTCCCTCAGCACATCCATTTACCTGCAGATGTTCAAACGGGTGGGACATACAATCTCCTCCTTCGCCTGGCGCAGCAGCCGGATGCCCACGCCCAGGCCATCCATGACTACCAGGTTCTGAAAAAGTGGTACAAAAGAATCCTTCTTGCTGAAGATTGACCCAGTGAAACGGAGGAGTCATGGCTATGAGCACAGAGCTGTGCTTGTGCTGTTCACAGCTGGCAGCAGAGCACCACCTTGCAGTCCAAATTTGGTGGAGGAGAGGATGCATGCAAAGGCTCTGGAGAAGGTCCCACTGCCTCTCCTGCCGCCTCAGCAGATGGAGAGCCACGGGAGGGTTTATTCTACCTCCTTGTATCATTTCATTTTCCAAAAAAAGCACCCAGACTGCATTCAGCCCTGCTTACATGTGAACTCTCCCACTCCTGAAAAAGCACACAAAGAGAACATGTGTCATACATGCAGGGCCAAAGTCTCCAAAGTCCACCTGCAACATGAAGTTGTTCCTGGCCTTTGAAACAGGGCATGAAAGAGCATGGAAGAAGTGTGAATGTGGGACACAGGAAGAGAAAATTAATGGGGCCAAAAGGACCAAGAGAAAAAATGGGTACTGCTGGTCGAGGATCAGTCAATGGATGGAGTCTCTCCTTGTTCCTGGAAGGGACATCTTGACGTCAGCATTGGAACAACAGTGTTGGAGCTGACCTGCAATTTTGTATATAGAGGGATCTAGATTTTTATTTCATAGATATTTATATATTGTGTATTCCTATTGTAGACTATGCTATTTATAAATTATATATAATAGTAAATTACCATAGAACAAATCAAAATACTAATATGAATATTATAAAATAAAAATATGTAGTTATGATGTCAGGATAAAAAGTTATATTAAGGAGTTGAATATGTAATTACGTGTAAATACTAACAGTAGAGGGCATATTTAGTTTAGCTATCTGATGTGACTGTTGTTAACTATCTATTGTTCTCTTAGTATGTTATTGTATGGAAGGTGTTCCATAAAAGATATATTTATAACATATATATGATACATATTACATACATGTTCTGTATACATTATATTTGAATATAATTCTATAATATGTATTATACACTGCATGCCTATAATATATTACATTGTCGATATAATTTTTATATATATATAAAGCCATATCTAGTGTCGCTATCTGTTGTGACCCATATTCATGCCTGATAGTTAGCAAATTTAAGAGTGGCAAGCTGGAAAATTCCTTGTTCTTGTTTCAATAAAATGGAGTTTTACAGAATGTGGAGTGTGGAAGACTTTATTGATCTCAGCCAGGCCTATAGTAGTGGTAAATGTAACACAGTGTGGATCTGGGATCTTGAAGAGACTCCTTGAACTCAACCAAACTGAAAGTGCTGAATTGGCTCAAGACAGAAATTAAGCCGAGCTACCCCCAGCCCCTCAGATCGCAGAATCCCAGAATGGATTGGCTTGGAAGGGTCCTTAGAAATTGTCTTCTTCCAGCCCTGCTGCCAAGGGCAGGGACACCTTCCGCTAGGCCAGGTTGCCCCAAGGCCCATTCAAGGTGGCTGGAAATGCGGCCAGGGATGGGGCAGCCACAGCTCCTGAGGGCAGCGCGGGCCAGCCCTCAGCAGCCTCCGAGGCCAGAATTCCTTGCCCATCTCCAGCCTACGGCCTCCCTGTGTCACTGGGAAGCCACTGGCCCTGGCGCTGTCCCTGCAGGCCCTTGCCAACAGCCCCTGTGCAGGTCTCTGCTGGCTCCCAGGCAGGGACTGGAAGGCGGCACGAAGGTGCCCCTGGAGAAGGCCTTGGAGAGCGCTGGGGCCAGCAGTGCCGCCATGAGGGAAACAAGCGGGGCCTGGGCTGTCCATGGGTGCGGGAGGGCACACGGCGGGCACTGAGGCCCTGGCAGCTGGAGCTGGGAGCTGTGCAGGGCAGCTGGCACAGAGCCCTGGGGTCCCGCAGCTCTGCAGCCCTCATGGCTGAGGCAGCTGCCTGGGCACAGCTGGCTGGGGACACGCGGCCAGCCCGGGGCCACCCTCAGGGGGAGCCGGCTCTGGGGCCAGCCCAGGCCGCAGCAGGGAGCAGCCCATGGGGCTGTGCCCGGCCAGGGAACGGCTCTGCCCGGGGACAGGGTTCCGGGAGCAGGGCAGCAGGGCCGGCAGTGCCAGGCACAGACACAGGGGCACACATGGCTGCAGTCACAGCCTGACTGCCCTGGGGCAGACCCAAGAGGCAGACCCAACGTGGACAGGCAGGAGCTCCTCCCATCCTCTTTGTGCCCACGGGCCAGACTCTGCCTTGAGGTATCCTGTGGCCTACCCTTAACCATGTGCAGCATCTTGTACTTGGTCTTTTTAAAACCACATGAAATTGCCATGGTTCCAATCCTTGGGCACGTCCACATCTCTCTAGTTGGTATTCTGTCCTTCAGGTGTGGCTACTGCTCCGCTCTGCTTGGTGATATCAGCAAATCTTCTGAGGATGCCCTCACTCCCTTTGTCTACATCATTAATGAAGATATTTAGAATCACTGGTCCCAGAATAGACCCTTGGGGGACACCACTGGTCACCCATGTCCATCCTGACTCTGAGCTGTTGACGTCTGGAATCATCGTGCATGCCATTTCTTATCCATCCAGCAGTCTAGGCACCAAGTCCATCTTTCTAAGATAGAGGAGATGTTGTGGGGATCATGTTCAAAGGCTTTATAGAAGTCCAGATAAATGACACCTGTAGCCCTTCCCTTGTCCCTTCATATTCTTGCTCTGTCATAGAAGGCCACTGGGTAGGTCAGGCAGGATTTACCCTTGGCTGTCCTGAATCACCTCCCTGTTCTCCATGTGCCTTAGCATAGCTTCAAGGAGGATGTGCTCTGTGATCTTGCTAGGAACAGAGGTGAGGCTGACATGTCAGTCATTTCCAGAGTGTTCCTTTCTACCCTTTTTTAAGATGGTTGTAGTGGGTTCACCTTGGTTGAATGCCAGGTGTTCACTGAGCCACTCAATCACTTCCCTTCCTAGGGGGACAGGGGAGAGAAAATAAGATGGAAAACAAGTAGTCAGTTGAGATAAGGATGTTGTCTAAGGTGAAAAAACAGAGTTTGTGCACAGAGAAGTAAAGGAGAAAAAAATGCAGTCTCTACTTCTCATACACAAGCGATATTCAGCCACTTCCTGGGAAGCAAGCAATTTCTCTGTTCTCTGGTCTTCTCATTCCCTCTGAGATACTGGGCCTATCATACCACATACCATAACAGAGCAGAGTGATACTTCCTAAGGAGAGATCTGTTCAGCTTAGAAACCCAGCCGTGAGTGGCCTCTAGCTGGAGCCAGAGGTTTACGTATTCCACTCTGGTCCTGTAGAAGCATAACAAGGGAATGGCTGCAGACGTGCTTGCCCTCTCCAGAACATCAATCTTCCCTAGTTTCTAGTTGGTTCCTTGTCTTGTTAAAGCACTCTGAGAAGGGGAAGAGGGAAAAAGCTGTTTCCAATCGTTTGGCTAGCCCAAATCACATCCACTGATGAATAAAGGACAGAATTGCCCAAAAAGTACTTGCTGACTTCTCTACTCCCCTCTAGCAGCGGTTTCTTTCGTATGGTGATTTTTAATTTTGTGGGGGTGATGCAAAGGGATTTTTAATTTTGTGGGGGTGATGCAAGGAAACAAGCAGAGCCAGCAGTCAGACTGCAAGTTAGGTCACTGCAAAGAAAAGAGGTTAATCTCCCACTCAGAGCTAGCAAGGGTTAGATTAAAACATGCCAGCATGGAATGCTGCAACAGGTCCCAAACGGCTGAGCACAAGGAAGGGAAGAGAACTGGGAAAGGGTCTGTAGGTCAGGTCTGATGAGGAGCAGCTGAGGGAACTGGAGGGACTGAGATTGGAGAAGAGGAGGCTCAGGGGGGACTTTCTCACTCTCTACAACTCCCTGGCAGAAGGGTGGAGTAGCCAGGTGGGGGTCAGGTTCTGCTCCCAGGTAACAAGGGACAGGACAAGAGGAAATGGCCTCAAGTTGTGCCAAGGGAGGCATAGATTGGGTACTAGGGAAAAATTTATCCTCTGAAAGAGTTATTAAGGGTTGTCAAGGCTGCCCATGGAATTAATGGTATTGTCATGTCTGAAGGCTCTTAAGGGATGTGTGAATGTGGCATTTGGGGACATGGTTTCAAGGTGGGCTTGTCAGTGTCCGGTTTGTGGTTGGACACTCTACAGTCTTAGAGATCTTTTTCAACCTAAACAATTCCATACTACTGTGATGGGGAGTCAGTTTCAATCCAGAGTATTTTGTAACATCATTTCATAAAGTCATTAATAGCAACTTCAATCTAGTGCTCAACTTTATGAAGCTGCTTTTCTCTGTACTCTCCTCATCTTCACCTTCAGCCTTGGGACAGGAGAATTGGCTTTGGAGGTGGGATCAGTGGTAGTGGGAAAGCCTCATGCCAGGAGGCTGTAGGTTGTTTTACTTCTGCCAAGGTTGGAGCTGCCTCCAGAAAAGGCTGTGATGCCTCTAGTCCCTATTCACGTTCTTTGACCACTCTGAGGTGAGTTCCAGGCTGCAAGAGTTGTGGGTCAAGCTGAAGGGAGATCACAGGAAGCACTGATCTGAAACCTGGCTGAACCAAGCAATAGAGAAAGTCTGTTAGCCACATCAGTCCCAGGCTGTGTTTGCCAAGCAGACGAAAATGACATGAACACAAAACATGTAGGAAATGGTGGGAAAGTGGCTCATTTCCAAACAGCATGCTTCTAGAGTCAGGTGTGCTTCATGTAACAATGAATGGAAGAAGCTGGTGTGCCACTGTTATAACCCTGTGTTGTTTCAATGTCACTGATCATACAATGGAGTTATTACAGTATTATAATAATGCAAATTATACATATTGCAATATTTTCCAAGGCTTTATTACATTCAGGAAAGGCTTTGCCCAGTTGCCAATGGGAGCAGACAATGATAGAAGGAACCCACGCGTGAAGAAGACTTGATTTGCTGAAGTCACTTTGGCTTCCCCTCCGGCCATCTGCTGCAGCCTCTGACTTGATGGCAGGACCAATGTGGGGCAGGACACAGCCCAGCTGCTGGCAGCTGTGAGCTGACTCATTCCATAGAGATGAGCCTTCCACATTGGCTGGCACAGGGGCTGGCAGCTGAGCCACTGGCAACATGCCACCTTACCCTACTACAGAACCCTCCCAGGGTTAAGCTAGGGGTTGGGTGGCTCTCCCAGCTCCTGAGCCCCAGGTGAGAAAAGAGAAATGCTGTTACCTGTCAATCACTTGAACTGAAACATCATAACAGGAGAAAGACATGTGCAAAGGCATGATTTTGAGTTCCATGTAGGCAGCACTGAGAGTGGACCACTCAAATCCAGGTGTACAAAACGCCAAATGCCACACGTTTTCCTGTGGGGGAAAAAGCTTCAAACAAAAGACAACAAAAACCCCAAACCCAAATAGTTACGTTTGAATTTTCTGTGATTGATAGCTGAGAGAAGCAGCTGTGCAGTGCTGATTGTCCCTTCTCTGCACACTCCTCATCTATGCTCATCTCAGGGCTCTCCAAAGCCAGGTGATCATTTTTACCTGCTCCAGCCTGTGCTGAGACCAAGCAGACATGGGGTGCCCAGGGCCCTGAGCACGAGAGCTGGTGAAAGTCACCGCCAGCCACACAGCCTTCCCCTCCTCGGCTCCAGAGACACAAGGGCAGAAAGCTGCAACCTAAGCTGGATTGCACTGGCACCTTTGTTGGGCTTGTCTGTCCTCTGGCATCCCTCAGGCCAGGCGGTGTAAATCTGAGCTGCTTTCACAGGGAATTCAGGGTTTGCCCAAAGTGGGGCCTTGCTGAAGGCAAAGGCCACGCAAGGGCTCTGCCTTGTGCTGCCCATGCCATGGAAGGCCCCAGAGCAAGAGGGCATTTCTGGGCTGCTGAGATCCCCTCTTGACACTCTGGTGTAGCAGGATAGCAAGATCCACATGGACATGCGGGGACATTCCAGCACTGACTTTCACTCATAAGTTTTCAATTCTCTCCAAGGAAAATTCTGAATTTTCCTTCTGTTGGAAGGCCATAGATTCCCTTGGCTGATGTATTTGGCACAAAGGTTCTTCTCACATGGAAACCCTTCTGGGCAACCTGGAAGTCTTCTGCCCACCGACAACCCCTTCTGTCCCACTGGATCACGGGTAGTGCAGTGCAAAAGCACCACCTTTCTCTCCTCTGCCAGGAGCTGGTGTCACAGCCCAAACCTTTCCCTCAATACTGATAATACCAGGCTGTTTCCACATGGCCAAATTGTGTTCCCACCCAAGTTTTGCAGAGGGACACTTCAGGACATGTAGTCTTCCAAAGTGTCCTGCCCCTAGGAAGGGAGTTGAACTTTGTGAGATGGCTGTGGGAGGTCAGTTGAGGAAATATTGTCAAATGATCTTAAGCTCCTTAAGAAAGGAAATATGTAATGTTCAGTGGTATTTTCTGGTTTACAGCTAAGTGACTGAAGTGCAACAGCTAAATGGGACTCTCCCTAACAGAAATGTGCAATACTTTTAGTAAAAGAAAGATTTTTGGTTTCGAGAACTATGTCTTCCAGAGAGGACTCCTTTTCTGACATATCCCTTGCTCAATTCCAACTTGCTTCAATGTTTTTCTCCCTTCTCCACCGTGATGGCAACACAGCCGCTGGCTTGGGATGGAAATTGCTTTGTAGCACCAGTGTTCCCGGTGAAATCCTTTTCTGAGGGTGGAAGAACCTTTGCACTACTGCAGTGGTCCAGAGCATCAGCTCCTGAGTTTAGCATTCTGCTCTGACTGTGGGTTTTACAAAGTAAAAATCTCACTCCTGAGCACTTGAGGCTCATTCTCAGCCCGAGCCAGTGGCTTCCAAGGGTGGCTGCCCATCTCTGCTAGCTGGCAATTTGCTCCTCTGACCGTACATGTTTCTCCAAGTCTCAGAGACATGAGTGTTTCTAGACACACTCCAAAAGCAGCTGTGAGATGGACACAGACCCTGCTACAGCATTCACCATGAAGCAAACACTGAGGGCAGGGCTGTAAGACACTTAACTTTCAGTCAGACAGACATTAGGTTTATGAAATCTGGGCTGTGAAAGCACTAGTGGTTTTCTAACAAAATGTAATGTTTGGTGCCCAAGACTCCACCCTCTAAACCAGGATCCCTGCAGACCCAGTCCCAACTTTCCCATTGCCTCCACATGCAACAGTTTTGGCTGAACAAATGCAGCACTTTTCCCCAGAGTGGTAAGACAGCAGCTCCCCTCCTCCTTTCAGCTAAATTCCCACTGCCAGGCAGGTTTTCAGCCCCCTCCTTTGGCCCAAAGCATCCACGTGAATTTGTGTTTTGTGACTTTGAAGAAAATGTAAAAGGACTTATTTTATTAACAGCCAACAGACACTTGAAAGCAAAAATGTAGCTGAGAAATTAATCATTCTGCACTGTCAAAGTGAAATTTATTATGATTCCTAAAACAAGTTTAAAATTAACCAAAAGATAAATGAATGAATCACTCTTTTGAAATAAAGTCAGAACTTCAATGGAAGGTATGTATACTGGTAAAATTAAATGCAAGGACATCTAATTTTCTTCATTTAAGAGAATATTAACACAATGTGCTGTCCCTTACCATCTCAATGTCTTGGGGAAAGTGTTTCCCTTTAACAGAAGAAGTTTTGTGTGATAATGTTTTCCCAGATTATTGAAAATGTTTTGTTTCCACCTTTTTTTTTTTTTTTTTGTGTGTGGGAAGGGATTTTCTAAACAGCCAAATTAATTTCCTCTGAGAAAATGCCCACTTTCTGTTATTACCAGGGCAAAAATGCCATTGTCTGGGGAAAATGGCTCTGATGGGAATTTGAATTCAGGGGCAGGGCATTAACATTTGCTGAGCTGGATAACAAGTGGGCAAGTGGGACAGAGTTTCATCTAAGAGGTTATATTCAGATTCTTGGTGGATTTTTTTCCATAGTTCTTCAAGTGCACAATTTGCTAGAAATTGGCAGGACAATGTGGCCAGCATGAGGTGCAGCTTCAAGAGTGTTTTTTTTTAATAACCATCACTGCCAGTTGTTAGTTTGGGAGCTGGTTCCCAGAAGCTCATGGGAAGATGGTGAGATGCACCCTGCTTGCTGCTGTGATCACAGGCTGTGAGCAGACAGAACCCATTTCACAGGTAGGACTGTGACCAGAGGAGCTCCCTTAATAACCCTACTGTGTTTTCTCAGCCCATTTTCCTCCTTGTGTGCCTGGCTGAGCAAGGATGCTGCTTTCCCAGCTGTGGCCACACATTCTACATTGGCCTTGGACCCCATCAGCTCCTTTATTCTCACTGTGTTATAACTCTGTTTCCACTGATGAGTACATTCTGTATTTTCCTTAAACCATATAGAACCAAAAATCTCACTAAGCAGAACAGCTTTGCCTTTTTCTGAATTATTTGTACGCAAGATATGCTTCACCCCAAGGGCTGGAAAGCCTCAGCTTCCCCTAATTAACACTTGTCTAATGCACTAAAGTGGCTTGGAATACTTTTATTTTCTGTCTGCCTTGGCTTTCATTTCAAAAGCACAAAAATCTCTGATTACAAATAAATGACAGCTTTGCGCTGCAGGGATAAAGCGCCTGGACAAAAATGCTGCAGCGATATGAAAGGGAAATTCAAATGTCAACATCAAGTCCTTAGACACCTTTGAAAGAGTTTCCTGTTTTGCCAATCCTTCAGGGCCAGGCAATGAGTTCATGCAGAGCTTGCTCAGAGCTTACTGACACCAGCAGGCCAGCTCACGGTGGGGACAGCACGTATGCCAGTGACACCTCACTGCTGCAGCCAGCCAGCTGAATTTACAGCAGAAACCCACCCCAAAACAGGCTTCTTGCTACGAATCTCTTGCCAAAATTGGGCAAGAGCTTCAATCACCTCAGCTTCCAGAAGATGGGGCTGTCCTTCCTCTCAGTACCGTCCAGCCTGGTGGGATACTCATCTGACTCATTTTCACTCATAGTGCTCAGCAAAAAACTTAGAATCACATTATTGTTCAGGTTGGAAAATACGTCTGAGATCATTGAGTCCAACTGTTACCCCAGCACTGCTAAACCTGCCACTAAACCATGTCCCAAAATGCCACACCCAAACACCTTAGGAACACTTCCAGGGATAGTAGTTCAATCATGCCCTGTATAGCATGTTTCAATGCCTGACTATCCTTTTAATGAATAAATTTCAACTAATATCCAATCTAAACCTACTGCCATACAACTTGAGGCCATTTCCTTTGTTACGTTTGATCTGGGAAAAGATACTCACCCCACCTGCTTCAACCCTCCTGTCAGGGAGTTGGGGAGAGTGAGAAGGTCCCCCCTGAGCTTTTTTTCTTCAGGCTGAATCCCTCCAGCTCCCTCAGCTGCTCCTCATCAGACTTGTTCTCTAGACCCTTCCCCAGCTCCATTGCCTGTCCCTGGACACTCTCCAGGCCCTTAATGTCTTTCTTGCAGTGAGAGGTTCAAAATTGAGCACAAGACTTGAGGGGTACTTTGGTACAGAGATTGTTTGCACATGACTGTCCTTCCCTGGCCCACAAATCACTGTGTGGTGTTTGCATGTGTTGCTGCTCGGGAGCTGGGCTGAGCAAAGATGGTGGTGTCAGCCCAAAGAGAGATTAAATGATTGTGGAGGAATTTCTTTATCACCGTCCTGTGTAAATAGAGATTAGAGACAGAACATTTTCCTTACAGCTGTGCCTCTGCAAACAGGAGGGAATACAGGGCCAGGCAGTATTACAGAGACAGCTTCAGTGTGTTGTTGCAAATCCAAGAGGACATGGACTCATCATAGTATCCAGGTAAAGTGAGAGTGGCAGTGCCATTCCTCCATTGGCAGTGCCTTGGGGAACAGCAAAGCACCAAGTTCACATTGCCAGGTCTGTGTGAGTCCCAGCTGAGTCTCAGTGACTGACCTGCTCCTTGAAGGCAGGTCCCTGGTGTTTGTCCTCCAGAGAAAGGTCTCTGTAGGCAGTGGAGTTGCAGGATCCCTGAGGAGGCCCCTGTAACACTTCCATCCCAGGCCAGGCTGGATGGGGCTCTGAGCCTCTGGGTCTCATGGAAGGTGTCCCTGCTCATGGCAGGCGGGGTTTCAACAAAATGGTCTTGAAGGTCTCTTCCAACCCAAACAATTCTATGATTCTATAACATACAGATGAGAGCAAGCAGGAGCTCGAGTTGGAAGTTCAGTATTTGAAGTGTTAGTTCTGATTGCTTTCTCAGATAAATCGCTTTCCTTTGGGTTGGGTGGCTGATTCTGTGCACTGAGCACTAAATTCTGCTTGGAAGAGGTGAGCTGTGTTTGATATAGGAGAGTATATAAATGTAGCTTTCCATGTTTCAATGGCTGCCTCCTTTTTTGCAAGCTGGCCTTGGAAAGCATACAGAGCAAAGTAAAAATAAAGCAGTATTCATCACTGTTAATGAAAAGTACTCCTACCCCAAAAGAGAGAGGAGTAACATTTTTTACAGTTTGAAGTGTGGGCATTTACCAGAGCAGGTCCTGCTGTGTGCTTGGATGGCACCCAGCCCATGTCTCATTGCTGTTTACTCTGTAAATATTGATTTCCCAATGGGAACAACTGTTGCACAGTACAGCCAGAGTTAAACAACAGCTCTGAAAAAAAGAAGCCAGCCACCCGCATGCCTCACTTCTCCAGCATTCCTGAGACAAGGCTGTATTTTTATCATCTGCAAAACCAGCTACATCTGCTGTGCTGAGCTATAACTGGAATCCCAACTCCCTCATTATGACCTCTGTCAGAGAAGTGAGCTAGCTTCTCTGGGGTGTAATTTAAATTCTACCCAGTTCCATGGCTTTCCCAAGAAAAAGATAACACCCTGGTGCATGAAATCAGATGAGAGACTAGCACAGCTCAGCTGCTGTAAGAGGACATGCTGTATGCACAACTTTCCTAAAAGTGCTTCTATGCCACAGGTGTGAATTGCTGCTATGGATGAACCCTACTGAAAACCATGTCCCACATTTTAGTGTTCTCCTGCACACAGCAGCTTTGAAGTATGGAGCTTTCTCCCTCCACCTGCCTTGGGTTTGCTGCTCTCTTGGGTGCTGAGCAAATGCTGCCCCTTTGCAGCACTGCAGCCACCCGGGCAGAGTGGGAGCTCCTGCAGCAGTCCCAGCTGCCTGCAGAAATGCCTGCATTCCTGCCTTGCATCTGCTGCAGCTCTTGTGTTGCAGAGCTGTTCCCAGGACACCTCGCTGGATGCCCTGGCTGTCACAGTTATCTGTGGTTTTCTCAACTGGTCTGAAAGGCTTCAAAACCCCCAAGAGGACGGCAAGGCTCCAAGTTGGACCAAAGCCCAAGTTCTCTGCATTGCTGAAAGAGGGATGCCTCACTCCACAGGGGAAAACTGCAGCAACTCTCCAAGGGCCCCTTCTTACCACCCATCATGGGAGGTTGCTCCCCTGCCAATGTGTCCCAAAATCAAATATGAAGATAAAATACTACTTTGGTGGCATTTGCTTTTTAGGAAGATCATTTCTGCACCCTTTGACTTCAAAGAAGAATTCCTGAAAACAGGGAAGTAATGCCAACACCATCTTTGCTTTGCTCTGACGAGGCGTCCTAGAAGGAGAAATGGTTCTCATTTCTCATTTCTCTCAGTTTTGTTGCATCTGTTAACGGGATTCAATTAAGCTGCCAGAAATGATAAGCATTTAAAGGGACATCAGCCATCACTCCTCACTCCCAGACAAAATCTTTGTCATGTCAGCAGTCATAAATCATTGGGATTGTACTTGGGAAGTGTTAGACACTGTAACTCATTACCAGGACCTATTCAGCTTCCCTCAGGGCACTGTTTTACCTGGTCTGCCAAGGTAAATGCCTTGTGTTGTTGGTACACAAGAAAGGAGTAATTGAGTGGTGTAGAAATTATGTCTGTTTGCACAGAAAAAGAAAAAAAAAAAAAGAGGTTAAAAAAAGGTTCCTTTTAAAACGGATTTAAGATTGCAAGAGGAAGGTTGGTCAAAAATCAAATGCTCCATCTCTGGAAAAAAGTCAGGCTTTTTAAACACTTAGTTTGATACCAAATCAGGGCAATAAAAATGGAAAATATTCCTATTTTTCACAGGAGAGTATTTGTTGCAAAGTTCTGGGAAACTTAAGCGTTCCATCCCTGCTCAGTTTGCAGCACATAGATCACTGTGATGCTGGTGCCAAGGGGCTTTGGCCCCTGTTCTTCAGCCAGGTGTAGGCAATATCTCTCATATTGCACCCAGAACAGCATCATAAGTGATAGATAAATACAGACCAAAGGGGCATCTCTGTGCACCCAGAGTGCCAGAAGATTTAAGAGCAGAGGCAACAGTGGATGGAGATGAACAGACAAGAAAACAGAAGAAAGAATACAGGAGTCTACTCCCCATGAGGTACAGCCTCAAAGCCTTGGGTGCCAGTCCCAGCTTTGATCTCTGCAACCATCACCAGGCAGGTCTCAAAGAGGATGATGAGGTATGAATGGGAAGAGTAAAATGCAGCACGGGAGGAAACATGAAGGTGTTGGGATTGAACGTGGAGCAAGATGGTTGCTCCAAATCCATGACAGACCAAATCCATGCCTGGCCAGGACAGCATCTACCAGGCCATGGAGAGGAAGCTGTGGAGAAGCAGAAGACAGCTGCAGAGAGATGAGATGGGTGGGTAAATTGGTGGGGTGGGAAACACCATCTCTCCATGCCACTTCTGAGAATTTGTGCTCGTGATGAGGACAACACAGGCACAGGTGTGGGCTTTGCTGCATGGATGAGTTGGCAAACAGATGCTAAGAGGAGGGCAGACAGTGGCTAGGGCGAAGATGGGAAGTCTCACCGAGAGCTCTCTGCTGTGGCAAGCCTCAGGTTTCCTCAGCATCATCCTGGTGGGACGTGTCTACCACCTCTTGAATTTCCCAAATTGCCGGAGACTTTTCAAACTTCTGTCAGGAACGGCCAAGCTATGACCCACTCACAGATGCTTTTTTATCCCCCTTAGTCTCTTAAGGGGCTGGTTGCAAATTGCTTCCTGCAATCAGGCTCCTTCCTTGCACACTGGCAGGCCAAAACAGCCCCTGAGCTGATGGAGGCTCTGGAAAATGTTGTTTCACGCTTGGCTCTTTCAGCGCCCTGCACCAGGCACAGGAGGCAGCTCAGTCCTTGTGCTTCATTTCAACACCACCAATATTGACCTTTTCTTTCCTTAATGAGAAGGGATTCAGGGAGGTAGGAGGGACAGGAAAGGAGGTTTGTTCTTTGCTCCTGCTTTGTGAGCCGAGCAGAGGAAAGAGACATTCAGGGTTTACTTTGGGATCTTTTCACCTTGACATTGCTTGAAAATAGAAGTGCTGGGCAGGAGGGTTTTACTGCTTTCCACACTCTGGGAAGGGGTTTTGCCATAAAGCAGAGGAGAGGTCCCATTGCACATCAGCTGCTTTTTGGGGTTTTTTTCCTCCTCAGTCTGCAGATCAAATAATGAGTGCTCAGCAATGGCAGGTTCAGAGTCCACTGCTCAGAGATCAGGGTAGAAAGAATTTGGTCCCTTGTGAACCGAAATGCCTGCCCTTACCTATGCTGCCCATGTCCAAAGGTCTCAGGTGCATCTTTAAGAAGGGGATGTTTTTCTAAATTCCTGCTTCTGGAGTCAGGAAACTGTGATAGAGGTTTTAATTTTTGGGGTTGTTTCTGCTGCTGCATGTGGGGGGAAAAAACCACTTCATGTCCTGAAAGCACAAAATCTCAATAAAAAGAGACAACTTCTTCAACTTAAAAATAAACAAATACAAATCTCATTATTTTGGGAATCTTAATTTACAATTTATGAAGTCTGTGATTAACAGCACTGAATATCCATGAGACTTGAGCAGCAGTAAGTGATTTCCCTGGCTTCATTCAGTACCCAAAAATGTAACATGACCTAAAACCAATTAAATAACTATTTGGCCTCCTGCTCACATAAGTTCAGTCTAAGGCGGAATTCCCAGCGAGGATTTCTGAAGGAATTCCCAGTGAGGCAGGTAGGAAAGCCAAAGCAGACATCCAGCCTTGAGCCAGTGATTTCCAATGTGTCTCACCACTCGTGTGTGCCACAGGCAGTGCAGGACCAAGCTCTCAGCAGGTTCTGACCCCTGGCTCTGGAGCCATCCTTCCCTCCTGCCCCTAATGGAAGTGATGACTCAGGATTAATTAAGGAGCACACCTTCCTCAGTGTGCGAGCAAGCCTCGTGTCATCTTTGCTTTACCATGGCTGGTGATGCATCAGCCTCCAGGCTCAACCAAAAATCTCAGTTCTCTTATTTTGTAAACAGAACACAGAAAATAATTTGCTTGGAAATCACCAACAGATTAACAACCTCCAGCTGTAACTTTGATGACTAACTCAGCCTGATCTAACTCAGCTGTGCCAAAGTTCTCATTTGTTTAATTTGACGTTTTCCTACGGGTTCTCCACAAGGAGGATGGAGAGGAGATGGGTTTTTAGATGGAGCTGAGGTTTGTTTGAGGTTTATTTTGAAGCTGTGCACTCTATGGGGTTTAAAGATTGTGCAGATCATGTTAGGATAACCTGCTGCAGACCTGTCTGAAAGGAGAAGTAGAAAGGGCTGATCTAGAAATCAGAGAGACATTTTTGCAAAGCTGGAGGCCTGCTTTTGAAAAGCACTGAATTCAGTTCCACACTCACAAAAAGAAGTCTCCAAGTTAAACACTTTTAATATCTAAGTCAATTCCAGCCTGTTTTCAACATGAAGGCATGTGTAAGCTTTTGTATCAGAAAAAAAAGCAGGATAAAAAATTGAAATGCAGATCTGTATTTCTCATGGCCTTCAGATTCTTTGTTTCTCTTCCAGGCTGATTTACTGTGTTACTGTGGATTTATTCAAACTAAGAGGGTCAGCACTTCAAGAAGAACAGCTAGATAAGCCAAATATGCCCAATCCAATGCCCTCCACTTTCAGCATTAATTCGGAGCAGCTTGCAGGTTGGGCATGGCTGAGCAGATCCTGGATGAAGTTAAAAGCAGCTAATTCTCTGTGTGAGCTCTTGGTACCTTTCACCTCTGCATCACAAAAAGCTGCAATATTCAGGAAAATATGCCCTCTGCCTTTCTTATAGCTGACTTAATATCTAAGATCAAGTTGTAAAGATACTTTTTGACCATGCAGAGTGTGTCTCTTTGCAGGAAGGGAGAGAGGAGGCTGAGGAACAGCCCAGATCCATGAACAAAGGGAACAATAGGAACTATTCTGCAGGCAGAGGCTGCTGCATTCTTGAACACATTCACATGGATAAAGGAGATCAAATAAGAGCTTCCAAAGCTGCACGATGATAAGAGAAAAATATTACAGCGCTGTTCTGCAGGCTGGACTGTGCAGTGATTATACAGCAGTTTGTCCAACACAGCTCCCCAGGGCCAAAATGCAATCAGTAACCCTTCCCTTAGAATCCTGGCTTCTCTGCAGAGCCACAAGAGCATCTGATAATTCCCTGGCCTTGTGCAAAGGCTCAGTGAGTTGAATGTCCAGTTTGTGCACTTTTCTCACACACAGTGGGGCTGTCAGGGAGGCACAGCACAGGCAGGGATGTCCACATTCCCCCTCTGACACTGATCCACTCCTTGCACTTGGGCAAGACTGCTTCCAGTCCAAGTCCCAGGAGCTGCTGGAGGCATGGAGGCCACCAGGACTTGGTGCTGGACATCTGCACCCCAGGAAGGTGTGTCCCAAAGGAAAGGGATGGGTATGGGAGAGACGGGGAGCAGATGGACCTGGGCTGGTGGTGGCAGTGGCTGATCAGCAGAAGAGCCCAAGGTGGGATGTAGGTGGGTATACCACAGGTGGGGAGAGGGATGGAGACTCCCCTTCTGTGGTTCAAAAGAAGGGACAAATTTATCTCTTCTTGGCTGGCAAGAGCTTCAGTTAGAGGCAGTGCCAGGGCACTGCTACATTCCTAGCAGCTCCAGAAAGCTGGAGCTGGGATTTTGAAGAGGAGCCCATAAGCAAATATTATCCAGAGCTTCTTCCAGACAGCTCTGGTTGATGTGGAGTACAAACAGCAAGCAAACGAGCAGTTTGTGTTGTAGCTCCATTAGGGCTTCGTGCCTGTGCTCTGGGGCTGGCAGGCTGCCCCTGGGCTGGGCTGGGAAGGGAGAGGTGAGTCTCCCAGATCCCCTGTTTCTCTGCCAGGGCGTTTCCAAGCAGCCACAGATTGCACCACGTCTGACGCAGGAGATCCTGTAACTGCCCTGCTCTGTCTCACTGACTCTGAGCTCAAGTGTTTATACCAAACCCCAGAGATGTGGCACTGCTCGGAGAGGCTTGAAAGATGGATGATGTTAAACATCTCTAAAAGGAGTCCTGGATGTGGAGATGATTTCTGAGCACGTCCAAAGGAGCCTCTTCACCTCTGCTTCCCGCCAGCACAATCACTCAGGGCATCTGTGTTATAAACACATGGATGGCAGCCCAATAAAAACAATGGCAGCTTTTATACACAGCCTCCAGTTCAAGCCCTTCCAGGAGAGACTGCTTCAAACAGCAAAGAAGTACACATCAAAGCTGGCCCCCAGCATCTGCCAGGTTTGTTGGGGAGCCACAGCATCTGTGTGCTGGGTCCATCACAAGCAGTCACTCCCCAAGTGGGAATCCTTCTTCCAGGAGTGAAGTGGGGAGAGCAGGGCCCTTTGGGGCTGTCAAGAAGGTGCATGTTCACCTCTGCTGGGCTCAGGTGGGGGATATGACATTCCTGGAGCATCCTCCCCAGGGAGTGGGTCAGGTGCCATGTGGGGCTGTGCTCAGCTCTGGAAGCAATGGGTGCCAAGAGCTCACAGGGAGAATGTGGGCCAAAAAAAAACCCAGCGTCATGTGAGTCCCTTTAATCCAGACTGAGCAAGGTGCTAATAGGATGGTCAGCAGCTCTGATTGCAAAGAGAGCCACTTGGAAAGAAATGGAGAAAGTGGAGTACTCTGTGCCAGAAAAGGTGCTTTGCATCCCAGGGAGGAGCTGGCTGTCTGGAGGGTCAGGCTGTCAGCTCCTGCTTTCCATGACAAGGTCATAAGGATAGGGCAGAGGTGAATGGATTCTCAGCTGCTGTCATCCCCCACAGTCATCCTCTGCAGTGACACAAATTCAGAGGAAAATCTGGACTTGGTTACATCTCCAGCACAAAGAGCAGGACCTCCCAGGCAGCCCTTCCTGGAGCCAACTCCTTGTACCCAGGACTGGCTCTCTGGGCTGCCACAGCTTTGCAGTGGCCCAGGTGCTGTCTTGGCTGATGAGCAAGGCCAAAGCCAAGAGCCCATGCATTTACCATTAAATCAGTCTAATTCCTTTTTCAGGGGACAGGGAGGGAGAATGCAATCTTGTTCCAGCCAAAAGAGGGTTGGTGCCAGCCTGTGCAGTGACAGGATGGATGGCTGGAGGCAGACAGGTCCTGGGAGCTCTAGAAAAACACCCTGGTGAGTTGTGCCATGAATATCATCTGTCCCTGGGCCAGGAGCAGCCCTGGCAGAGCCAGCACAGCAGGTAACGGGACACAACAGTCCATTGCCTGGGCTGAAATTCTAGAAAATTACCTTTCCACACTATTAGCATCTGGTAGGGCACTCAAAACACCTACAGCTTCCTTGAGCCAAAAAGACCTCACTGGCAAGAGTACTTTTGTCCTGGGGTAGCTCCTTCTACATAGGACCTTTGCTCCTGTAAAAAGCACAGTGTAAAATGTTTTCTGACAAACTGGTGTTACTGTTTCAGCGAAAGCTTTGAGTGTTCTTGACTCAGTGTAAATAAATAATGTTGAAAGAATAATACAGAGCTAATAAAGCTATTATCTGGGAATATTGCAGCCTAATCTCCAGCTCAATGAAGATAATGAGTGCTGAATCATGCCTGGAGCATCCTAAGTAAGTGGCAGTGGTTTTGATAAAGGATAGGAGCGGATTTTTGGTCTCACCCTGTTGCTTGTCTATAGATTTCTGGAGTGATCTGTGTGGGTCCCTAAGCTGGCTATGGGTCCACATTCCCCCTGGTGGCAGAGCTGGCTCAGCCTCCCATCACCTTCATCCTGGAATGGCCCAGGGAAGTGACTGGTTTGGCCACAGCAGTGTGACCAAGCAAGTGGCACATGGCTCTGGAGCAGGATGGAGATGCCGTCCCCAAAGACAATGAATGTCACAGCAGCCTCTGCTAGACCCACAGGGTGGCTGTGTGTCACCAAAGGGGCTCAGCCTTCCCCATAGAACTGATTCCCATGAGGGAATCATGGCACATGGCCCTGGAGCAGGATGATGGGGATGCCATCCCCAAAGACAATGAATGTCACACAGCCTCTGCTGGACCCACAGGGTGGCTGTGTGTCACCGAAGGGGATCAGCCTTCCCCATACACCTGATTCCCATCAGGAAGGGCCTCTATCTGTATCCCACAGCTGCGTGGATTGCAACTGCAGCTTGGGCAGGACACTGGCCTTGGCTGTTCAGCCACAGTGAAAGACCTTTTCCTGGGGCTCCTGTGATGGTGAGCCTGTGGCCTGAGCAAATTCCTGCTTGTAAAATCCTTTATCCTCGCAGAAAGGCAGACACAGTGCAAAGGGTTTGCAGGGGCTGGACTCAGTGGTGTTTTGGAGCTTACATTGTCATTTGCAAGGAGCAGAGTGTGGCAGGAACAGGCTGCTAAATGGACAGCTTTGCAGCAAGCAGCCGTCCCAAAATAAAACACCCCCGGACAAGTTGAGGATACACAAAGGAACTGACAGCCTCTGAATCTGGCTTCACATCAAGGAGTCGTAACTTGAAAGCTTTATTTAGACTACTAAGAAAAACAGCTGCAGGAGAGTACTGATGACGTGCTTTAAAGGGGGATTTCTGCAAGGAGAGAAGTGCTGGACTCCTGCTGGAAGTGGAGCACACAGCCCCTTCAAAAACCCCAGCATTGGACTGGAGAGCATTGCAGAAGGGCAGGATTTGTATTACCTGAAGAAAATAAAAATACTTCTGGAAAAAAAAATCCCAAAAGAAAAACAAAAAAATCCCAAAACAAAAAACTTCACAACAACTTAAAAATAATAAAAACCTACCTGGAGGAGAGCTTAGGGGAGTCGTGAGCAAGGGATAAGTCAGGGAGTGGATGCAGTGCTTGGCAAGATTTCGGTTTCCATCTCCCCCACACCAAGTCGAGCTTCCCAGTGCTGGGTGGTGGAAATGCTGGCAAGAGCAGCCCGAGCAGCACATGGACCTGTGCAATGTTGGAGAAAAATATTTGCAACTGTCAAACAGAGCGAGCTTGTTACGTACCCAGCAGGGCTCTATCGCCGAATCCCTTTCTGCAGAGCCATAAGGAGTGGGGAGGGGGAGATAACTCCAAGGCGAGATTCTTGTGAGCTCATAAATCTCCACGAGCTGGGTCTCAGGACTGATGAAATCACTGGGAAGCCCAGTGGCCTGGTTTCTGCAGCACTGCCCTCCCTGCCTCCACTAGCGACGGCATCACTGGGAGAAAAATGGAGCCAAGCTTTTGGGAGAGGGGTGGCGTTTTCCGAGCAACGGGGAGGCTGTTACAGCCCAGGGCTTTCTTAGGATGAAATGATTTAAGCACCTCTCTGGCATCCTGCTGATCTTTTGGAGGCGGGGAGCCCGATAGCTGAGACTCCTCGGGATGATAATTGTGGTGTATTTGTAGAATCAAAGGTTTCCCCTTGGAGCGGGGCCAGCAAGCTTTGGGAAGAAGAATGGATCCAATACAAAGGGGTTTTTTAAAAGCCCATTAAGTCGCCTAGGGGCTGAGCTCAGATTCCCACCGCCTCGGCAGCCAGGGCTCAGGGAGCAAGGTTTCATTCCCATCCCCTTTGCCCAAGTGGGAAAGTCCTTCTTCCCCATTCCTCCCTTTCCCAGGTCTCCAGAGAGAGGGGGATCATGCTGGGGTCTGGGTGCAGACCTGGTCCTGGAGGGAACTGGGGGCTGCCATCTCCCTCTCCTGCACCCCAACAGCCCAGCTGGCCATGGTGAGGCTGAGTCAGGGTTTTGAGGCTTCTGGAATACCCATGGCTGGGAGTTGCAGGAGACCTGTGAGAGTTGGTGTGTGTTTGAGCCCTATGCTCATCATTTGCACTGTCCCTCATATATAAACCAGCATCTGGGAGATATTGAGACACTGCCAAGATCAAATCTCACTCCCAACTTGCCATTGGTCAAAACAGGGACAGAGCTGGAGGGGCTGGGGGATCTTCTCCAAGGCAAGTCTGTGTCCCAAATATAATCTCTGGAGAGACAGAGGTGCTGCAGATACCGTGGAAACGGCTGAACCACTGTGCATGCCCATCCCCTCCCAGTGACACTGCCTTGGGGGATGCTTGGGGCAGTCCTCAACATCCTGGCCCCCCAGGCTGGCTCTGTCCTGTACCTGAGTCACCATCCCAGTCCTTGCACAACCACATCAGGGGATGAAAAGCCAAGCCTGATTGTCCCATCAGCATTTCCCTCCTTAAGGGTTTCTGGAGGCAACAGACATCCCTAGGAGTCAGCTCTTACTCATGCCACCCCCATGGAAAATATAAGGATGGGGTTGGTAATCCAGCTGTGACTAAGGAGGTTGCAACTGGGGAGGTCCCAGTTGCTGTTGTTGTGACTGTGATTTCCCTCTCTGCCAGTTTAGCAACAGCCTTTTGTCACCAGTAATCCAAGGCAGTGAGGGCTGTTTCAGGGTTCCATCCACCATGGAGGGAGTTGTATCACTCTTCGGGAGCTGGGAGGCTGCTGTTACTGCCACACCTCCTAATGCCCCCAGGTGCTCATCCCTGCACTCCCAGGGCCTCCTCCTGTGCCAGGGAGGTGCTGCTCTCCCAAGGCTGCAACCCGAGTCTGAGACCTCTGAGCATCACCAGCCATGGGCAGCTTTCAGACACTGAGGACTTCCTGCCAGGCTATCAGCCAGAGTCTTGTGCATGGACCTAAAATTCCTGCAAGGCAGATGGAGGAGGAGAGGTTTGTGTGCTTGGGCAGACAAAAGGCTGAGCAGAGGAAAGAGAAGATCTTTCCTGCAGAGTCCAACCTCATGCCAAGCCAGGAAAACTTTCCCAGTAGGGCTATTGCTGTGGGTACAGCCTGGATCAGCCAGAGGTGGCTGCAATACCTCCCCATCACAAACATTCCCAGCACAGTGGTTCTGACAGCTGATGGAGCCACAGCTGCATGGAGACCCTGGGGTGGAGCAACATCTGGGCACCATGGAAAAGGGAACACGAGCCTGCAGAAATCCTGCAGCAGAGAAATGCAACCAGAGAGTAACCAGAAGCCCTCCAGGGAAAACCTGTAAGAAAATCTAGCCAGTCAAGAGAGATGATCTCATGGTGCTGCTGTCACCCCAGGAGTGCCCAGGGATGGAGCAGGGAGGCTGGAGCAGTCCTGTGCTGCTCCATCCATGCAGGATGTGACCTCTTGGCAGGGATGCAGCAGGACCCTGCTGCTCTGCTGGCTGCAACATCACTGTTCAAGTCCTGTAACAGATCTGTCCTGAATTCTGCTGATTAGGGAAAAAATGCAGCAGCAGGACGTGTAAAAGCCACACTGATGCTCTGAAAGATACCAGGAGCATGAATGTCCAGTTACACAGCTGTCAGGGATGGGAGAAATATTCCTGCCTGTGCTGCTCGCTGAGTCTTCACATTCCAGCCCTTGTGCTGGGAGGAACAAAACCTCTTAGCTCTGCAGTTGCTGGAGACAGGAGGCACAAACTTTAAGTCATCTGGAGTCAGGCACTGTAAAAATTTAATGATGCAGGACAAATCAGGGGGACCAAAATAGTGAGCAAGATGGAGAGGGTTTTGTGATTTATTGTGCTCAGCCAGGACTTGGGGTATCTGTGAGCCATTCCACAGACTCTCAGAGTGACCTTGGCTGAGTCACTTTGGACAAATTCTGCCAAGAATTTGCTTAGGCATCTTGCAAAAGTGAAATAGGTACAGGATATTGAATCATGTCAAAAATCATGAGGATTAAGACATTCCAAATGCAGGTAGGCCCTTGGTGAGGGTTCCTAATTCCTTTGGATAAGTTTCTTTCCTTAATGGATGGCAGAATTGGGGCCCACCTGGTGACCTGGGGGTTAACTGGGGGTTTTATGCTCCAATAAGAGGCTGGAGGCTCATCATGAGTGTAAGGTGACTTGGCACGTCCTCACTCTGTTGCTGCTACAGATCTGGAGGAAAGGATGCTCCACTGATAAAACAACAGCCTCGCTTGTCCCTATGTGGATTTGTATCCCACTCCCCCAAGCAATGGAGCCAGATCTGGCCAGGCTATTTCCACCTCCCTGTTTTCCCTTCCTGCAAAGCCTTAATCTGTGGTTTTAAATGGGATTTAAGTGATGCTCTGGCTTTTTGCTGGCCCCTCTGCAAAGGCAATAAATTCAACCCCTGCTAGATGTGAACAAATAAAAGCAGCTCTCCCTGTAGGCTGTGTGTGCACACATCCCTGTTAAACCCTTCTCTGACAGCCCCAGCAACAGCTGGTGGAAATCTGCAGCAGTCTCTGGCCTTGAGAGAGAGGCACTGCTTTACACCCCTCTCCACCCCTTCACTCCTCTTCCTCCTGCCTCACCTCTTCCCTGGATGCTACCCCTCATCTCACCTCCTTTCCTGCTCTCAGCAGATAAATAACCAAGGATGTGAGGAAGAAAACAGGGCACTGAACTTTCATACATCGAGAATATGCTCTGATTTTTTTGTTATTGTTGTTTGTTTGGTACCTTTTACAACAATTCAGTGCAAGTCATCTCTAGGAATAGGGAGGAGGAAAAAGACCTGGGCAAAGCCACAGATCCCTAGTCAGGAATGGCTTGTTTTCTAGCTGTGTTGGGAAGTCTAGGAGGAAGAGACAGAGCCCTCCAGACACCCTGAACAATACATATTCCCTCAAACCCAGCATGTGAGGCTGGCACAAGGCTGTGGGTGAAGCCTGGCTCTGGCAGGACAATCCAGGGAGGAAGACTGACCCTTGGCTTTGTGAGCAATCAGGAGCTGAGTGTCAGGAGTCTGCCAAAGACACACCAGGTACCAGCAAGATGATCCAAACCAGGGCATGGCCACACCTGCAGCATCTCCCAGGAGACAGGCAGGAGGATGGATGGCCAGGGCAGCACAAGGGGCTTCTGGCAGCTGCAGGGACCTGTGGAGAGGGGAGGAAGGCAATGACAGAGCACAGAGAGGGGTGGGGTGAAGGGCCCTGACCAAGCCACTGAGATAATTTAAAGCTTCCTACACCCCAGCACACTTACAAGTGCTTTATATCTCTCTGCCACTCATCTGAGTCGTCTGTTTCCCACAGGGCATGGTGTTCTTTCAGGTGAAGCAGCCAGGAGAGGCTGTGCTCTCCCAGCATCTCCCAGCAGAGTGGCTTTAGACAGGGCAGGGCTGGAGCAAAACCTTGTTGTAACTGAGAAACCTGGTCTAGTGGAAAGTGTCCTTGCCCATGACAGGGGGGCTGGAACTAGATTATCTTTAAGATCCCTTCCAACCCAAACCATTCTATGATTTTGTAATATGATTCCATGATTTTTTTACCTTTCTCTGAGCAGACTGGAAAAGAATTTGGTTGCTTGGGCTTCCGATATCCCCACCTCCAGCAAGGTACAGCTCCCTGGTACGCCATAAAGCACTTATGTACATGTGATTAAATGCCACTGAAGCGGATGGGAATTTGCTTACAAGCAAATTACAAATTCCTTACAAGCTTAAGGACTTTGCAGAATCAGGGCCTAAATCCACTGAGTCTTTGCTAATGCTCCCAGCCCGCTGAGTCCTGCCTTGGGAACGTGTTTTATTTTCCCTTCTGGGGCTATGAAATGTTACTCTGAAGCTTTGCCTCCCCCTGCCAGCTGCAGGGAGCTGATGTGAACCCTGGGGTGAGATTGGGCTCGGTGCTGTTGGAGATAACATTGGTTTAGGGTGTGGTTTGTTTTCACACAGAGCATCCCAGCCCAGATACAGAACCTCTAAATGTCCTCTAAGTACTCTAAAAAGCTCGTATCAAAGAACAAAAAGCATAATGCTGTCTCCTCCCTTTGAGCCCAAACCAGCCCTGGTTGCTGTGATGGAAATATTCCCACAAGCTCCAATGGGCTGGGATGGTGGTAGGGGCTCAGATGGTGATTTTGTTCTTTTGGTGCAAGTCTTTGGTTTAGAGCAGAACAACAATTAAATAAAAGCTGTGCCCTGTTTTTCTGCTGAGCATATCATCCGTGCAACGTGAAAGACTATAACCTCGAGAGGGCTTTTTTTCCCTCCAAAATCAATTTTACTTAATTTTTGTAAGGGGATGGGTTCCGTATTCCATTACTGTCAGCTGAATCAAGAGTGTCCTTTTAGGTTTCACTGGAACACATAAAAACTCTTCCCCAGGGATAAGACAGTATTGATCTGACATGGATTGGCCTCAGAGAACATTTATTAGGGTCTAGTGAGCATCTAAAGAAGAAGGCTACCAAGTATATTCTTACAGATTTAGAACAAGAAACCCATTTTGTTTCCCTCAGCCCTGAGAAAGTCCTGGTTTAGTTTTCCATCCAATGAGCAAACCCTGCCAACCCCCTCCTGTTCCAAGGCATTACAGGGATTATTTTCCAAGCAGGCTTGGTACCCATGCTCTCCCCTTCTCGGGGCCGGATGCTCATCAGTCTTGCACTATGACTATTGCATGTGCCCTACTTATCCAGAAAGGCTCTGGGCAGCTGCTTATTGGGTTTTCCTGTCTGAATACAGGAGCTTAATTTAATAGGCGGCTGTTGGAAAAACAAGCAGGAAAGCAACACAATGGGGCTTGATAAGCAGCGTCCAAACAAGCTCTGAGGAGGCAGTCACCAGAAAATGGCTGAGCAGTTTCTGAGGAAGATGCAATTCCAGATGCCAGCCATTAAGCTGATACTTACCCAGCAGGCTGGGAGCTTGCAGATCAAACCATAAATATATGGTTAAGAAAAATCTTTGAGGAGGAGAAGAATGGGAAGGGGGGTCCTGGGAAGGTATTTTATGGAGAAAAAAAAGATGAATGGAAGAGTAAAAGAAAAGCTGTGCTGGGATGGAGGCAGGGACCATTCTGCCCAGCATCCTCTCATAGCCAATGGTGTATGATAAGCCAGGGGTATGAGAAGTGTTCAGGGATACTTTCCCATAAACTCTCCAAGCCCTCAGCAGGCTGCACGCAGCTCCAGGACTTCCTGAGCCTGGGGCTTGTATAGAAATACTGGATTGAATAGTCCTGGCCTAACCCTTTACCTCAGTGAAAAATACTCCCTATCTTTGATCACTAGTTCTTTGGTGAGAACAGAGGCCACAGCTGCTCACAGCATTCAAGAGGAGAGCAAACCAGGAATTTGTACAGCACTTTTTCCTCATTAACTCCTATCCATCTATTTGCTTTCTTGACTGCTGCTCAGCAATGAGTTGATGCTTTCATCAAATTCCTTGTTATAACCCAGGATCCTTTTCCTGAGGGGCTGCAGTCAGTTCAGAGCCCGTTGCCATTTGCATGATGTTAGGAGTGCTCCCTGTGAGGCTCGTCACTTACATTTGTCTCCAGAGAATTTCAGCTGTCATTTTGTCACTGAGCATCCCGAGGTCTCGCTGTGGTTTGGTGCCATTGGCCTTTCCAAGCAGCTCAGTGTCACCAGAAGCCACCACCATGTCCCCACCCACCCCCACCGCTACATCACTGATGAAGATGCTGAGCACAGACCCTGCTCAGATCTCTGTGAAACTCCCCATCTCATAGCTCCAGTGCACACTCACCACCCCAGTCTGGCCTTTGTGGCTTCTGCCTAAAAACCACTAAGGCTTTTTTCATGGCTCCTTACTCCCCTCAATATCTTTTGATGAAGGATTTTGTCAGAGCCTTTAGGAAATCAATATCTCTTATCTCCATTAGATCTCTGTTTTCCCACCACATATTTGGCTGCATCAAGGACTGTGGTAGATTTTGTGAGCTATAATTCCTTTTGCCAAAACCTGTGCCTGGGTACAGATGTTTATCCTCTTTATCCCACCAGTTTCACAACACCATCCTTGGGTTTGCTGCTCCAGAAAACCTGCACTTGACACCTTTTGTTCCAAAACTGCCTCTGTGATTGCTGCCTCCCATGTGCTTCAACACCCAATGGGCAAGAATTAAAGCAAGGCAGGCTGGAGGCCAGCATAGCCGAGCAGAGACCTGCTCCTCAAACTGAGGAGTGAGAAGCAAATGCTCAGGGACAGGTGACCCAGGAAGAGTACAGATTTTGATGTTTAAGGATGGGGTCAAGAAAGCTAAGGCACAGATGGAAAAGGCCAGTGAGAACCTGGTCTAGTGGAAGCTGCCCCTGCCCATGACAGGAGGGTTGGAATGAGATGATCTTGAAGGTCCCTTCCAACCCAAGCCCTTTTGTGACTCTGTTAATTTTACTCCACATTTTGTTATCAACTCTATGGATGCTCTTTCTTTACTTTCCCAACACTGGCTTTTCCTTTGTCCCTGCATCAATTTTTGTGCAGTGCAAACTCCATATGAAACACAATCACAGCAAATCCCTTCCTGCCTTTCAGACCTTCCCATATAGTTGTTGCCATGAAAGAAAAAAAAAATTATTCAAGATGTAAATAGCTTGACCTCTTCTCAAAAAAAAAAAAAAAAAGAAGGCTACTTAAGGTACAATGTTCCACGCTATTAATTTCATCTGAGTTTTGCTTTGCACCAAGAACACAAACCGCTCCTTCTGCCATCTCATGCAGCGAGGTTATTCCCATGCATGCGGGAACCCAACCGTGTATCCAATTCACGTGAAATGGGAACCGCTGGAAAATTGATTTCTTAAATCCAAGCGGAGCCCGCCGCATCTTGGGAGGCCTCTGCCGAGGCAGCTGCGACACAGAACCCGCGTGTCCGTGTTCGCCAGCCGGCTGAAACTTTATCTTCGGCGGGAGCGAGAGCGGGACCCTCCTCTGCAGCACGGGCAGCGCGGGGCCCGCAGCGGAGCGTCCCGGAGCGGTGTCCCGGTGCGGTGCCCTTGGTGCGGTGCCCCCGGTGCCGTACAGCCTTTGCAGCATCCCCAGTACGGCACCCTCGGTGCGGTACCCCCGGCAGACCCTCCGGTGGTGCGGTACCCGCGGCAGGGCAGCCCCGGCGGCGGAGCCCCCGCCCCGCGCGTCACTCGCTCGCAGGGCCGGCGGCGGGCGGGCGCTGACGCCAGCGCGCCGGGCGGGGCGGGCGCGGCCCATTGTGGGCAGGGGCCGGGCGGGCTCCGCGCCGCGCAGCGCAGCGCCGCGCCGGCAGGTACGGCGGGCAGCGAGCCCTCCGCCCCGGCAGGAACGGCGGGCGGACCGGCAACAGCGAGCCCTCCGCCCCGGCAGGAACGGCGGGCGGACCGGCAACAGCGAGCCCTCCGCCCCGGCAGGCACGGCGGGCGGACCGCGGGCAGCGAGCCCTCCGCCCCGGCAGGCACGGCGGCCGCGCTGCGGTGAGTCCTCCGAGCCCCTCGGCGCTCCTCCCCTCTCGGTTCGGCGGAGCGCGTTGCCCTTCTCCGTAGCCCGCGGTTGCTGGGGAGGGGGTCGGGAACGCCGGCAGCGGGGCCGGCGCTTTTCTGCCTTTTCCCCGCCGTGCGGAGGGCGGCGAGCCCGCGTCCCACCCCGCCCCGGGCGCTGCGTGGAGCTGTTGCCCTGAGGGGAGCCCCGGGCCCCGCGGCGCCCGCCCCGCTGCCGGCGCCCCGGAGCTCGGCGTGTCCCCCGGCGTGTCCCGTGTCCCGGGCGGTGCCGGGCAGGGGGCGCCCACGCGGGGGCGTGGGATGCGGGATGCTGCTGCTGCGCTGCCTTCTCCATGGTAACGCCTCCGGAGGCTGCTGCAGCCCCGGCGCCGGCTGGCACGGCGGCTCCCGCCCCTGCGGCGACTCCCACACCACCGATGTGACCCCCCCACCGATGGGGCTCCCGCGGGCTTTGGGGGGCCTCAGGCTCCTACAGCAGTTTGGGGCTGCGCCATGGTGTGTGTGTGCCGAGCCTCTGGTGCTGGTGTCACACGTTTTGCTGCAGGCGTGCTCTTGTCCAGCCGATGCTTTGATGTGGGAGCTGGGGTGGGAGTAGGATTGTGGCATGTGCCGGTGTGGGGCTGTGGCTTGGCTACAGGCAGGTGTGTGGCACAGGTGGGGAGCTCGGGTCTGTCGCTGGCTGTACCCGCCCGAAAATTCTGGGAGGGAGGATTCCGGTCAGGGGTCCACCTGGAAGAGGGACAATGCCCTTGCTGTGTGGAGCCTTGAAGGTTGGCACCCTCTGCCATTGGTGTGCGATGTTTGTGTTGGATCCTGGTCTTTTGCTTGTCCCGAATTCTTCAGTGTGAACAGTGGGGTTTGGTCCTTGGGGTCTGCAATGCTCATGGCTTTCACACCACGCTGCCTCCTGCATTAGTGCTGGTGTGAAACAGTCTGCATCTTTAAGTGATCAAGGTTAATTTAAGGCAAAGACGGATGATAATGTGACGATAATGTGCCTCCTGACAAAAGCCACGTGAATCGACAGGACTGTGCTGCCAAACTGGGGATGGGGAGCTCCCTGTGGAAACCTGAGGCAGGTGGAAGATCACGGGGTGCAGCCAAGTCCCCTTGTCCAGGGGACTTGGAATCCATGTCAGATCAATACATTTCCCTGCTGGGGAGAGGGCAGCCCTTGGCACAGGCTGCCCTGGTGGTTCTGACCAGGCCTGAGCACTGCAGATGCCCGGCATTGTACAGCCAGGCAGCTTCTCCCGGCGGCACGGAGAGGGAGAAGCCAGCAATTTCCTTTTTTTCCCCTCTCTAGAGGTTGATTCTGATACTGAGTACAAAATCAAGTGTTGCTGTGTATTAATACCTCAGTGGTCAGCTGTAGTGCAACCTCTTATCCTCCCTTGCCAAAACCAACGTATTCCAGAGCTATCGGCATTCCCTGCCTGCCCCTCTTTGAGTCCCATTAGGAACAGAGGTGTCCTGCAGCATCTGGACCTTTTTCCACGAGCGCTGGAGTTTGTTTTGGCGTGCATTTCCCCCCAAACCCTGCGGGTCAGGCATCCACCTTGCTGTTCCTCGATTAATGAGTGACTCACCCTGCTCTCCCCATGGCCATATGCCGGGACCTGCCTCTGCTCTGACAGGAGCAGGAAGCAAAAGCCAAAGTCCATGATCTCTGGACGCCCAGTGCTGTGTGACACAGGGACAGGAGGAAGCGGTGACACTTCCTGGCCCTGGCTCAGCTGGTGAGTGGCTCTGCCCCTGGTGCTCTGACACGGCCCTGGGATTTTTGGGTCCAGCCAGCCAGGCGTGCACCCTGCTCCGTGCGCTGGCCTCTGCCCTGGGGAGGCAAACAGGATGGGTGAGGTGTAAAATCAGCGCTGAATCCGCTCCCCTGGGCTTGAAACGGAGTCGAACCGGTCTTGACCTGAGCTGGCTCCTTATCTGACCCTTTGTTTGTGGCAGGGGTGCAGGAGGGAGCAGGAAAGGACAGCCACGGCGGGCGGGCTCCTCCGGTGAGGACTGGCGGGACCTGGGGGACAGCTGGTCTGACTGGATCGTGGTTATCTCCCTTTGCTTCTCTGCTTTGTTTTGGTTCCTTCCTCCACGTTTTCCCGCGCTGTCAGGTCCCAGCTGAGGAGCCCAAGGCAGTGGGGACATGGAGATGTTGGGCAGCTGAGCTTCCCAAAAATTTTCTCTGTCAGCCAGCCAGCAGCATGGCTCCTCTCGCTCCATCTTCCTGCTTTGAAGCTTCCATCCCTGGAAACTGGGGATCCCCGGGGTGCTGGGAATCCCTGCTGGGTCCGTCCCTAAAAGCCGATGATGCGCTTGGAGCAGCCCAGGTTGCACTTGGTGCATTTAAAACCTGAATGTGTTGCATGGGGATCCTGACAGATGCACCACCCAGAGCTGGTGGTCTGCCCATCCTCCTGCTGCACAGACACCCACTGAGCTGCTCCTACACGGCCACTTTTATCTCTGAAGTATTAATAAATGAAGCCAGCCTATTTCTGTGAGCCTTTTTAAGAGGCTGGCAGGGCTGCCTTGAAGGCTTGCTCGGCACTGCAACTATTCAGAGCTTTTTTCCGCCTGTGCTCTAGCAGTCGATAAGCCAGGGCATCCAGCTGTCAGCTTTGCAGATTGCCAAAGCCTGCTCAGCGACATTTCTGCAGCCTTCGCTCACAAATGAGGATTTTGTTGGACGCTTTGGTTTCTGACTTGATGCTGGTAATTAAATATCTTAACTTGGCTTCAGAAAGCTGCCACTGCTGTGGAGTGACTGGTGAAGCCATGTGAAGCAGGATGTGCTTGTTCTGCTGGAATTGAGTGTGACCTAACTATGATTCTTCAACCTGCAATTTATTTTCTTATAAAAATATACTTTTTTTATATAAGCAAAACCCTTTTAAAGGGGAAGAAAAACCTTGTGTGTTACTGCTGTGCTGTTAAGCTTGCATGGACCTGCTGGGACAGCTGTTTATTTGCAAGTCGTGGCAGCTAAATGCTGTAAAATTCAAGTCATGTCCACATTGATTTTTCCCCCCTCTCTCTTTTTCCCCCTTCTCTTAATCATATATGTGCTATTTACTCATGCAACACAACAGATGTCAGTGCCATGCTGGAAAAAAAAAGGAGCTGGTCTGAGCAAAGGGCTGTAAATTGGGGCAGAAATACTGAATGCCTGATCCTGACTTGTGTGTTGGTTAATTTAGATGCTAAATCACATAGATTTACTTGCTCTGTGTATTTAGCATACTAGGGGATGAGAGAAACAGCTAGTTAAGGGTTGGAAAGTCATTAAATATTCCAGCAGAAGCTCTTCTGAGTATTGCATTAGTTCCCTCACCCTTCATGACATATTCTTTGAGCAACCTAAACTAGGGGAAGGGGGCTGGAACCAGATGGTCTTTAGGGTCCATTCCAACCCAAACCATTCTGTGATTCTATGATTTCCAACTTTATATTTAATGCAAAAATTAGAGGCTCCACAGCCCCTTGCCAGATACATGTTGTAATTTGCTGTTTGCCTTTGATTCTTCTTTTCTTTCTTCCTTAATTGGGAGAAAAGCTGTGCTGGTGCCTACTTAACCCTCCTGCCCTCTCAGGAGACCATTTGCTTTTGGTATATTCTGTCCTTGAGGCATGTCATAGCATTCTGGCATTCACTGAGGAACCAGGAGTTCTGGGGTAGCACAGAAAATCTCAGCTCAGTGAGTCATAAAGCTTTCAGATCTTTGTGGCCACTGAGAAGAAAACCAGAGGAGATGGAAATGAGGGAAATGGCCCTGGCACACTGTAAGGACGTGGTTAGTTGACTGAAGAGTTTCAGGATCTGAGCTGACAGCACTTTGTTTCGTGATTGGTGTGGCCTGAGCACCAGCCACCTGAATTACAGCAAATTAACCAAATTAATGCCTGAAGTTGTCTGAACATCTGGCCTGTGTTTTCCTCATGGTGGGGTTGGGTGGGGTCATTCCCAAGGGCATCTGTCCCATGCTGTTCCCAGGTCTGGAGCAACCTCTGTGCCCTCACACGAGTCTCTGATTACCCCATCCTGTTCATGCTCCCTCCTGTGTTCACCCCCAGCCTTTTGGGGGCAGTTTATTGTAAATGTGGGACATGGAGGAGGTTTGTGCTGCCTGGAACGCCTGGGAGACGAGGCTGCTCATGGTCCCTTCCTGAGTCAGCCAAACTGGATGGGGTGGCCCAGCCTAGAGGCACTCGCTGGTGACTCAGTGTGACCGTGACTCAGAAGGTTTCTCCATGTTCTTCTCCTCATGCCTGAGTTGCCTTGAGAAAAACTGCGTTCAAAACATTGCTGTGACCCACTGGAAGGGCGGTGTTGGATGGGTGTGTTCTTATCCACCAGTTTGTGGAAACCTGGGAATATTTATTGCCCTGTCTGCTCTGGGGTGTCCTGACCCCCAGGGAAACACTGGCTTTGACCCTCATTCATGGACAAAGTCCAGAATAGACTGGAATCCACAAAATTGTGAAATAGATTATAGAGAGTAGTGTAGATGTATCAGTTAGGTGGGAAATTTAGTGTTTGGGATTTTTATTACGTTGTGGATGGAAGCAAGATGGAGGGCACAGGGTGTCATCCTGGGCTGCTTCTTCATGCTGCTTCTTCCTTCTTCTTTTTGGGTTTGGGTGGCATTTTGTAATTGGGTGGAAAAGTCTGCATTGTGGGCTCTTGGGGATCAGTTATTGGGTTAAAAGGGAAATAAGGATAAAGGGAAATAATCAAGGTTCCTGATTGGATAGTTTAGCGTTAAAAGATGTTGTAATGAAAGATTGTTGGCCATTTTTGCAGTGCTTTTCCAGTGTGCTGAGCCTGGTGCGGACAGCGTGCAAAACTCTAGATAATAATAAACAAGAACCTGAAGACCAAAACAATCCACTGGGTCTTTCATTCCTGACAAAAGACCACTCCAGGAGGGTCTGCCCTGACAGGGGAACCCCTGGGAGGGCCCAGCCAGAGTCTCAGAAGTCAGGGAATCAGCAACAGGCCCCCTGACACCAGCTAGCTGCTCACCATGCCAGTGCTGATGAGTGCTAATGTTGCGTTTCAAAGCAATGCTGCTCTTCAAAGCTCTTCTAACATTGCTCTTCAAACCTCTTCTCTTCCTGCAGTACCTGCCCCTTGCTTGGATTTTTATTTTTGTGTTTGGAGCCTGCTTGCAGGCTGGGAGGAGGCGCAGCAGCGCCTGGTGGCGCGGTTGGTGAGAGCTGATGGCTGGAGACATCCTCTCCTCTCTTTCCCAACCCTGAGCTCCCGGCAGGGCCTGGCTGCTGGATGATTGAAGGATTATTTGCCGTGCCAGACAAGTGGCTTCATGTTTCCCTTCTGCATTCCTGGGGCTGAGCAGTGCATAGCGATGTTGTGCTTTCAGCTACGTGCTGCTCACCTGAATCACGGCTCCCTCCCGGAGCCTGGGCTCTCCCTGTCCAGGCTGCCCTGTCCCTGTGTCACCGAGTGCTTTATGAGAGGTAATGAAATGAGGTGTGCAGGGTGTGGTGGAGGAGCTGCGGGAGTGTCCAGCTCTGTCTGTGACCGTGCCTGTGCTCACCACACCTCCTGGAGGAATGGTTTTCGGAAGCTGAACCCAGTGACCCAATTACCGACCTCTGGGTTTGGGCTGCTGCCAGGAATTCTGCACATCGCCTTTGTGCAGGCCCTGCGTGGAAAGCAGCCGTGCCAGAGCTCAAAACAACTTGGCAACAGCCAGAGATGGTGGGATAAAGAGAGGGGAAGGACCCAGTTAATCCACCTGAGCTGTGCCCATCCCTGGGGGAGCGCAGTGGGGTCTCCTGGTGCTCCTTGCTCCCTGCTGCTCCTGTTTCTCATGGGGCTTTCATCCTGTTTCCCTGGCGATGGGCAGGGCCGCTGGCAGCTCTCCTGCCTTGGGGCAGCATGGCAGGAGGAAGCGATTCAGAATTGTGCCATTCAGAGGCAGGCTCTGGGGGGTGGTGTGTGAAACACCAGCAGCTGGGCTCTGTACCAATATGCAAAACTGAGCTACGGAGCTTGGCAGCTTTTGGGAAGGCTCTGCAGGGTGTGGGTTCCTCCAGTGCTTCGCAGGAGTGAGGATCAGCTTGTCTCAAATCTTAGTGAGCAGAGCATCCTCAGAGGTTTTTTTGAGCGTTTGAGGGCAGATTGGCACCAAGCAGGGAAGTCCTCACACTGTTTTTGGGCAGGAGCACAACTGTCCATACAGTGAGGCTGCAGGGCAGGGCTGTGCTCTGCACCTGGGAGCCAGCTTTGCGCCACTTGGGCTGGGAGGGGATTTTAAAATTTTTAATTTAAAAATTAAATTTAATTTTTAAAAATTTGTTTTAAATAAATTAATTTTATTTTAAAATGAATTTATTTCATTACAATAAAAAAAACCTGGAGTATGAAAATGGGGGATGTAGAGGGGCATCGTTCAGGGGTGGGATCTGCAGCCACTCAGGTCTGAGGTGTGAGAAGGAGAGTGCATTGTGTTACAGGGGGGTGTGGAAAGATGTTTTATGCTGCTCAGGTGATTTTCTAGCAGCTTGGTGCCTGTTACAGGCAAACTCTGTTGGCAGGCTTTCCTCCCAGCACCAACAGGGAGCAGGAGGAGGATGGAGGAACAGTCCAGAGACCATTTCCCCCACCCCAAACAATCAGGATTAATTGTTTGCTGTGGCATGGCCATGGAGGCAGCGCAGGAGGATGTTTTCTGTCTGTGATGTATTATGTGACATAGAGTTCAGTCCATGGTGGGTCTGCCCTGCTGCTGCTCCTGGGTGTTTTTCTTTTTTCCAGACCTTTCTGAGGTGGCTTTCTGGAGCTGCACATCCATTTAACTTTTACCTTGCCATGAGGTGATTTTTTTTTGGGTTGTTGTTTTTCCTTTTTGTTTTTTTTTTTGGTTGTTGTTGTTTGTTTTTTCGGGGATTTTTTGTGTGTTTTTTATGTGTTTTTTGGTGGGTTTTTTTGTAGTTTTTTGAGTGCTTGTTATTTGCTTGGCCTCAGCATCAACTTAATGAATGGTGCTTGGAGGAGCTGTGAACTCACCTCCCATCGTGGAGAGTCTGTGTCAGCTGTGCTCCGGTGCAGCTGTTTCCTTCAAGGATGCCTGTGTGGATGGGAGCCGCTGTAAATGTGTTTGTGCAAAGCTTTCCCTGCCGTGACTCCAGTCATCCTTCGTGTTCCTGTTGTTTCGTGCTGCTCCTGGAAACCACAGCACCCTCTTGGCAGGGCTGAGGCTGGGGGAGCTGTGCCAGGGAAGGTGGGTGCCCTGTCGTGCCTGGCTTCCCCAGGAGTCGCACGCCAAGGGCGCTCCATGGGCTGAGCTCTCCTTGCCTGTGCCCCCGAGGCACGAGGAGCGTCTTGGCTTGTGTGCCCAGCGCAGGGAAGAGAGGCTGCTCTGTGCCTTGATGTCAGGGCAAGCCTTTAGGCTGCCTGGTGTTTTCCAGCTGCCCTGTCTGGCTTGGCACCATTCCCCTGCGTGTCCCGTGCATTGCTTTCAGCTGCTGTGCTTCTGCAGGGGGACACTCGTGTGCCCAGCTTGGTGTTGGATTGAATCCTGCAACACAGGGAGAAAGCAGCCCCACAGTGCTGCCTCCTTGGGTTTTCTTCTTCCACTGAGTCCTGTGAGCAAGCACAGGGCTCCTGCCGTGCCCATCCCTGTCTCTAACTCCATGTAGGAGGCAGCAGGGTTAAGGCTGTTGGAGCTCTCCTGTTGTTCTGAGGTGCTGGGTGAGCGTCAGGCAGGAGAAAAGCTGAACTTGCAGATCTGTTCCTGGGCTGTCTGGTAAGTCATGCCAAGGACTGTTTGAACAGAGCTAATCCCAGGTGCCTCTGGAGCAACCTTGTTTACAGTGCCAGCGCTTCAAATGGGTGTTCTGACAGAAACCTTACGCAAGCCATTTGCTTACCAAAGCTCTCCAGCTCTGGCAGATTGGTTTTCAGACCTCAGTGTGTCACCTCCTTGTCCCGTTTTGGAGACACCCTGCTAAGAGACTGGAACCTTTTTGGGGACCACCTGGATCCATTTACAAGCTCCATCTATTTTTCCATGGAGAGTGCTGCTGGCAAATTGCGTGTCAAGTAGCTGGTGGCTCTGGAGGCACGAGAAATCCCTGTCCATCACATGGAGCAGAAGGATGTAGAGGAAAGTTTTTGGGGCATGCTAAATATTGTAATCCCTACAGTCAGTTCTGCTTTTGGGGCTGAGGCTGGAATTGAGCCTTTATGCTCATTTTTTCCCCCATTTACTTATGTATTAAATATTGCGCTTCCACTTAGCAGATTCAGCAAAATTTGTCAGTTCTTAATTGATGCAGTGGTGGTCATAGCTGTGTTCAAACTGCAGTGATGTGTGACAGGCTGTGATTTGGGTTACCTAGTCATGAAATTGTGCCATTCCTTTAGCTGGCACACTAGGACTTAACCTTACATCCAGGCTTTTCAAGCCATTCTATAGCATGACAGCTTTCATCATGAGAAAAAGACAGTAAAGAGAGACTTTAGCCTCAAAATTCTCTGGATTGATTTCCAAAGGATTGCTTGTAGTTGCATCACAGGAAGCTTTGTTGGTTTTGCTCTGGGGATGAGGCTGAGCTAGGTGAGAGACGTGTGAGACAGTGGCGATGATGTGTCTCGCAGCTGTAGCTCAGTTGCCTCATGTTCACGTTTTTATTTTACCTTTGCCTTGTGGTTTGGACTGTGTTTATCATTTTGAAAAGTCAAACAGACTGTGTCTTTGGGGTCTGGCATCCCCAGTATGCTGTGAGGTGTGGGATAATTAAGGAGGGACCCATCCCTTGGGGATGGCAAGACCCAGCTCCAGCTGTGGTAATGGGCTGTGACAGTGTGCTCTGAAATGTATGCCCTTACTCTGGGAAACTGACTGCAGGCAACACAGAGTGGGGGAAAAAAGACCTGTGAAAAATGGGTGCTCATTTTTCCAGAGGGGAAAAAAGCCAAGGAAAACAAATCCAACAGTCGCCTTGTCAGATCTGTCACGGGAATGTCCTTATCCAGCCCCTGGGACGGACTCAGTGCTGCTAATTACAGCTTGTCTCGCTGCTGAAAGGAAAAGTTTGAATCTGTTCACCCCGAGTTTCCCACAGCAGCGTTTTGGGACAGCACCAACCCCATATCTCCATGCCTGGAAGCTCTTGTCCAGTGCCAGAGCCTGGGCTGCTGTTCGCACCAAGCCTTGGATTTGTGCTCACCCATTGTGGCTGAAGACCTTGGAAAAACCCCTTACTGTCTCTCTGCACTGTTCTGAACTCACCCTGCAGAGGTGCTCTGGAGCTCAGGGGACGTGTCTGTAAAGGTCCCAAGCACAGGACCCCCATCCTTTGTGGTGCTGGCCCTGTTTGTGGCTCTGTGCTGCCAGAGGATCCATTGCAGCTCAGCTCTCCCCTGGGTGCAGTGCTTCCCACCCAGCAGAACTGGCTGCCTTTCAGGAAAACAAACAGCCCTTCTCTCTCAGCTGGAGCTGGGAGTCCTGGGCTGCTGCACAGGGGGAGAAGGGTGTAACCAAAGGACCCTTTCATCACCTGCCTCTCTCTACCTGTGCTGCTGCTGCAGCTGCCCCGCAGTGCTGGGGCTGGGCTGTGTCTGGTTTGTAACACGCCGTGTTCAGGGAACAGCTTTATGTTCTTGGTTCTAAATTCTCTAAATTTTCCAGAAGGGGAAACCATCCCCAGGCTTTCCATTTTGCACGTGGCTGTGTTTGTGTTGGGAGTGCAGCGTTACAGAAGCCTGTGGGATGTGAGGATGTGAGCCCATGGGCAGAGCAGCAGGGCAGCTCTCACCTGAGCCTGTGGGATGTGAGCCCGTGGGCACAGCAGCAGGGCAGCTCTCACCTGAGCCTGTGGGATGCTCAGTGCTTTCCCAGCAGCAGCTCCAGGTCATGCAGTGCCCAATACAGATGAGTGTTCTGTATTCAGCTTGCCAGTGCTGCTCTAACCCCAAGCTCATTAAAAGCCCACAGGACCGTGTCTTCCCTTTCCTCCTCCTGCTTCCTTCCCCCTCCCTTGGCTTTTCAACACCAGGCTTTGAATAAATCATCTAGGATGTGATCACACAGGAAATTCGCGAATTTAATTTTATTTTTTTTTTTACAGCCAAGTTCGGAAGTGAATTCAGCTCTCCAGGGTTTCAGTCCTGTGCTTTTTAATCACGAGGTTCCCCATCCTTTCCACTCTGTCACTTGTGACATGACGTCTCCTTGGCCGTGTAAGCTTTTCCCCTGCCCACAGAAACAATAGCTGCTGGAAATGCTCTTTAAGAATAGCTGGGGATTGCCTGTGGAAAATGCAGATTTAATCTATGTTAGGTCTTTTTGTTGTTATTTTGTTTACTGCTTGGTTATCCTTTTCCTTCAGAGAAAAGCAGAGGGCTTGTTCTTGTAGAATTCACCACTCGTGATGTGTTCCTAGCTGGAGGTAACACGCTCAAAATCCTGCATTCCTTTGTGCATCTTTGCTTTATTTTCTTTTTCTTTGTGGGTGGGAGCTTAGGGAGTATAATGGGCAGATTAGCAACTGTATTTGTGGAGTAACCCATCTTTGTGCAGGTCTGGCTGGAAACCAATTAAGCTTGTCTTGATCTCTAAATGAGATTTTTGTCCAACGCCTCTCCCAACCTCCTTGTGCATCCATTAATAGCAGGGTGGGATGGAAACAGCTGAACGAGTGGAGATGGAGTGTTGGATAAACACAGAGGCGTTGGCTGCAGGGAGGTTCCCGGGATGCGTGCGAGCTGCTGCCTCTTTGTGTGGTTGTTTTGTGGCTCTGCTTCTTGAAACCTGGGATTAGCAGGGTTGGACTGCAAGTGTGCAATCCCCTGTGGAAGCAGGAGTGGGGTTGGTGGGAAAAGCTGCTGGATAAAAAGGGAGCATCCCATGGACTTCATTGCTGTGACATCCCTGGGGTGTGTTTGGGAGCTCCTTGTGCCTTGGCTTGGGTGTATCTGCCTGGTCTTAAGTTGCTTTTTAGGCTGGAAAAGCCGTGTGGCTTTCCAGGGGGACACAGGACCTCGCCAGGCTGGGGGTGTTTGGTGCTGCTGTGATGAAAACCAGTCCGGGAACGGCGCTTCAGTGCGGTGTTTTTGAAGAGAGCTGATTAAGGAAAGATGCCTTTAATAAGCTGTGCCTTCAGGGAGCCCTTCTATCTCTGTCCCAGACTGTTTCTGCATCCAGATAAGCTTGCAGAGCAGCTGGATCTGCGCTCTGCTTTGGGAGGTGTAGGAGGGGGAAGGGCGCTGGGATTTCTTCTAGGTGTGAATGTTCATTATGATCACTTTTATTTGTAAAGCAGCTGCAGATAAGCCATGCGCAGGTGATGCCTTCTTCTTCCCTGCATGCCTGGCTTTGCTGTCAGGGGACAAATGATGGCAAGAGTGATCTCAGGGAAAAGAAAAACACTGGGTGAACTTGCAGGGTGTAGCTGCTGCAGATGTGCTGCAACATGCTGCAGACCACCCTTGGAACTCTCCTAGGGACGGGAAAGCACAAAAAGCACAAACCAGCTTTCCCCTGCATGCCTAGAATTTTGCTCTCCGTCTCCCCACTCCCTAAATTCCAAAAGCTCTTGGTTTATTCATGGAAGTGTTGCTTTTTTTCTTCTCCCAGTGTAAAAGTGCCCAGTAAGAGAGGTGGGATTAAAGACATGGAATGCTTTGCTGAAGCCCATATGCCACATCAAGGAGGTCGTGCTGTGGACCTTGACATCAAGGCATGGCCAAACCCAGTCACTTTCTGTGCTGGGGAAATTTGGGAATCCTCAGTCCACAAAGATCTGGGTGTGGATGAAGCAAGTGTTCCATGAAGACTGCAAAAGCCTCAGAAAAATCTAAAACTGGGATGGCTGGAAGATGGTTTCAGTGCTTGGGTGGGAGTTATGAAGAGAGGAACTGGAAAAACCTCCAGGGCTGATGCTGTTTTGCTTTCTTGGGATGCTCTTGACTGAAAAGCTGCTGAGTTTTGATGCTAGTGAGACAGAAAAATACCTGGTGGCAGAGTGTCCCCCCGACTTCATCGTGCTGTCGTGGGGCTGAGGCAGTTTGGTGCACTGATCTGATGAGGCATGGCAGCCCTGCCCTGTGGAGATACCATCTCCTGGGAGGAAAATGTAAAAATAACCACGGCTTTGGCTGCGTCTTTGGGTTGCGTGAGAGCGCTGCACAGGAGGTGGGGGATGAAATTATATCCATGGAAATGAGGCAGGAGAAATGAGTCTTTTCCTGGGAGGCAGATCTGAGGGAAGGGTCCTGCAGATCATGAGGGAATTGTCCTTGTCCTCCTGTACTGTGCTGGGGTGCAGGGGACACACTGGAGCTGGGCTCTGGGGTGGTTTCAGGGGGTCCCCCAGGGTTCCCTGTCGTCATCCTCATCCTCACTGTGGGCTGAAGGAGGTGCAGCCCCATGTGGGTTCCTGCACTCATCCCATGCCGTGGCTCCAGGCTCTAGACAGATGACACAAACCCTTGGGAGAGACTCTGTCCTGCCCAAGGCTTTGGAAACCTGTTGGACCCATTCTTCCACCTCTTTACTTTTCTGAGCTTTTGTGGAACAGGTCTGTTCCTCCATGGGGGACCACTGAAGTGTGGAGCTGGGAATAAAATAAATCCATGGGAGCTGCTGTGCATGGCAGACGGGAGCTCCTGGCGTAAACAGGCTCAGCTAATGGAATCTGTGGTGGACATGATCTCCTTTGTCTTGCAGTTGAGCTAAATATACCTTTGGGTTGTGGTTATGGAGGCTAACTCCCTTTTTGATTATGGAAATCACACTAACAAGGGATGCAGGTGGCTGCCTCCAGATGGAGCAAAGGGAAGAGCAGGATTGGGGCTGAAACTCTGCTTACCTGTATCTGGACCAGGGCCAAAGTGTGGGATGCTGGATGGGCATCTCTGTGAAGGGTTCCAGCTCCAGAGTTTCATGTGATGCAGGTTTTGGAAGCACAAGGAATTCCAGCATAGCCATAAGCTTTCCATTGTCTGACAGGTTTTGGAGTTTGGTGGCTGAGCTGCACCTGCCTGGGCATGGCTGGTGGCTTCAGGACAGAGAAAAGGTCCCTCTCCATCTTTGCATGATTCCCAGAAGCAGCAGTTCTGTATTTTTGGATGCAAATGAAAATAAAAAGCTGTTGGTCAGCTTGAGCAGCAATTGGGAGAAGTTTTAGTCTTGGAAGGCAAAAAGGAAATTAAAGGCCCGTGGTGAAATTTAATGTGTCAGTCCAAAGGTGCCACCTGGCAATGTGTGTTCCTGGGATTAGGCACACAATACACAAAAGCTGTGTGGTGGAGGATGCCATTCTGTCTTTGGGGTGCTCTGCCAGAGCTGCTGGGTGAGTTTTGGCTGCTTTATCTCCTGAGGTTTGTCCTGTGTGACAGCATCTCAGACTCTTCTGTGTGACAGCATCTCAGACTCTTCTGGTTTGGCCTTGAAAGACCAGAAGGTCACAACAACAGGTAAATTTGCTGCTGCATCTTCCCTGCCATGCTGGCCTCAAAGCCAGGAGTCACTTAATTTTTTCAGCCCTCAGTCTTGCTTCAGAGGAGCCAGGAAAGCAGTTCAACAGCAGGAGAGCTTGGGTGAAATGTGGCTTCAGGCTCTCTAATATTGGCAATTTCTGAGTTAAATACCCGGTGTCAGCCATGCAAATGCCTTGTGCAGGTATTTGCTGCAGGCTGGCAAACCTCTATTCCCCCATTTGCTGCCCTGGTGTGTAACCAGCTTATCTCTGAGCAGCTGGATTTAACCCTCTTACCCACCTCCGTGCCAGCCCTTCACACTCTGCTGCTCCTCCCTCCCAGGATGCCAGGAAAAGCCTGGATGGCTTCCATGGGAAATGCATCCAGCAGCCTCCAGTGACTCAGCTGGTGCTCTGAGTGGTGCGCTGATTGTCAGAGCTGGGAGGGAACATGAAGAGGACAGAGAGCACGGGCAGTGATTTGGAGCTGTGGAGTAGCATTGTCACAGAATTCACAGAATCACCGGGTCACAGAACCACAGAATCACTGGTTTGGAAGAGACCTTCTGGACCATCGAGTCCAACCCATCCCCAACACCTCAACTCAACCCTGGCACCCAGTGCCACATCCAGGCTTTGTTAAACACACCCAGGGATGGGCACTCCACCTCCCTGGGCAGCCATTCCAGAACTTTATCACCCTTTCTGTAAAAGCTTTTTCTTAATATCCAACCTGTATTTCCCTTGGTGCAGCTTGAGTCTGTGTCCTTCTGTCAGTGCTGCTTTTTGAGCTGTGATTAGCAAAAGAGGCAGTTTGGGAGCAGGGCTGCTGCTGAACCCATGGTGGAAGGGCAGTGCCTGACCCTGCTTTGGCTGATGGGTGTGCAGGGAAATGCTGCACGTGCATGAAATCTGGGGAAACGTTTTGTGCTGGGGAATGGGAATGCTCCTCTTGCCTTTTCATCAGGAATCTATAAAGTGGCATCCAGCAGCTCTTCAGCCCATGCCTGGAAGCCAAAGCCAGGTGCATGCAGTCCTGAACGAGGCATGGGGACATCTGGATGTTTGTTTATATTCGAGCTGCATTTGGCTACTGGAACAAACATTTGCAGAAAGTGGCCTTAACCTTGGCTCAGCATCCTGAATGCAGAGCACAGGTAGCCCTGAAGGGAGTTTGAGCTTGATGAAAGCACATTAAGCCGTCAGTGGCAAGAAAAGCAGATAAGATCAGCAAGCTGCAGTGTTTGGGAGCCCCATCCTGTAGGAGAAGTCACTTTCAGAGCAAACACTCCTAATGTTTGCTCACAGGGTTGGAGGAGGACAATGCACAAGAGATCCTGATGGATCTGTGCCACATCTCGTGAGGGTGACAGTCCCCCTTCCCTGTCCCACAGTGAGCAGACCCCAGAGGAGTGGCTGGGGCAGTGTTTGGGAAGCTGTTGGGGGCAGCAGCCTCTGTGTCCCATCCCACCTGGTGGCTGCAGCCCTGTGTAAGCCAGCAGCAGGTGTGGATGGAGTTTCTGCAGCTGTGAAAATGATGTCAAGCAGTTTTTTTCTTGCAAAAATCACCCATTGGTTCTGCATGCTGTGGGGCAGAGAGGTGGGGACCAGGTGAGATGTGACACAGATCTGCACTGGCCCCTGTGTTGCACTCTGCCAGGCCCCCAAAAAATGTAAGAATGTCTGAAATGTAAGAAATGTCTGCTCTGAAAGAGTGATTTCTGCTGGAATGTGTGACTGAAAGGGCTGCAGTGCAGCCTCTCACTGCTGAGGAGAGTCCTGGTTTTGTCTTGTCCCGTTGATCTGAATGAAGTGATGTATAAGGACGTTTTCCATGAATCAATAAATCCATGCTTGCTGCTGTGCCTGGGAGGTTTAATTTGCTCTAGATACTGCACAGAGTATCTCTGTCCTGAATTGCACTGCCAAGTCCTGCTCTTTGGGAGAGGATGAGGATACAGCTGGATCCTCTGGGAACATGCTGCCGGCATCTGATGGTGCCTGATCCCTGTTAATTATTGTGCACCTCGTGGTGTGGGCTGGAGAGTTCAGGCAGGGGTAAAAGCAATGGTTTCCCTGTGTGTGGAGTTTGAGGGCTTAGTCCATTGTGCCAACCATTTCCTGATGTTACAGATCTTGGGGAAATTGAAGCCAATAAAAAACAGGGAGGGCTGGGATCATTCGCCTTTGAAGAGACCACAGTGCAGAAATCTGGGTTACAGGTAGGTTTTCCTTCCACATCTCTGAGCGATGCTTCCTCTCAAGAAGAATTGAAAAATTCCCATTGCTCTGCACCACCTCCCCTCCCAAAAGCTGCTTTTATGAGCCCCTTGGAAGCAATGCACATGTGTTTGCAAAGCCTGCCACTGGATCTGCCTGGGAAAAGAGGGTTCAGAAACACATTGAGAAGTCTGAGGTACCCCCAACTCCCCCCAGTCCTGAGCTTGTTTCCCTTGCTTTATCTGAGCACTGTGGTCATGGCTGGATGAGGGGACCTTGCTTTCTGCTGTGCACTGGGGTTTGGGGTTGTTCCTGACCTATTCCTGTGCACAATGGGTGTTTTGAAAGCCTCTGAACTGGTGGGGCACAGACTGGCTCAGCTGTCCCTGTGAGCACCTGGATCCCACCCCACCTCTCATCCTGCTCCACCTGCCTGGCTGAGCCCCCAGGGACCCCTCCACTTCTCCTCCAGAGCAGCACTGAAACCATTTTCCATCTCTTGGAGGTCAGAGCTCAAGCTGGAGGACCCAGAAACGTTCCCAGAGCCAAAACACGCCGTGGCAAGCGGGTGTGTGCCTGCTCTCTGCTTCTCATTTCCTCCAGCGCTGTGAGAGCGCTGCAGCTGCACATGGGGTTTCAGCAGGGTGTCCCCTCTTTTGTTCCTATACATCAGAAAAGTCTGTGCATGTGTTTATATTTAAAAACAATATGTATATATTTCAGCATGGCCGTTTGTGAGCTGGGCTCCTCAGTACTGGTCTGGTTGGACAAAGGAGGGATGAATTTCACAGCTGCCTACCTGTTGCACTGGCAGCTGTGTGATGGTCCTGATGGTTCTTGCACTTGGAAGTAACAGGGAGTGATCCCAAACCTGCTCAGACCCAGCTAGGAAGGCTCCTTTAGAAGTGAGCAGGCTTTGGGGTAAGTCTGGCAGCACCAGTGGAGAGGCTCCATTGCTGTGATTTGTGTCACACAGCCTGGGCAGTCCATTCCACGTGTGCCCATCTTGCATCTTCCATGCCCTCTTTCCCACATGCTTGCTGGTGTGTTGGAAAGAAGCAGATGCAGCTCCTGGAAGCTGTAGGGGCTTCTTGTTGGGCTTGTTGCACATCCCCTGGGACAGCGAACACAAGGTCAAACAATGGAGCAGCCATAGAATGTTGTCATTTTAAATAATTGCCATAATGGCTTCTCCTCCCTTTCTTCCACCCCTTCCCCATCACCATGTCCTTCCCCACCCATAACCTGGGGGCTGCCTGGATCTCTTCAGGATTTATGTTAAAAGGGAAGTGTTTTGTGCATAATTAAAGCATCCTATTGCTGGATGGAAATGGGATTTGGTGCTTACCGCTGTGACTCTTTCTCATGCATGAGGGTGAACTGATTGATTGCTGAGGTTTGAGATTAAATATTCCCCTGAGCTCCACTGGCATTTAGTGTGCTGGGGAGGGGTGGAGGGGAATTCTGGTTTTCCTCCAAGGCAAGGAGAGCACGGGAATGTCTGCTGAGCACATCCCCTCGTCCTGGTTTGCAGCATTGACTGTAACAGGCTCCTGGCACGGCTGCCTTGGGCACCAACAAAGCAGGTGCCTTTCTCCATACCCACACTGGTGGATGGGCTGCTGGTGGGCTTTGCAGGTTCCTCTCAGTGCTGCATTGAGCATCCCATTGCATCCTGCCCTTTCCTGGTGACTCAGCTGCCTCCCCACCTGCCCACACCTAGCAGTGGGGCAGACCCGCTGTCCCCACCTTTCTCCTTCAGAGTGCACCTTATTTGTTTATTTTCCTGAACTTCTTTTCATCCCCAAAGCCCTCTGTGTTTGGTTTCGATGGGAAAGGAGGAGAAACCCCCACACTCCTCTCCTGGAGTGCGTGGTGGGTTGGAGACGCCGCCTTCCCCCTTCCCTTGAAGTCTAATTTTAGCTGAAGGCGTCGGGATCCCTCCAGGGCATGGCAGAGATTTCCTATCAGCTGCCTAGACCTTAAGAAACAAAACACACAAACAAACACAGCACAGAAGCACTTGAGGTTTATTTGGGTGAATTCTTTCAAAAAAAGGGTGTGACTTATTATTATTTTTTATTTATTTTTTTTTACGAGCAGCGCACGCTGGCTTTGTTCTGCTGCAGTCGGGTATTTCAGGTCTTCCAAGATTTAATCAGAATAATTAGTTACTGTCTGTTTGTACCTTCTGTTTCTGTTGCAGGGTTACCAAAGGGTGTATTTATCTCCCAGAGGGCTGCCTAAGTGTGGCTTAATCATTAAAGCATCCGATTTCCTCCAAGTTATCTGCCATGAGGCTTATGTAAGTAAACAAATAAATAAATAAATGAAAGCAGGGAGGGTGGGGATGGTGGTGGTGGATTCAGCTTGGGGGAGGGCTGTACGGATTTTTCCTGATTGTCACGGGTTTAATTGTGAGCTGCCTGTGGTGGTTCCCAGCCCGTCATGTGGGGATCAGAGGACTGAGTGTTTGGGCTGGCACTGAACACCCAGCCACTTTAATGAGGCTGCTCCCAGCCAAGCCTTGACCCCACTAAACTGGCAGGAGCTGTGTTGCTCCCTGTCATTTCAGGAGCAGGGGGGAAAAAATAGACCTTACAGGAATGAAAGGCTTTTGCTTTCACTCGTACAGTTATGGCTTTGACTCCTTAACCCAGTGGTATCCCTTATAAAAATCACAGCTCTGTGTGGGAATAAGTCACCACTGTAAGTTTGGCAGGATTGGGAATTAGCTGTTTTTCAGCCTGTTTGCCATGTTTGGATTGGGAAGGGGGGCTGTTAATGCACACATTTCCCACCTCTAGCACAGGAGATGAGAAAGGCTCAGGAGGTCATTGCAGAGGAGGGTGAGATGGCTGGGGAGCCTCACAGGGAGAGCTGTGAGGTGCTGAACCAGCCCTGGTTTGTGCCTGGAGCCTGAGTGGATTGTGGGATATTTTCCCTTCAGTGTTTGTCACCAAGAGCACGTGGGTGGCCCTGTTCTGATGGCAGTGTGGGGCTGAACAATTTGCTTTCTTCTGTTTGCTTTCTCTTTCTGCCTGAGCTGGTGTGGTAGAAGTTGGATTCTGAGGTGCTGCCTTGTCAGCTGCCTTTGCTGCCTCATTTATTATGTCCCCTGTGCAAACCCTGGGAGTGAGGGTTTGGGGTGCATGCTGCTTCCCTGATGGATTTAGATACTTTTGAATCCAGAAACAGCCTTTGCCATCAGTTTCTCTGCTTCCCTGTGTGAGAGGAGCATAAATTTTTGAGGTTGGTAGCTTTGTGTTAGCCTTTCCTAGAGATACAGGTGTGCAGCTGGGCTTTGTTCTTCCTGGGAGAAGCTCATGAAAGGGAAGGGGCCTGGAGGGGACAAGGTGGCACCAAAGGGATCTGCAGGGCTTTGGTGGCTTCAGGGAGAATTGTTTGTGTGCAGGTTGAGGTTGAAGTCCATCTTCTCTCTGCGTTTGTTGGGAAGAGTAGAGACGAGTGATGGGGCGTGAGTTGGACTCTGTTGTGGCAGAGCTGAAGCTGGGCATGATCCCACATCCTGCCCCAGCTTCAGAGTGACAATTTGGAGAGACAGATCCCCTGGAAAATCCCCTGTCCCCTCTGGGAGTGGTGTGAGGCTGTCCCAGTCAGCAGCGCGTTGCCGGTGCCCTTTGCTCTGTCTGCTCCGGTGTGTGTGCAGTGGGAAAAGTCCTGCTTGATGGAAATACTCCTAAGAAAGCCTGTCAGCCTGATTTGTTCCTTGATGTTTGCCCAGCTGGAAAGCTGGTGGCAGCTCAGACAACACCTCCTGAAGCACTGGGAGTGTGTGATGTGCAGCGCAGCCAGTGCTGCTGCCTGGCACAGGGAGGGCTGCTGGAGGGCTGGCAGGTCTCTAATCCCCATCCCACCCGTGTGTCCCTGCCTGTTTCACTGGGCCTTTCACAGATCTGCTGGGTTTGGGCACAGGGAGAGCTGGGGAGGAGGAGCAGAGCTGGTGGAAGCGTGGAGGGGAAGGGAGATGATAGAGGATGGAGAGGATGCTGGGAGGAAGAGGAGATGATGTGGCTCATTTGCCTGATGCTTTGGAAGTTGCTTAGCTAAATTAAGTGCTCACTAGGGAGCCTCATTTGGATTTTAAATAGCTTTGGAGCATGTGAATGCTCTGTGTTGCTCTCTTCTTCCTGCAGTGTCAGCCACCTCCTGTCTCCTTCTCTGAAGAATATCCCCAAAAGTCTGCCTTAGGATATGGGAAAGCTTGGTGGTCACCTGCTTTCATAAAGCTTTTCAAAGTTCTCTCCAAGCTCCTCATCATTCCAGACCATCCATCCTTTGGTTTTTTTCTTCCAGTCTGGACACCGTGAGCTTTGGTGATTGGGACTGACCACAGGTTCCCTCTCCCACAGAGGCCACAGCATGCCAGGAGCTCTGTGCTCATCACACAGCACCAGCTGCTCTGGGATGAGCTCACTGGTCTTCCACCATCCCACTTAAAGCAGAAGTTGATGCCTCTTTGGCTTTCCTGTTCTTTTGCAGGACTGTGTATTTTTTCTTTCCTTTCAGCCAGCTGAAAAACCTGCTCCAAGAGCCTGGAGAATGATTTTGAGTACCTTATTTCCCTGGCTGTACCTTGGTGCAGAGCTGGGTGTTATTTGTGCACTTGATCATCCTGCTACTTGGTAAAGTAAATTCCTAGTAAAGGAAATTCCTTAATTTTATTTAATTTCTGTAGAAAATGAAAGTATCTCAAGATATTTTTCTTTTGTCTCCAGAGTAACACACTCAGTGATGGAGGGTGCCAAAGGCAGGCACAGATCCTGAGGATGGGGATGCAAACCATGTTTGGTCTCCAAAAAACTGTCTCAGTCAAGGATGGGGAATATTCCCCGCACCAGAGCCATCCTGGGGGGTTCAGCTGTGTCCCCCCATGCAAGGAGATGGTGGCCACCAGGTGCCACTGAGGTGTCCCCAGCCATGGGGCTGCCTGCTCTGCTCTGCCCCTCCACCGTGTGCCCACCAGCCACTCCCAGCTGTGTGGGGGAGGCTTTGGGAGGAGCACACCCCGTTTTCCTCGTAAAACTCCAAACAAGAGGCTTGGCCTGGTTTAGATTTTAAAAATAGCTTGCACATTTGGAAGCTAAAGTTTCAGAAGGGCTCTGGATGGGATGATGGCTTTGATCGTGACAGTCCGAGATCAAGGCAGGGCTTTTTGGGTTTGCTGCATCAGCTGGAAAATATATTGTAGTGTCTAGACTTTATCATCCTCAAGAAAGGCTCTTTTTTTTTTTTTTTTCCTACTCTACAAAAGCCCATGTACAGTTGGTAGGAGGGGCTCTGATTGTGCCCAGGAGCATGTTGGAAGAGGTGGGGATGAGCTTTGGGCTTTGGAGGACTCAGACCCAGCTTTGCAGGCGCTGTTTCCAATGGAAGTTTGGGATGTCAGCAGTGGGATGAGGATGGGCACCAGCTGTGTGCCAGAGGGGTCGGTCCCTGCAGCTGAGCCCTGCTGACACCTCAGTGCTCATCCTCTGGCTGCTGTGCCTGTGGTCAGCTGCTCAGACCAGCATCTCCCACAACTGCCTGAGTTTTCTCTGTTTAAATAACCATAAACATCCACCTTTGATGGTGTGTGGACAGAACTTCAGCATTTTTAGCTTGAGAGTAGAAAATTTCCTCTCCTTACCATTCCATAAGTAGGTTCTCAAGTTTTTTTTTTTTATTATTTTACTGAATTCTTTTATTATTTACATATTTTTGTAATTCCAAAAGAGAGGCAGGGAAGGATCTTCCTAATTTTCTTGGAATAAACTCAAAAGCCTGTTGAGAAGGTGAGGACATCTGGCCACATGTATTTATAGAACCATTAAAGTTGGATAAGCCCTCCCAAGATCTTTGAGTCCAGTCTTTGATCAAACGCCACCTTGTCAACCAAACCACAGCCCTGAGTGCCACATGCTGTTGTTCCTTGAACACCTCCAGGGATGGTGACTCCACCACTGCCCTGGGCACTCTGTCCCAATGCTTAACAACCCTTTCAGTGAAGAAATTCCTCCTGAGGTCCAGCCTGAACCTCTCCTGACACAGCTTCAGGCCATGTCCTTTTGTCCTGCCCCTGTTCCCTGGGAGCTGAGCCTGACCCCAACCTGGCCGTACCCTCATGTCAGGGAGTTAGAGTGAGAAGGTCCCCACTGAGCCTCCTGTTCTCCAGGCTGAGCCCTCCCAGCTGATCCTCATCAGACTTGCTCTCCAGACCCCTCTCCATCTCCTTTCCCTTCTCTGGACACCTCAATGTCCTTCCTGTTGTGAGGGGCCCAGAACTGGACGCAGCACTTGAGCTGTGGCCTCAGCAGTGCTCAGTACAGAGAGGCTGACTCCTCCTGAAAGCCCCCACAGCTCCTCTGTCACACTGGAGTATGCCCTGTGGAAGAAGCAGAGGCAGTTTTCCTCTGAAACTCTCTGTTTTGCGTGCAGGGCTCTGGGGTGTGTTTTGGCAGGTGTGTCATTGGCAAAGTCACCCCCAGCCATGTCCTTGGTGTCTCTGCTGCAGCACACCATGATGCCAGGCCCAATGCCCCAGGCTTTGGAGGGGTTGCAGCCTGGTTATGAAAGCTTCATCTGGAAGCTTTGGGGAACATTTGGAAATGTTTTGGAAAACATTTGGATCGAGGATGCCTTAGCTCTGTGCTTGGTTGTTTTACTTTGATTTGTCCTTGAGCGAGAAAAGTGCTGTAGGGTTTCTGTTTTTTTCTTTCCACCAGTTTTTCTTTTAGACAAACTTATTTTCAGGGATAAATCAGAGCAAATGCCAGTGTGAAAATAGTTTGTGGTGTAAAATGGCACTAAAATTGTGCTGGAAGGGATCTTGAGAGGTTACCTTGTCCCCAAGGGTAGCTGAATACGCTCATTGGTCTGGAAAGTGAATGTCTTTGCTGGGAGTTGTTTTGTCATAAATTTTCTCAGGAGCAGAGGCAAAAATCTACCAAATAATGCTCTCAGAATGTGTGCACGAGTCTTCCTCAGTTTATTCAAATAATTTGCTGAATAAGTGTTGAAAATTAATGCTGGGTTTGTTCCCACAGCTGTTCAAAGTAATATTCCAGGGTAACCTTTTCCACCTTGGCATTTGCCACTATACTGAAACCATTATGGATGAATTGCAGTTACCCACAGTCTGTATTTGACATGGAGCCATCCCTATTTTGCCCCATTTTTGGGACAGCAAGTCCCCAGAAGGCCCACTGGGATGAAGAGCAGGTTTTTCTTTGTTTCTCGTGAATTAGTTGTGACTTTTCAGTTTTCCAGGTGGTCACCAGCCCTGTGGAAATCCACAGCAGCCTCTCCCCTTGACATCTGCAGGCTTAGATAAAGTTGTCAGATCCTGGGCAAGGATCACCAGAAATCCTCATCTGCTTTGAGATTGAGCCAAGTGATGACTTTCAGTTAATTTCAGTTAATTTCTCCTTCATCTTCTTCTGTCCCAGCTTTGTGTCTTGAACGATAAATCAAAAAAAAACCATACCCAAGAGCTCTTCTTTAATGCCCCCACCTTTTAAAGGTGCTGCAGAGCTCCATGGGGTTTTTCACCTTGCTTTCAGCTCCCCACTTCAGTGACGGAAGGTTCTGAAGGAGGTTCACCTGCAGCCAGCTGGATGCAGGCTTGTTCTCCATCCAGCATTGTGTTGGTGTTGCAGTCCACACAGCCCAGATGGAGACTGGTTTTCCTTCACCTGGTCCTTTTCCCAACCAGTTTCCAGTAGGTGATAGGGGAATTCACCCATTTCTGGCTGTGGGGAAGGCTTGGCAAGCCCCCCTTGGCCCATCTGCACATTCACAGTGAGGATGACTGGCATCAGCCTTATTGTTTGGCCAAGTGTATGCAGGGATATCACAGCTTAGATTTGTTACAGATGGGTTTCTGGATATAGTCTGAGGCATTCTGCCAGCCAGTTTTATATCTGTGTAAAAGTGATTGGCATCTCTATAAATAAAGCTGCTGTGGGATTATAAATCTAAATATACTTATTCATTAAATTATTTTTACATTTCCACTGGGTTGTCATCCTGGCTTATCACAGGCAAGCCATGCTCTCTGCCTGAGTGTTATCCACAGCTCCAGCAATGCAGCTTCTGAGGCTTGGAGATATTTTTTGACTTGTGTGTGAGCTATCCATGAGTCTCTGTGCCATGGATCTCTTCACTTGGACTTCCTCAGAGTCATCACTGGGAATGACCCTGTCCTGGACACTTCTGTAAATGGCTGTAAATACAGGAATGTGAGTTTTTCTTTCTTGCTTCACAAGTGAGCATGACTTTGCTGGGCTATTTAGTGCCTGTGACCTGGTAAATGCTGTTTGCCTGGCTCCTTTGGTGCTGGGCATGGCTCCTCCATAAGATCCTCCATCTGTGTCCTCAGGCAAGGAGTCTCACAAATTTTCCTCCTCCTGTGCCCCAGGCCAGGCTGGATGGAAACAGGGCTCTGTCCACCTGGTCTAACCATCCCTGCTGGTTGTTTTGGCTACAGGAGGAAGGAAAAATGTCCCCCAGACCAGTTCCAGGTGCAGCTGTGAGCTGGGGAGGGGCTGGAGGGAGAGCAGCAATGCAGGCTCTGGTAAATCTGGCTTGGTCTTTGAGCAGGCTGATGAGAAAGAACACTTGAGAGCTGCAGCCTCCTGTTTCTCTGGGTTTTTTTTTCCTTCTCTTTTCAAAGCATTTGATTATTAATTCAGTAAATGATGAAGCACAGAGAAACATGTGCCTGCGTGGCAGAATATCAGCTGCCTCACTCTGCTTGGGAATAACATTCATTGTTGAAAGTTAACCCATGATTTTTCTAATTTCCTAATGAAGGGAAGCTTTAAAGTCAGTCTGTCCATCTGATCCTCCTTCCATCACTGACAGTTCACTAAGTCCATTGCCTGGTCTTGTCCTTTCTTTCAGTTTGGTTTTTCATCTCAAATTTGTGGGGCTGCTGCAATTTTGGTCAAAACAGCCCTCAAGTTAGAATGGTGTTTAGGGAGGTTTTTTATTAAGGGATGCAATGAAACCTCAGCCTGCACTAGACACCAGGGAGCACACACAAATGTTATGAACATCCCAGCCATAAAGAGTGCTTCAGTTGGATTTGCCGCGTTATGAGACAGCAGAGAGCCCACGCTGCAGGTCCCTGTGCAGACACGTAGGTGTTACCAGGGGGGATGTTCACCTCAGTGAATTCCCTGGTGTCTAATAAGTGTGAGTTCATCCTGCTGCCTCACTCTAAAAGTGGCTTGTGTTGCTGAGAGTCACAAAAGGAAATATTTCCATTCATGCTGGTGTTTCTAGTGCTGCTCACCCCACTAAATGTAGTTTTGGTAGCATGACAGGGTCAGCACTGTCTTGTAGGGTCTTCAGAAACTGGGAGCAGCATTTGCATGTGTGACCGTGTTCACAGGGTTTTAGGATGAGGGAAGAGATGAGGATCTGACTCCATGTTTCAGGAGGCTTGATTTATTGTTTTATGATATATATTACATTAAAACTATACTAAAAGAATAGAAGAAAGGATTTCATCAGAAGGCTGGCTAAGAATAGAATAGCAAGAATGATAACAAAGGTTTGTGGCTCAGGCTCTCTGTCCAAACCAGCTCACTGTGATTGGCCATTAATTAAAAACAACTAACATAGGCTAATCAAAGATCCACCTGTTGCATTCCACAGCAGCAGATAACCAATGTTTACATTTTGTTCCTGAGGCCTCTCAGCTTCTCAGGAGGAAAAATCCTAAAAAAAAAAAGATTTTTCATAAAAGATGTCTGTGACACGGTGCTGCTGTTTGTGGGTCCTGTGTGGGTGTGGGATCATTTCATCACCTTGTCTCAGGGGGAAGGGAGAGACCCTGGAAGCCAAGAGCAGCCACCAGCACTTCCCTGCAGGGCTGTGCTGGGGTGCAAACAGGATCTGACATTCAGGGTGTTCTTGGTGAGCTGCCAAATGTTTGCATGTCAGCCTGGCTTTTACTGGTAGGTGTCAGTGCTTCTTTCCAGGCCTGGTTTCCACCAACACCCGAATTCTTTGCAGTGTTGGGGTTTGGTTTTTTTTTCTTCCCCTCTTGGTTTCCTCTTTTCTTTCTCCATTCAGTGCCTTGGTAAGAACACAGCTGAAGTGCTGGGAGCCCAAAGGAAACCTGTCTATTACACATGACCCGATTAGAAGCCATGGTAATAAGCATTTGAATCTAAAACTAGATTAGGCAGGGAGCAGTCTGAGGCTGGATTTGCATAGCACACATTCCTTTTCTCCTTTTCCATAGGACGTGTTGGTAAATCTCCTGAAAGTGAATTTAGAAAGGCTGGCATGTGTCAAGTGCTCCTGTTGATGCATGGGTTGTTCTTCTCACTAAGCTGGGAAAAAAATGCCTGTGATTGCCTGGAAGATGCCTTTTCTCCTCTCTGCCTGCTCTCACAGCTCCTGTTGCAGCCCATGGGGATGGGTAGCTCTTGCCAGCTCCACAAATCTGCATTTTGAGGGCATTTGGAAAGTTTTTGCCTGGAGAGGCAATTATTTCAGGGTGCTTTCTCTCTTCCCGTGACAACTCTGGCAGTAGTGGAGTGAATCTGGAATTTTCAGGTACCTAAATCCAATTTGCAGCTTCTTCAGGCTTTCACTTCCATGTTACTGGTCTTGTGCTGGAAAATGCTGCAAAGATTTGTTCTCCAAAAGCCATTTAATTTCCTTCCCCTGTGGCCAGTCAGAAGATTGTGGATGATCTGAGGGTCAGTTATGTCATTGCCCTGTGTTTAGGCCATCCAGTGATAGTTTGGGGCAATGGGATGCAGAGATCAGACAGAGGGGGAAAATTGTTTTTCAATGTTTAGGGCAGTGTCTGGGCAGCAAATCTGCAGGCTGTGTGTTCTGGGAGGGGGTTTGAAATGGAATCATGGGTTTCAGTCCCATGATTTTTTGGGCCCCACTTTGTTATCCATGGTGTTGTCTGGGCTGTGTTGGAAGACCTGACATTCTGGTGAAGGCAGAGCTGCCCACCTGAGTGGCCTCTATCAGCCAATTCCATTGCCATTTTTGCTGATAGAGGTGTTCCCAGAGCTGCTGAAGGAATGGGAGAATGTTTCAGGGTGTTGGGGATGAATTCCCTCACTGGAATTCCCTCGCCTGGTGTCAGTCAAATGCATTGCCCTGAAACCATGACAGGAGGGAGTTTTGAAGGAATGCCACCAGTCACTGATCACCTGAAGCCTTTCCCAGGTGTGGAGAGCTCTGCAGGACCCTCCATGCCCAGGACTCATCTCTTTAAAGTGTGAAGTTCTCATGGGTCTGCATTGTGGGTCAACCCAGACTGGTGTTGATGGGTTCAAATGCCATCACTCCAAGATTTAAATGCTGAGCATGACTCCAGCTGCTCTGGAATAAATAAATAAATAAATAAATAAATAAATAAATAAATAAATAAATAAATAAATACCCCTCTAGATAGTGACCCCCCCTTTGGTCACTTGGGGTCATCTGTCCTGGCTGTGTCCCCTCCCAGCTCCTCTCTGGTGGAGTGAGGACCAGAGACCTTGACTCTGTGCCAGCCCTGCAGAGCAGAGACTCAAACATCTCTTGAGTTAGCAACACAGTTTACAGCACAAACCCAAAGGAAATGAAGCATTCCAGCCACAACCAGCTTGGGAAGGGCAGGAATGGTTTGGGGAGGTGAGAGGGGTGGGAGCATCTCTGCAGAGAGCACTGGGTGGGTGGCAGAGTTTGTCGATGCTTCTTTCCAGTTTGGTTTCCGCCAAAACTGGAATTCTTTGCAGTGTTGGTTTTTTTTCTCCCTCCCTCTTTGTTTCCTTTTTTTTCTTTCTCAAAGAAATCCAAGCATTCCAGCCACAGCCAGCTTGGGAAGGGGCAGGACTGGTTTAGGGAAGGTGAGAGGGGTGGAGGTGTGGGAGCATCTCTGCAGAGAGCAGTGGGTGGGTGTCAGAGTTTGGCGCTGCTTTATACTACCGTCTCCCTTTCCATTAAAAAAAAAAGCCTAGAAATTGCAAATAACCACAGGGATAATTATTTATTTATTATCTACAAGGGGTATTTATTTATTATCTACAGGGATATTTATTTATTACAGGGGAGCTTGTGCTGCAGTTTGTGCCAGGTGCAGTGTGAAAACCTGCAAAGACGAGAAATCCACTCTCATATTTAGCCTGTGACCACTGTAGCTGTGATATTGCCCCTCCAGGGGGTTTCCTCACTGAAATGTTTGCTCAGGAGGGGTGGAGAGGCTCATTTTGTGAGAAGAACATAGAGATGAAGCTGCCTGAAGCACTGGAGATGCTGTGCATGCCTTGTTTGGACTTCAGACTCTCTGGGGAAAACCAGACTTGGTTCAGTCAATGCACAGAGGAAAAACTAACAATCCTGTGCGTGTACTCAGTGTGTTTAAATTCAGTTTGTATTGACACTGCTGATGCTGATACTTCCCTGGATTAAGCATTAAAATAGCCTCTATTGATTTTTAAATGCATCCCCCTGGGACCTCCACTGGGCTGACATTTCCCTCTGGATGCTCCAGCAGGAGAAGAGCAGCTTTCCTTTGGTCCATCCCCAGCAGCCATGTGGGGAAGGCTCCCTCCCCTCTGTCAGAAGCTGGATAATTAGGCAATTAAAACCACGTGTCCCCATTAAGAGAGGTCCTGTGAATTGCAGGTGGTGGATTGGAGCAGCTGTCCTGGTGGAAAATCGAGTCCTGCTGCCCTGTGCCTCAGGATGGTGCAGATCCATCCTGGTCAAAGCTTTTGCCATAAGCTACATTTTGTGTTGTAGCCACATGAAATAAGTCTGACCAAGCCTTCCAATTAATTTCACTTGCTGTGCTAGCCTGATTTTTTTTTTTTCCTTTTAAATGCCAGCAGTATTTCAGTGAAATGTGATAAAAGTTGCTGTTTTTTCCCAGGCTGGGTGGGAGCTGTTGGGATCACGTTGTGCCTGCTCTGAGCTCACATGCTTTGTTTTTTGGTGTTCATCTCCTGGAGCACAGGGAGGTATTAGTGTCACACTGGGAGGAAAAGTGGCCAGGGGGGCTTTTCTGCCATTAGACATATTTATCAAGGAATTCTCAACCCCAGGTTTGTACTTAAGGGGGGAAAATCACTCTGGATTAACATCAGAATTTAAAAACCTTTAAAAGAAAATCAGCATTGCAGATGGGTAGGCCAGCTGAGACATCTGACAAGTGTGTTTTGTTTGCTCTGGGCACCTTCAGTAGTCTGGGTTTAATGGTATCTTGAAGTTTAATGATATTTTAGCCATCGGGGTCCCTGCTGGGAAGGACTCCTGTTTCCAGCAGCCTTCATCCAGTTTCCATTTTGAGAGAGAAAGAAACCAGCTTGCTCCACACCACAAAATGCCTCAACACCTGTGTCACAGACATCTTTTATGAAAAATCCTTTCCTTAGGATTTTTCCTCCTGAGAAGCTGAGAGGCCTCAGGAACAAAATGTAAACAATGATTATCTGCTGCTGTGGAATGCAACAGGTGCATCTGGGATTGGTCTCATGTGGTTGTTTGTAATTAATGGCCAATCACAGTCAGCTGGCTCGGACTCTGTCTGAGACACAAACATTTGTTATCATTCCTTCTTTTTCTGTTCTTAGCCAGCCTTCTGATGAAATCCTTTCTTCTATTCTTTTAGTATAGTTTTAATGTAATATATATCATAAAATAACAAATCAAGCCTTCTGAAACATGGATTCAGATGCTCGTCTCTTCCCTCAACCTGAGACCCCTGTGAACACGGTCACACCCCTGTGGTTCCAGTAGCCTCACCTTAAGCACAGATAATGCTAAAAAACTCCAAACACCACCCAAAAAAGCCCTCTGGGACTCAGCCAGCAGCTCCTTGTTGCCTTGTCCTGGTGGTGGCCCCGTGGCAGATGTTGTTCTGGTGATGGACTGGAAGCATCTGCTGCTGAGAAACTTGGAAACTCCACTTTGTGCAGCCCAAATTAAGAAGCTTTAAAAGAAGAAAAAACCTGCCTGCCTTCAGCCAGTGTCACCCCAGGGATCACTGCTGAAATGGGGAGCAGTGAAATGGAAAGCTCAGCATTTGAGGGTTTGCATACAATTAATCACAGGCACGGCCCAAATATTCACTGGACGAGCAGGGATGAAAAAAGGGGAAGAACTGAAATAAAGGAAGGCTGTTGATTGAACTGTTGTTCTGCAGGAAAAGGCTAATTGGGCAAACAAATCTCCTCCTCCAGTGGGAAATGCAGCTCCTCTCTCTCTTGCCAGGCTGCTGAGTTTGTATTAACAGCATTTGCATCGTCAAAGGGAGGAGTCAGAGCTTGTGATATCTGGTGGAAATCAGTGCAAGGCTGGGCTTTACAGCTGCTTTTAGCACCTTCTGGAGGTATGGTGTGCTTTGAATGAGCAGTTTTCTCACAGCTGGGGCCAAAACCAGCTGTGGAGAGGGACTGGGGCTGGATTGGTGCTTGTGCTGGGTGATGGGGATGGAGGATGGAAGAGGATGCTCCCCCCAGGATGCTCAGTGAGGCTGTGGGAGCCCCCTGAGCTGCCCAGAGGGTCTTGAATCTCTCTCTTTTAAGTGGTTTTGTCCTTGAGGGCTGCCTGGACAAGGCTGAGCATCACCCAGCCCAGATACACCCTGAGAGACCAGGTTCAAATGGCACGGGAGAAATTCTGAGATCCCTCCCCGCAGGTAACCCCAGCTCTGAAAGGGCTGTGTCTGCCCCTCTGAGCCCCAGCACAATGCAGCACTGACAGCTGCTGCCCCAAAACAAAAGTGGTTTTCTTTTTTTTCTTTTCTTTTTTTTTTTTTTTCCTGTGTTGCCTTTTAGAACTTGGCTGGGACACAGGGAGGTCAGGGGAATGCCCCAGCATCTTTCCTGGATGCTCTTCCAGCTCTGCCTCCCTCTGCCTTCCTGGAAAGTCTCTTGGGCTTGGATAAGTGTTGTTGTGCCTGGGTTTCAGGGTGCTAATCATGGGGAACAGATAAAGGAGTGCTATGTGGCTTGAGAACTGTTTCTTCCTCCCACCAGTGCCAGCCCACCCCACTCTTTTGGTTTGATTCTGTGAAAAGAGGACCACAGATCTGCCTGGTTTCTGGGAAAATGGAATGTGTGTGTCTGTAAAATTGGGTCACTCATTCACCCTAGTGAATATCAAGAAATATATATATATATATATATATATAGGTTTGCAAACTGGGTCTTGTCTGTGGCTCCATGTTGTTGTCCTTGTTCCTGGAATAAATGGTATTTGCCTGAGCTGATCTGCTGGAGCTCCTGTAAGATCTGTAGTGGTTTGGAGGATCTCAGCTTGTCACTGGTGAAATTTACCCTTTTAGTGGAGAACTTGTCACCTCCTGTGTTACTGTGCTGCTTCACCATCTAGATGGCTGGGAAACTTCCAGCAAGGTTTGCTTTTTAATCCTCAAAAACCAAACAAAGTTTTGCTGCAGCAGCGTCTTTCCTGGTTGGATTAGTGCGTGCACCGAGCCGTGCACCACAGATTCCCTGGCCCAGCTCCTGGTGGATGCTGCAATTCCTCAGCTTCTCCTTGGATCCAGGCTTGTCTCCATGGCCTGTGTGAGAAATGGCTACTCACTTTTCATAGTTTAGGAAGGTTTATTAAACTTTATCAAAAATATAACAGAAGACTGAATAAAGAAAAAAGGTTACGGTGCTGGGAGCAAAAGATTTTCCCTGCCATGTGCTCAGCCCCTTCACAATGGTTTTTTCCCTTTTAACCCTTCCCAAAGTTCTGTCCATCAACCCCTTCTTCACTCTCCAGTGGTGGAGATCCTGACTGGAGGTCAGATGCCACCACAGTGACAAGCCAGCCCTCCCAGCTGTCCCTTGATAACCTCGCGAGGCAGTACAACATACCTATAAATCTGTAAAACTTTTCTCAACCTAAATCCATGATATTTGTCCATTAATTGTGAGAGTCAATCATGGCATTGCTCATCCATCACAACCTCCATGGACATCCTGCAGCTCACCATCAGCCATCCCCTGCTCCAGACTTTGGCTGGCTTGGCAAATGGAGCAAGGATTGATTTCAGCTGGAGAGTGTTAAGACAGATCCCGTCTCACCCTGCTGTGCTCCACGCTCTCCCCCCTGAAAAGTGGATTACAGAGCCAGCAGTGTGCATGCTTCCCTTGGCAGGGACCTCACTCGTGTGCTGGAGGGGTGACAGCCAGGCCAGGCCATGGCACTCTCACTGCACCCTGGAGGTTGTTGCTCTTTTCCCTGAATAGCATCAACACCTCCAGGTGGGAGCCCCATTCAGACACAAACAAACAAAAGTCTCTCCCAGCACCTTTGTTAGGTGTAAAGTGGAAAAGGGAGGGCTTTTCTGGAGTGTTACAAATTCATTGAGCTATGCCTTTCCCTCGCTGGCTCTGTAATAAAATTGGTCTAATTTTTCTTGCTGGTTGTGGCCATCAAGCCCCCAAAGCTCGTCTGCCCTTGAGCTGAGTGAAATGTTTTCTTGTGAGACAGCAGGCCCAGATGTGTGCTTCAGGATGTGACAAATGCCACAACAAATGGTAAAAATAGAAAGAGGGGGTGACACATTTTAGGCAAGCACTGGGTTTTTGATGATGCTGGCAGATGGGGCTTTGCTGGAGTGAGCAGAGCAGCCATCTCCTCATGGCATCAGGGGCAGGGTCCTGGTGGCCTTCAGGTACCAGGGAGCCCAGGCAAGGTATGGAGACACAAAACACTCATTTTGCTGGCATCATAGAGTATAATAGGATTTCTGGGATGGGGAAAGAGGATCAGGGTAATTCAGGATTTGGCAGGTGTATTTATAAATCCATGAAACCCGAGTCTTTGAGATCTGCTTGTGCTGAGAATCAGAGCTCTTGTGATGCACTGGTGATGAGTCAGGCTCCTCCTGGCAGCTGCATCATGGAAAGGGTCCTGTTCCCATCCCTTCTGGGCTGCTGTTCTCAGAGTAGATGGGTGGAGAAAAGGCAATCAATAGTTCAAAGCTTTTTAGCTGGATATTTTGGGCTTTTTGCCCCCTCCTGATGATGTGCACTGATTTCCACCAAACACAAACATTGCTCCCCTGTACAGCCTATGCCTGAAAACAGCTTTAGACTGGAGAAAGGGGGTTTCAGAAATCAGCATGAGAGTTTGTGGCCAAAAAATCATTCTGGTTGTTTTAAACAGGAGCAGCTGTGCTGGGGATACCAGCACCATGCTCAGCACAGTGGTGATGTTGGAAATGGGCTCAGATCCTTTAAGCTTCTGTGCTGGAGGGGAGATGATTCCTGCTCAGAGGAAGGCAATCCTATTTCTGAGCTTTTCATTCATGCAAGAGCTCAATGTCAAACCTTATATTTTTAAAATTGAATAATCCTTAGACCCCCATCTCAGTAAAAAGTGTTTTCATGCACCATTGCACATTTTCATTTTCACATTTGGTGCAAATGTGAAATGGAGGAGCACTTTTCTCTCTTGAGAGGAATGTGCAGCTGCCTTTTGGATCAGCATAGCACCATGAACACACTTTGGTGGGCTCACAATCAGAACCAAACCCAAGAAGAGGTTGGGTTACCGAGTGGAGCCAAGGAAGATGCTGACTGTCTTGGGTCTGTAAGGTGAAAAATGAAAATGTGCCTGGGAAGGGCTTTGGTGCTTCTCAGGGAATGCTGCAAATGTACAGCTGTTCTGAAAAATGCTGTGGGAGTGTCCAGTTTTTATTGCTGTGGAGGTCTGGATGTGACTTACATGGGAGGAAAAATCATCTGGAATTGTTTATTTACAGAAATAGTGCAAGGTGGCTTGGACTGTGCCCTGCTCTGGGTGTTGAATTCATGGGGAGAAACCCTGAGGGAGGATGAGCATTGCTCAGTGGTGGGGTGGGACAGCTATAGGGTGCACTGTGTGGAATGCCAAATTCCTGCTTTCTAAGAGCTGAGGAAAGGGGTCCAGGTCACCGGGCTCTAACACTTGGTGACAGTGGTGGTGTCTCCCTCAAGTCCTTGCTGAAGCCACCATCACCAGCCAAGGATGTTGCTGCAGAGTGATGGATGAGAGTTGGAATATTTCCATTGTTTGGGAGCATCCCAGGCTGTGCTGAAGCTCTGGCAGAGTAAAGGCAGGCAGAGCTTGACATGGCCCAAGATGCTGAAATTGGTGAGGACACCAAGGCAGAGGCGGTCAGTGAGCGCTGTTGCACCAAAACCACCTGGAATAAAGCTCCACATTCAGAGCCAGAGCTCACTCAGGATCTTGCCTCCTCACTTTGGGAGGGGAGCCAGGAAAACAACAAGCTGATATTCATGTTTGAGGATTTAGTGGGTTTGGAGGAGGCGGGTGTGAAGGGGAGCGTGCGCTCCCCTGCTCCTCTGCATGTGTTTGTGCCCTTGTTGGGTATTTTTAGGCTGCAGACCGCAGTGCTGCAATACCGGTGCTGGCTCCCAACCAGCTGGTTGGAGCATCGGTCACAGACAGGCTTTGGCAGCTCGTTGCTCCAGTTTAATTTAGCTTGCTGAGGAGGCTGTTGAATATGCAAGTGGTAATTGCTGCTCTCCTTTCCTTAAAGCAAAGGCGGAAGCGACACCAGGCTCCAATTTTCCCCTAATGACTGATTTCATTTAAGCACTGCTCAGGGCGATGCAGCCTTGATGCTTTTCTTTTTAGGGCTGGGGAGAACTAAACTTCTATCTCTGGGTATCACTGAGCAGGATGGCCTCCATCCATCCTGGTCACACACATGAGCTAAGCTCCTTCTCCTCCTTCTCTTCAGTCTGGGTTTCCAGTTTGAACCCATCACAAATACATTTTCACCCTTGTTTCTGTGCAAACAGAGTTGTTTGGGAATGATTCAGCCCCATCAGTCCTGCCTTGAGATTTGGGCTTGGCTACAAGTTCCCTCAGTGACCCTTCCCAGCCTATCATCCCTGGCTCTGTTCATACAGGGGCAATTAAGCTTAATTTATTCTGGCCTGCTCAATAGTAGAGGCCAGAAGGCACCATCAGATCACAGTCTGACTTAAATTTATTGATCTAATTAGCAGTCAAAGGTACAAGCAGGAGGTGGGAGCAGGACACTTAACATATGATGTGACGTGGAACTTGTCCCTTCTGTTCTCCTTAACACAAGCCTCCAGATTGCCAGGGGCTGCTGCTTTTTCTTCTTGAATAACCAATTTCTGCAGGATTTGCAGGGGAGGAGGAGGCTGTGTAGCTGGACTTTGTTCTGACTATGCAAGCTGCTGTCTGCAGCTCCCAAGGACCTGCCAGGGAGCTGTGTTTTGATTTTGATCCATCATGTCAATGAATATTCATCAGCCTTCTGAAGGTTTAATGCTATTTGCCTGGTAGCTAACATATTCTCTCCCTAACCTTTTTTTAGCCTTGGTTGCTAATAACCTACAGCCCACTCAGTCTACATTATAGGGTGGTTTGGTTTTTTAAATTGTTTATAGATGAAAATGAGGAACCTCAGTAGCTCCAGAGCTGGAAGCAGCTCAAAAGTACCTTTTCTTGGTTGCTGTATGGCTGTCTGCTTTAAACCCCAAAATAAAACCCTGCCTTTTGTTCTGTCATTCAGACTCCTCATAAAACATTGTCAGGAGTGTGCATCTCTGAAGAGCAGGTGTTGTTCTGATGAAAGATTTCCACACGTTTTTGTGAGCCCAAGTCAGAGCTTGTGTGTAGCAGCAGGTTTCAGGGACGAGGCTGACATGGTGTTGAAAAGGGGATGGAAAATGCCCTGTGGAAGAGTTGGGTCTGTTTGCTCCAAACCAGCTCCTGGAGCGGGAACTGCTTTGGGAATGGTGTGGCTGTACCCATGGACTTGGAATCACCAAACTTTTCACTTTTGAGGACTCAGTGTGGGCTGGGACAGAGCTCCTGTGCTGGGCGCAAAGCACTGAGCAGCCACCAGCAGCCTCTCCCTTTGCACCCTGCTCCTTGTGGCTCTTTAAAACCCAAACCTGCAGCGTTTTCTCCCATATTGGAGTGAACAGAAATCTGTGTGCCTTTGGCTTTTTGTTTCCCTCCCTTCTTTAGGAGAGAAGCTGTGCAGCAGGTCCCCAAGCCCTGCTGACACCAAGGGGATGCCAGCAGGCTGCTAATGGATTTGCTGCGGTGCTGGCTGCCGGGGAGCCGTGATGAGAGAGCTCTCATGGCAGCTGAAATTCCTCCAGCGGCTGCATATTTCTACATCCAAGATGTAAAAAATGTGAAATGAGATTTGGGGCCCTTCAAGAAGGGGGGGGGACTCTGCAGGCTGGGCACAGAGCAGTTGCACAGGCTGGGATTATCCTGCTTGAAGATCCAATAGCTGTTTCCCATCGTCTGTGGTTCAGCAGATGATTACACCATGTGCTAGAAACGTGCCATCGGGATCATTTCAAGGGTCCAATCCTCTGTTAAAGAACTGTGGGTAGAGCTGGGATTTTCTGCAAGCTCCCTGCTTTGAGAGGGCAGTGTTTGCCATGCTGTGGTGGTGCAGGGTCTGCCCTGAGGTCAAACCCCAGCCCTGGCTCTCCACAGGGCACAGCAGCTGTTTATTCTGCTGTATAAATCCATAGTTGGAGGGAATGGCAGGCTCCAGGGAGATCAGACACTCCTTTCCAAATGCTGACCTTTTTTTCCCCGAGTCTCTTCATAGCTTTGTTAATAAATCTGAGTCATCCATATTTCAACCTTGGCTGTTTGTCCAGTCTCTTAACATCTCAGTGTCTTGTTTCGCAGAGATAAAATATGTGGGTGTGTAACTTTGTAAGACAAATGTTTAGGCTTTCAAAAATTCCCTACTTTGCTGGTTGATTTTTCTCATTAGAGTGTTTCTCCACACTCCTCATTCCTCATAGGTGACTCTCTTGTGTTGTTGACTTAAGAGTCCCAATTTTGTGGCAGATTTTTCTGATCCTTGCTATCATTAGGCAGGCAGGGCACATGGTTCCTGCCCTGAGCTTTGCTCCCAACCGGAGTTTCAGAAATCAGCAAAACCCAAGCAGCTGCCAGGGCGAGCGATGCCCGACGTCAGCACAGCTTAGGAAAATCTGAGCTACCGGCCCCGTGTGATTTTTATCAGCTGAAATCGCCTCCTGTAAATATTTACTGGAGCTGCAAGTAAGGTTTATCTAATTAAAGCCAAGCAAAACTTTCCATGAAAAGGAGCTGCCGTACAGGGGGTTGCTGGTGGATGTTTAGGGACACGTTTAAGAGTTGGGAGAAGCTTGCAGGATATTTTTTCAGCTCAAGGCATGCTGAGCCATGTGAGTTCTACAAGGATTGAACCATCCATGGTGGGAACCTGGTGGCCCTGAGGACATCCAGCTGTTCCTGACAGCAGTTCCCTGAATAGTTTTCCATACCCCTGGCATGAAGGGATGTGAGGTGTGGGTATGAGGGGGGCTGGCTGCCATGGCATGGGGAGGTCGGTGCAGGTTTGCTGGGATTGGGAGAGGCCCAGGACTCCTCATCCCACGGGGACAGCGGTGACCCCTGCGGCTGCCAGCTCTGGCACGAGGCAAAGCAAATGCATCTTTTTTAATTTGCGTGGTCCTCAAGGTTGCCAGGACTGTAAACGTCAAATCTGAGCAGAAATATTTGGCACGAAAACCGTCTGTGCTCTTCCCCTCGGTGCCGAGCGCGTGGGTGGCTCGGTCCCTCCTCCCGCCGCGGGGCTCCTGCTCCAGCCTCCTCTCTTCTCTTCCCTTCAGGATCTAGTGCCCAGCAGGGAGGGACGCGCGGGATTGTGGCCATGGCCCCGAGGAAGAGGAGCGGCCGGGGGATCTCCTTCATCTTCTGCTGCTTCCGCAGCAGCGAGCACCCCGAGATCACGTACCGGCTGCGCAATGACAGCAGCTTCGCCCTGCAGACCATGGAGCCCTCGCTGCCCATGCCGCCCGTGGAGGAGCTGGATGCCATGTTCACCGAGCTGGTGGTAAGCAGGATACTTCTTAATTCAGTGTTATTTTTTGGGGTTTCTCCCTCTTTCCCCTCAACCCACTCGTTGTAGTCTCTCCAGTCTTGGTTTTGAGCTTTCAGGCAAACTTTGGCGTGAAGGGAGGCTGAACCCTGAGCTCTGCTCCTCCCTGAGGTCCTGCCACTTTGGGGTGGTCTCTCTCATTAGAAACTCTTAATTTCTTATAGCAAGGGGTTGGGTCCAAGCTGGTAAAGCAAGATGTTCCCCATAGATGCAAAGTGACTTTATTTGCTGAGTGATTTTATTTTATTTCATATATATTATCAGGTGTAGGCTACCCTGAGATTTGGAAAGTCAGGATATTGTTTCTTTATCCCTTGGTTCCAAAACTTGGAGAAACATGGATTAAGAAAAAAATTGACAGCCAAAAAAAGCTTTAATTTCCTCTAAGCAAAAACATTTTGGTGTGGTATTTTGGATGGTGTTCTACTTTGAGTTCAGTCAGCAGTGAAATGAGCTTTTCCTACAGTGCTTGGATGCGTAGAGGGAGCTGGGAATTGTGACACTGGTCACACCTCAAGGTACAGCACATCCCATTAGATGCCAGGCAGCATGGACCTGTTCAGCCAGGCCTCTTGGTAGAGCAAAGCTCCAGGTTGTATTATAAAAGCTGGTTTTGCCAAGACACCCTTCTCCAAGGGTGTGGCAGGCCAGGACACCAACACAGCACAGTGGGGATGAAGTATCCCTGCAGCAGAACTCTTCTGGTCAGGTTGGGTCTGTTCAGAAGTGGCTGTCTCTGTCCCAGTTTATTCTCCACTGATAACTTGGCCAAATCATGTTATCCTGGGGAAATTCTTTCCTATGGATCACTTATCCCCTGCCCCAGCCAAAGCCTTGTTGGGCTGAAGGAGGCATCTCTGGAGGGTCATTTGCTGGAGCTCCACCAAGCCTGTGCACTTCATCTCACCTTAGGATTTTCAAAACATCTCTTCCAGACTCCTCCAGATGCTTTGTGCAGTGGCAGTGCCACAGGGAGGAGCCAGCCCAGCCTGGGGCACAGCCTGGTGTGGCCCTTCTGCTCCCCAGCCCTTCTCCATGCTGTGGAGATTTTTAGTTATTTTCTCCCAGCCAAGGATGAGAAAAAGGCCCAGAGGCAGCTGCTGCTCCAGGGCATGCTGGCAGCAGGAGCTCCCTGGGCACTGAAGCCATGCAGGGAGGGGGACAGAGGGTGCCCACCATGCCCCTGCACAAGCAGCTGCAGCCCCCTGGCTCCCCAAAAAACCCATCAGGCAGATCTCAATCCAAGCCAGCCCTCAGTGGGAGGGAGGGGGAAGCCAAGCTCTGCCCTGTGGGCACAAGGAGGCAGATTCCCATTCAGGGCAGTGCAGTTGCAAATCCCCCCTTGGTCCTTACAACGGCTCCTTCTTGCTCTCTGTAACCTGTTGGTGTGGGGTGTTGAATTTCAGCATTAGTGAAATGGTTTGGAAAGTGTCCCACTGTTCCTGTACAAACCCACTGTGTAACATTTGGAAGAGAGACAGAGAAAGCACTCAGAGGTGCTGGGCTGATCTCTGTGCCTGCAGGAGCCCCATGCCATGGTGCTTGGCCCTCCTGGGTGGGATGGCTTGTGCTGCTCTGTGGGACTGGGGCTCCCTCCAAAGCCCTTGGCTGTCTCAGCCCATTGGGTTGAGGGAAGTTAAAGGGCTTGGAGGGGATCTGGAGGCTTTGCCAACTGGAGTTGGTCCTTTGCCAACTCTTCCCTTGCAGCTTTATCCTGACTTTTCTACTCCACTTGTTTGCGTCAGGGATCAGAGTGCAGGGATGGAGGATTTCAGGCCTGGGATGGGGGGGATCTTAGGGGAACATTGCAGCAGCAGGCATGGACAATCCTCCCACAGACACAAATAACAGAGTGGGATCCCTGCTCCACAGATTTTCTCCACAGATCCCAGCCTGCTGCTTACATTGAAGGGCAAAGCCCCTTTCTTTTTGGAGCCATCCTGCAAAATATTCCCTGAGCTTTTGTGTTGTTTTTAAGTGTGGGTTGTTGATCTGAGGCAGGAAACATCCATAGTGTGAGAAATTGGTGATTGTCCCATGCCAGCAGCAGAGGATGAGGGCCTGAGCTGCAGAGGGATGTGGAGCAGCTGTGACTCCAAGGTCAGCTGAAGGCTTGGGCTGCTCTCCCAGTGTCTGGTTTTTTGGCCTGTTTTGTGTTAGATGGACACTTAGGATTTTAATTGGGATATGTTAATGGAACAGATAAATAATTAGGGGTTTATTCTGTGCTTATCCAAGTGTTTTTCACTTATTTGCATTAGAAACAACAAGGAAATGGGATTTTTTTTCACCTGGGCACAAATTTCAGCAGTAAGAAATGCCTGATCTTCATCCCAGACTGCAGGGACGATGCTCCCTGTCCCAGCCAGCCACATGCAGCAGGCAGGGGCTTTTCCCTGGCTCGGGGCAGATGCAGATGTTGTTGTTGTGGTCAATGACTGATCACTGCTTCCTCCCAGAGGAACCTTTTCCCTTTCTCTGCCTCTCCCCAGCCTGGTCTGAATGGGTTTTGTTGGAGCATTGTTGGGATGTCGCTCGGGCGGGCACCGGCCCTGTCTGAAAGGATTTTCTTTGTCCCCCTGTCCTGCCGGGGCTCCGGCCAGGCTCAGCCACCCAGGGAGGAGCAGGTGCTGGCAGAGAGGCACAAACAAAAGCAGAGTATTTCAGCAAGATTTACTGATTTGCAGCTCCTCTGGCTGGGGCAATGCTTTATGATTTTGTGCAGCTCTCTGTGTCCTGCCGGCTCGGGTAGGCACTGTTTGCTTCCTGAGGCTCCTGCAGAGGTGTGGCACCTGCCAGGCAGCATCCACTGGATTTAGGGAGTTTCAGGAGCCTCCCATAGGACACATCAGGAGGATCACTGATCACTGTGCCCCAGAGAGGAGGAAATGTGGGGTTGCACAAACTGCCTGCGGACCAAGAGAACAAAGCTGTGCCATCTGCTACAGCTTCTTTCAAGAGGCTCCTGCGTATCCAGGCTAACAATACAGCATTTCTTCAAAGGCTGAAATCTTGCTTGCACACTCAGAAAAAGCACTTGCAAAGCTCCACATAATGGTGCCATATGGTAGATCTTGCCATAACAATCCTCTCTATTTTCTGCCAGCAACTAGACTTCCCAGCAGATGGGTGAATGACTGATGTCCTTTATATCTGCTTAACACTCCTTGTCACTCCGAGGCTTGTAATGAAATGCTCTGTGTGTGGTGCTGTGCACTGGGCAGGGGGCTGGGGTGGCTTGGTTTGGGGAGGATGGGAGGAGCCCCAGCATGGCCCAGGACCCCTCTCTGGCTCTCCTCGCAGTGGGGTGGGTCACGGTGGCATCTCCATCCCTGCAGAATGAGAGTGATGCTCTGGTGCCTGCTGACAGAGCTTAGATGTTCAGAGGAGCTGCTGAGTCTGGTGTGGCTTTGCTTGCCCCTGAAGCACAAATTCTGCCTCTCCCTGATCCCACAGGCTGCTCCCAGCCTGCGTCCCTGCTGCTGGAGGGATGGGTTCAGAGGAGATGCTGCCCCAGACATTCCTCAACATTTGTCTTGCTTTGAGGAAATTCCATTTAGTGCTCCCGATGGGGCTTCACAGCCTTTTCACTTCTGAGTTAGTGATGCAGAAGAAATTAGAGCAACCTCCATCCTGCCCTGCATCCTGCTGCCTGTGATGTGCAGCAGGCTGTTTTCAGCCTGTGAAACCAAGCAGGTAACCCTGCCCTGGGTGTCTCTGCCCATACTCCAGCAGCTGACAGGTTTTTTGGGATTTGGAGAGGTGACACCAGGAGCTGAGTGTCTGTGCAGTGTCCCCAGCCCCCCAGACTCAGGATGGGTGCAGGCTTTGCCCACTGATGTTGCCTGGGTTTTTTATGCCTTCCCCTCACATGGAAGGCGGCTGTATCCCCTCCCTGCTGCTTTATGAAGTAGTGGAAACTTGTGAGCCTGAGGAACAATAAAAAGGTCTCTGGCAGCTTATAAGATTTATCACAGCATTTGTTTTTGCTGTACTTGGGGCAGCTAATGCATTTCATCCCAAGCTGCTCTCTGGATGCTATCAGGAGATGGTGAGGAGATAGCATCCCCTGTACAGACTTTAAATCTGTTGCTTTTGAAATGCGTCCTGATGGTCAATAGGTCTGTGGCTCATGATGTGCAGTGCTGGGGCAGGATTCTCCATGGATAGCTGTCCCTTGGAGCTGTGCCTTGCCTTCCTCTTGGCATAATGATGGCTGTTTTATGTGCTGCTTGAGCAGGGAGCATATAAATGTGAGGAGAAATGCTGGTGTAGTCAGTGTGAGCACTGCTGTGTGTCAGCAACAGCTCAGCCTTGGGAACTCAGTGCTAGCAATCTCCATTGTGCTCAGGAACTTCAGCAATGTGCTTTCCACCCCAGTTTCTAATCCAATAAGGAGAAAGTATGAGGTTTTGGGCTTTGCAAAACAACACGGCTTTTAAGTAGCAGCTGAGGGATCAGCTGCAAAGCCAAGCTTTGCATTTCATGCTTGCAGGTCAGCTGTCATATTTTGCTGCCTGGTCCTTCCAGCATTAAGGACTTCAGGATTTTGAGAACCACTGGGTGGTGACCAAAGCCATTTCCCCTATATCTGCAAAGAAAAGCATGTGGTTGGTGTCTGAAAAAAATTGCAGTTGTGTCCTGGGCAAGCCACCCCTTTCTGCAGAGTCCATCCAGAGCCAGATGCTGAGCATGGAGCTCCTGACCCCATCCCGCTGCTGTCTCCCAAACCAAGCTCCCTTGGCTTATGAATCACTTTTAAGAAGGCAAACCAAATGAGAGGTAACATCTGCTTTTAAATTCACTCTGCAGGGATCCGTGTGCCATATGGACACTTCACCAGGCTGCCCAGGTTTTGCTTTTTTTTGTTTTTCTGATGTGAGCAGTCTGGGCCTGCCAGGCTGCCATCCCAGCCCAGCGCTCACGGCGCTTGTTTTCATCACCTGGTGTTGTTAACACCCTCCCAGCTAATCTCTAAATGTACCTTTTGATAGGCAAGCATCTGATAGAGAAGTCTCACACCTACTCGGTCGGAAAATAAAGATTTTCTGCCTACCTGTGTTCTCTGGACTTGAATGAACCAATGCACCAAGGAACTCTGTATTTCAGCAGAAATAGCCCTGTAATTGCAATATCTGTTACTGCTACAAACCACCATGGGGGCTTGCCCAAAAAACCAACCCCTGATTCTACAAAGGAGCCATGTTACAGCACAATATAAGGAAGGGAGCACATAAGGAACCCCTTTGTTTCCAGGAGAAGTCCAAGTGGAGTGGAAAAATAATACAGTCTACCTGCTAAAGGCTTTCCACTTTGCACTTCGTAAAAGAGGAGGCCACATCCCTGGGAGATGCCTGGCAGCTCGTTTGGTAACACATCAGTGACCTTAATTGGGGCATTTAGGTTTTTGGCTTGCACTTGCTCCCAGTATTCCTGGCACAGGTCACCATGGAGGTACCAAGCTCTTCGGACAGGGAATCTGCTCCAGGGGCAATCTTCTTCCCCACTGCTCAGTGGTGGGGTGTGTTGCTGGAGTTACGAGCAGGACTGGACAGCAGATGAGCTGTGCTCTGTCACCGTGCTCAGCTGGAAGCATTCCTGCTGGGAATAGCCTGTGCCTGCCTTGTATCCATGTGCAGATACCAGTGGAAGCTCTGAGTGTCCGTGCTGCTGTAGCATCTGCTGCTGGCAGAGCCTGGCTGTTCCTCAGCGTGGGAACATCACCGAGGTCAGCTTTTGGCAGCTGAGGCTTTTGCAGCCCTGCAGGGAGGATCCTGCCCGAGTGCCCAGTGATCCCAATTCCCATGAACTCCAGTGTTCCAATCAATACCATTATTTACAGGGATCAGCTTCCCTTTCCCAACCACACCCAACATCTGTAAACCAGTCTATGCCTGCTTGCAGGTGACATCTGCTGGGTGTCAGACCCTGAAACCATTGAAATCACAGAATGGTTTGGGTTGGAAGGGACCTTAAAGTTATCATTCCAACCCCCTGCCATGGGCAGGGACACCTTCCACCAGACCAGGTTGCTCCAGGTCTCATCCAGCCTTGCTGAGAAGTATCCTCCTCTCAGGGTGACTCTGCTTTGCACCTGAATAAGTTCTTAAAGATGCTGTTAGGATTCCAGGTGTGACTAAAGCCAGGCCTGTGGGGGATGAAGACTTGTCTCCATCCATTTCCATCCTCTGCTGCTCCATCAGCATCAGGCTACAGCTGGCTTCTGATTCCCATGGCTGCATTCTCCAGTTCCCACAACCAGAGTGGTATCTCTTGGGATACTTCCAGGATTAAGTTGTGGGATACTTTCAGGATTAAGGTGTGGAGCTTTGTAGCCTCTTATTCCATCCAGCCCCTTTTGAAACCCTTTCCAGAGCATTATCTGAGGAAACCTTGGCACGGTGTAGCCTCAGACCATGCACAGTGCTCCTACCTGAGCATCCCTGTCAGGCAGGGGACATCTGGAGCCACTCTTGACTTGATTTCCAGCTTGAGCAGCTCCCTGGGATGCCAGCAGCAGCAGCAGTGTCAAATCTGACTGAAAAGGGAGCTGCTGCTTGGATTCTGTAAAGAAGTCCACATTTGAAACCTTACTTATTTGCCAGCTCTATGTTTTATTATAATAGGAGGTGCTCCCACCAAAGGACAGCCATCCCCAGCTCTGGTTGATTGGATTGAATCCATCTGAGCTGTCACAGTAGTGGATAATAGGCTGAGACATATTCTTGTTGTTTTTTCAGGGTGTATGTACAATTGTGTGGAAAAAGCACGGTGGTGATGCACCTGCAGGGCTTCTGGATCTGAGAGTGCTCTGCAGGGTGAAACTGTGGAGATCAATAACTCAGGCTGGAAAAGTACCCTGGGTTAATTAAAATGGGAGAAAGGTTTTCCAGATGAGGTTGGTGAAAAGGTCACAGGAGGCTGAGCTCAATAAATAACATTTAAAAAAAAGTGTATATGAGTTTATATAGATACATATATGATAACAAAAAAGGAGAAACTAAGTGGATACCTCTTTTAAAATACACTAATATTGAAATATGAGCAGCTTTGAAACCTTTAGCCTTTTAAAATAATTATTGAATTAAAATATTAAAGCATGACATGCTGTCTGCCTCAGTTAGGTGTCTGAACTGATGGGAACATGAATCAACAGCAGCTGCAGTTTATTGAAGGGCTAAATCAGCTATTGATGGCCATAATCTTTGCTGCAGGAGGAGGAAGGAATACATATTTCATTTGTGTCTGTCCAATGTGTTCAGGTCAATAACTGAGCAGGGTGGACTGGGGTCTTTCTGAAACTAGGAAGAAGAATTCATTGTGGGAGGAGGTTAACCAGGCATGAGCACTTCTAAGTGCTTCTGTTACTCGTTGTTGCTGCTACTCATTCACTTGGCTGTAAGCAATTTCCTTTATTCAGGAAATTCATAAAGGCAAAATGAATAATAATCTTTTATCTGTAATGCTTATTCATTAAAAATATGAATAGTTGATTTTTTTTTTTGTTCATGTTCTGTAATTGCAGCTGCGAGTTGTCATGGAGAAATTAAAAATACACAGTGATAATATTAGCAGGGGTTTGCTTGTCTGAGGAGCTGTTTTTAAGCTCTCAGGGTACTGTAGCTGAAAAGAAGTGTGCTGAGGAGGAGGCATTTTTATTAGTGATAATAAAAACAAAAGGCTTTTAAAAAAAACCCTGAGATAAGTCTGCATACACTGAGAATTGCAGAAATAAATCTGCAGCTGGAGGAACTCCTCCTGCAGCACAGGGTGGGTGTGGAGGCAGGGGCTGTTTCTAACAGCCACTGGTTAATCAGGATTAATATGCCTTTTTTCCCCAAGAAAACAGCTTAAAAGGAAAATAAGGAGCTGAGTGGGGTGTGCTCTGGGGCAGGGGTTTGCTGAAGGCAGCAGGGCCAGCACTGGAAGCAGCAGCTGCTGCTCCGGCCGCGCGGGCAGCGGAAAAACAAGGGATGAGGAATGGGGGGAGAAATGCTGATTGCCATTTCCCCTGAGACCACAGCCTTCTGGGATAAATCACATTGATGAACTTGGAGAAGAATGCCTGGAAGAGAGTGAAAAAGCAATATGACCCCTGAGAAAGGAAGGCGGTGCAGGCTTCAACAGCCTATTATTTATGGACTTCTTAATTCCCATGCTGGACCCCTTAATGCCAAACTTTGCCAAAAAGTTCACACTTTGTTTTTTCCTTCTATTTTTTTCCAAGTTTTTTGAACATTCTTGGATCTCTCTCATGCTTCATTTGATAATGCAAGAGATGTCATCTTTACATGCTATAGCCTCACTTACAGAAGGTTCTAAACTCTGTGCATCTATCCACCAGGAGTAAATTCACTTGCTATTTATGATGTTGGTCATTTATTGATCCAGTGACATCTTTCTGTATTTGTGTGTATATAAATAAATATACTTATAAATATAATATATATAATAATATATAATAAATAAATAGATTATGTACAATTATGTTATATGTTTTAAATATTATATATTATATATTATATATTATATATTATATATTATATATTATATATCATGTATGTACAATATATATATATATATATATATATATATATATATATATATATATATATTTATATATATACACACCTGTATGTATAAGTTAATCCAGAGAGAGAAGTTGTGGATGCCTCGTCCCTGGAAGTTTTAAATCCAGGTTGGATGGGACTTGGAGCAGCTTGATCTAGTGTGTGGCATCCCTGCTCACAGGGAATGTGTTAAAACTAGCTGATCTTTATGGTCCTGCCCAAAACAAGCTTTTCTGTCATTCTGTAAACATATATATATATATATATATATGTTTATACAAACTCAGCACCAACCAGCAAATTATAAATAATCATTATTTCAGTTATGGCAGTGGGTGACCCCCAGTCTCCTCCATGTACTAAATTTACACAATTTATCGACCAGAAAGGAACATTGGATTTAAAGGTTTTTAATCTTCTTTTCTTACAACCTGTAAGGATATTTTGGAGTTGCAGACCCCTCTATTGGAAGTTGTTCCTTATTTAATCTCTACTCCCAGATTCTTCATGCAGAACGTTTGATGGCACGAAGGACCTTTGGGATGAAAGGGAAAAACCCATGCTGGTCACACTGTGGTCCTGTGGACATGGGTGAGCAGCACTTGGGCTCACCCAGCTCCAGGAGCCCATCCTGGAGGTCATTCCAGAAGTCAGGAGATTTACAGCATGCTGCTGTCTGCCTCCTGTTGCCCCCACTCATGCTCTCAGTCTGTGGAAGATGCTCATTAAAGATAACTCATGGCACGAGTGAAGGGGCAGGGACAGGAGTTCGTCTCAAAGAACTGTGCTGTGAGTCTGAGGCTGGACTTGATGCTTTTCCTGCTGGGAGAGTTGAACATTTCCATCCGTGGTTTTTTGGCTTGATCTGGCTTTGCCTTCAGGAGGTGGTGGGAGTTGGCAGTGGCTACCAACCAGAGAGGTGGTGACATCTCCCTCCTTGGAGATGCTCAAAAAGCCATCTGTACATGGCCCTGCTTGACCAGGGGGTTGGTTGCCCTCAGGGCACCTCACACCACTGAGGTGCCAGCCTGGGGAGGTGCAGGTCATGGGGACATCTGTCCCTGAGTGCTGCTGTGTGTCCTCCACGGGAGAGCTGTGCACCACTTGTTACTTGTTTGGCCCACAGAGTTGTGCTCACCATGTGCTGAGCTGAGCCACACGTTTCTCAGGTAGCTTTAGGTGGCATCTCACCTTCAGTGGAGCTCGTGCTGTGCTCAGAGAGAGGGGGTGAGGCTTGCTTGGCTGGGATGGAGAGCTGTCAGCAGAGCACACAGCATGGAAGTGCTGTACCTCCTGGAAATAGCAAAATACACACTAAGAGTCAAAGCTTCCCTATGAGGTATTTTTTTTAAACCATATTCATATGAAGACTTAATGTGGAAACCTGTTTCCTGATGTAAAGGTGAATAGTTTAGCTGTACAGGATAAATATTTAAGAGTAGCATATCTCTTTCCAGTAAAAACACTCTGGGCAGAGACTTCCCTTGGGTGGTAAAACGAGGCTGTTATTTTTTATGCCACTGACCTGATTCCAAAAAAAGTATTAAAAATAGTGAATTTGGCAGATCCTGACGCAGGAGGCAGCTAGGTGGAAGGAGCAGAGCTGTGAAAGGTGAGGGGTGAGGGCTCTGAGGATGATGGACACTGACCCATGGTTGTCTTCTCACTCTTTAACAGCTGCCAGCTTCACACGCTGTAGTGGGAGTGTGTGGATTGCAAATGGCCCATAAAATGAATTTCCAGTTAGAATCACCTAATTATAAAGCTCATGATTATTAATTGAAGGCCCATATGGGTGTGATTTTCTGCACAGGTTCTCTGCCACGCGGGTTGATTGTTAAAAGCTTTGTGGGAGCTGCATTTCTACACCTATAGCCTCCAGAAAACAGGTGCTGCTCCTGTCCTTTCTTGATCTTTGGAGCTGGAAAGGGCAGTTTCTGAGCAGCCTGCACTGAGATGCATCAGTGAGCCTAAGCAAAGGGCTGGAGGTGGCTGCAGGAATCCCCAAACACATAAAAACCAGCAAAGACCTGACTCTTCCCAGCTGAGTCACTGTTGGGGCTCTGAATTACAGTCCTTAGTCACTCCTTGATTATGAGGATTTTCATATTCACTGGGTGCCACACAGCATTTATTCAAACACCTCTCCCAAGCATCCTGCAAGATATCATTAGGTAGGTGTTGTTGAGTGATGCAGGGCTGTGGTGACTGAACGTGTTAGAGCTGAGGCACAATGAAATGTGCTGTGTGAGACTTAGAGGCATTTCTGCACCTTTTTTGGATGTGTTTGCACGTTGTCATGTGCCAGCACCTACCTAATATGTTCTTCTGTTTTGTCCCCTCTTGCTCCTGCTTAGGTTTCAGCTTGGTTTAGGTTTTTTTTTTTTTCTTGTTAATAAATCTTCACATTTGCACAAGTTGTCTTTTTAGGGTATGGGCATTTTGAAAGTTTCAGTAAATATTTTTCTAAGGATCTAAGTGCAGATGTGCTTTCAGGCCAGATTATCAGATTCACATGGCCAGAAAGTGGGGTCACAGTGGAAGCAGTTTCCTGTGCTCTCTCAAACCCTCACCACAGAGGTAAATATTCATCAAGAGCCCCTTGTCCTCCCCCACACTCCCAGATTTACTTCTCCAATGAGCTGAATTTCAGCTGGGTCCCTGTGTGGGTGTCATCCTGGTGATCACCTTTAGACTTCCGAAAAAAGTGTTCAAGGCCAGGTCGTGTGTGACCATGAGCAACCTGGTTTAGAGGGATGAGAATGTTGGAACTGATGATAATATATATATATAATATTATATAACTGATATTATATATCTATATCTATATAATATGATATAATGGATTATATAGATTATATTTAAGGTCTTTCCCAGCCCACACCATTCTGTGATTTCTGTGAACTGAGGCTGAAGCAGAGCTTGGATGTTTGACTGGCTCATAGCCCGAGGAGACAACGGGGAAGTGCAGTTTTGATTTTGAGGCATGGAAGGGTGACAAGGATTGCCCAAGGCTGGGGTGGAGGTTGGTTGCTTGATAGGGATCTCTGACCTCCCAAGCTGTAAGGACATGGGAATATTTGAGCATGGTTGGATAGTCCCTAGCTCAGGTTCTCCTCCCTGTCTCGCACTGAGCTCAGGTTTTCTCAGTCCTCTCTTTTCCCCCAGTCTCTGTTGTAGCAGCATGCGTTTTTTCTGTTGTAAAGGTGTCCAAGTCTGCTTCCAGAACTCCACCAGCATCAGCTCTGTGCAGCGTGGTGGTTTGAAGATTTGGGGTAAAAAGGTCAGGGAAGAGGCAAAGCCTCTTCAATGAATATGTAATAGAAAAAAACTCTGCGACACCTTTCCTTTTGAGGAGTAATTTCAACCAGAAGAGAAATCAATACCTGCAGTACCTAGATAAGCCTTTCTGAGCTGTTTGGGACTGCTAGCAGCCCTCTTTCACTGTTGTTGTGCTGGAGGGCCCCTGGGTTTGGGTTACAAGATAGCTCAAAGCTCCTTTCCTTGGCTACTGGGTGCAATATGAGCTTGAATTTTATCAGCTGAGTTTCCTGATGGCCTGTGGGCTTGCTGGTGCAGGGACCCATCTTTTGCCAGAGGCATCTTGCTCAGCCTTCCTCAACTGAGGCTTTGATTGGGGTACAGAAGCTGTTTTAGTTGCTGAGTGTTATTGTTCAGTCAGGGAAGATTTAACAGTTCTCCATATGGGGTTTCTTTTGGTTGCTGGAATTAAATGTGTAATTTTTAATGGGGATCCTCTTACTTAAATCCACAGTCTGGGTGGGATGAGTTGGCTTGAAGCCATGGCAGGGCTTTCCTGTGACCTTCTGCAGCCTCTCCCTGCTGCCCCCAAACCCCTCCAGCACAGGGATTATCATCACTGCTGGTGGTTTTAAGAGACACTCATGGTTCTAAGATCAATGTTGGCTTTAGCAACGAGCCTCCCAGCCCTGCCTGAATGTTTTATTTACTTCCCTCATAAAAGCTTTGACCTACATCTAGCACCAGGAAGCGATGAGGCTTTGATAATGCTCGGGCATCCCGGCGGAGGGCACGCTGCTAAGCGAGCTTCCAAGTCAGAAATGGATGTGTGCTTTAAAACATCAGATAAACCAATAAAGGCTGCAGTCAGTAAACAGCTTTATCTCTGCCAGGCAGTACGTGATGCAGTTTTGATGGAGAGGATGTAGCTCTTTATGAACTGTAGGTATTAGGAAAAGAGCTTTCTATTTTTAGCTGTAGGAAAACAAAGCAAAATCTAGTTTTTGATGATACAAGGGTGTCAGCAGTGGAAATGGGCTGGACCACTTGGGGTGAGGTGCTTCAGTGAAGTAATGATGATAAAAAGAAAGGTCCTGTTTGAATTTTTCTTTGCTGTGTGTCTTAGATGAGATGGCTCACCTGAAGCTGTCAGTGTGAGTCTTGTGGGCAGCAGTGATGGCTTCATGGGTGTCCTTTCCAAAACACTTACAGCCTTTAAAAGCAATGAAGGAGATGTCTAGGAGGGACAAGGCAGGGAAGTTTGCAGCCCAGAGTCAGGAGAGGTCAGCAAGAGCAGGATGAGGATTGGCATCATTGCCCTGACAAACCCAGAGTCACGGGTGATGCTGTGGGGTCTCTGCTGTGCTGTGCTGTGACCCCACATTGATTTACACTGCTTGTCTGGGGGGCTGTGTCTGTGCCATCAGCTGTTTGAGTACTCATGGTGCATGTTTTGTGTTTCTTTTCCCCTTTCCAGGATGAGCTTGACCTCACAGATAAGCACAGAGAGGCCATGTTTGCGCTGCCGGCCGAGAAGAAGTGGCAGATCTACTGCAGCAAGAAGAAAGTAAGAGACTTGTTGGGTGCTGAGCCTCTTCCCTCTCATGCAGGATGGGGGGAAGGACACAGCTCTCTTGGGGTGCCAGGTGGTGTTTGGGGTGTCACAGAAATGGGCCTGTGTGACGGTGTTCACAGGGGTCCAAGGATGAGGGAAGAGATGAGGATCTGACTCCATGTTTCAGAAGGCTTGATTCATTATTTTATTATATATATTACATTAAAACTATACTAAAAGAATAGAAGAAAGGATTTCATCAGAACGCTAACTAAGAATAGAAAAAGAAAGAATGAATAACAAAGGTTTGTGGCTTGGACAGAGAGTCTGAGCCAGCTGACTGTGATTGGCCATTAATTAGAAACAACAGCATGGGCCAATCACAGATGCACCTGTTGCATTCCACAGCAGCAGATAACCATTGTTGACATTTTGTTCCTGAGGCCTCCCAGCTTCTCAGGAGGAAAAATCCTAAGGAAAGGCTTTTTCATAAAAGATGTCTGCGACAGGGCTGCTCCTGGAGTGACCCTGGGAAAAGAAACTCTTTGGTTCTGAGCCCATTCAGGCTGGAGAGAGTGTCCCCACAACCCACCTGAGTGTCCCCAACACCATGCAGCACATCAGGGCCGTATGGAACCCTGTGGGCACTGAAGTTGGCCTTGCAGGGTTGAGGGGCTGCTCACCATCTCCTTAGAGCCCCTCCCAGTACCTAAAGGGGCCTGATAAAACAGATGAGGACAAACCTTATAGTAGGGGCTGTTGCAGTAGGACCAGGACTAATGGTTTTAAACTGGAGGTTTATTTAGGTTAGATTAAAGGAAGAAGGTTTTTGCAGTGAGGGTGTTGAAACACTGGCACAGGTTGCCCAGAGAAGCTGTGGATGCCCCATCCATGGCATTTTTTCAGGCCAGGTTGGGTGGGGTTTGGAGCAACCTGGGTTGGTGGCAGGTGTCCCTACTGACAGCAGGGACATTGGAACCAGCTGATTTTTAAGGTTCCTGCCAACCCAAACCATTCTGGGGTTCTGTGATTCCATTGCCAAATTTGCCGCTGTGCCCCTCACCTGTCTGCAGGGGTGGCTGGGCAGTCACTGCCCCTCTCAGAGAATGCTCACTGCTGTAAATGTCTCTTTTCTCCTGCTGCAGCAATGGCACCAGATTTTCCATCCACATTTTAGGCCAAGAGCAGGCTTACCTTGCTCATGTAGGATTAAGTTTTAAGCCTCTCATAAATACCCCTGAAATCCCTGTATTATTGTTAGACAGAGGCCTGCCATGCCCCAGATTTAAATGGGAGGGGAGAAGGGATGTGAACAAATTACAGGCACTGCTCTGGATCAACAGGAGAATGGGCAGGGATGCTGCTCCTCACTCCCTGGTGGATAAGCAGAGCCTGGCCCTGGTGTGTCTGGATAATGGGAGAGTTAAATCAAGCAAAGCCATGTAATTATTATGGTGAGTGCAGATTACATGCTATCTAATCTCCTGAGGAAGGCTTTAGATGGAGCTGATGGTGGCTCTTTCCCTTTCCAGACCCTCCTTGCTCTCATGGGTTTTTAAAGGCTGAGCTGTGAAACTCCTTGCTCATGGGGAAAAGGAGGCACAGAAGTGCCTGTGGTATCCTCTGAGCATCCATCTGAGCCTGGATCCTGGCTGCTGTTGTCCTCTGGTCCTCATTCCTGTCTGGCTGTTCCAGCCATTCCTTCCCTATTTGTGATGCCATAAATATACCTATAAATATACCTGTACATATAAATATGTTTATATTAATATTATCTATATTATTATATTAATTAATATAACATAATATATTAATATAATATAATATAATATAATATAATATAATATAATATAATATAATATAATATAATATAATATAATATAATATAATATAATATAATTAATACAATATAATATAATTAATACAATATAATATAATTATATAAAACATACATATAAATATAAAATACCTGTAACTATAAATAAATACAAATATAAATATAAATGTATATGTGCACACCTGTATGTATAAGTAAATCCAGAGAGAGAGAAGTTGTGGATGCCTCATCCTTGGAAATTTTAAATCTGAATTTAAATTTAAATTTTAAAATTTAAATTCAGTTTAAAAGTGAGCTGCAGAGCACGTGTGCCACTGTTTGTTCTGAATTTTAATTAAAAATGAGTGAGACCATATCAATGAAGGCTCCAGCCATGGAGGAAATCAGGAATGACATGGGCTGGAGAGCAGTGTCTGTGCACAGCAGGCTCTGGGCTGTCCTGCCCTGTGTGGTGATGGCTGGTGAGCAGCACAAACACTGGTGGATGTCCTGGCAGCTCCTGGTAAATCTCACTTGTGCTCCTGTGTATTTGTGAGGCCAGATCACGTACGTGGTACCTGGCATGGAGGAGAGGGGCTGGATTCCAGCTGAGGGCAGGGCAGCAGGGCTGGCCATGGGACAGTGTCCTGCCTCCCTGAGTGGCAGTGATTTGGGAAGTGCAGGGTGTGCCCAAAGCCCGTGTTTAACAGCAAGTTGTTGCTTGAGATGCTTCTAACACTCAGTTTCACCTGGTGGGTCCCAAAGGTGGACATCAGTGTCTGGCAGCTGCCTGATTACCACCAATCCAGGATTGTCCCCTGAGCAGTTTTTGCTCTTTACTCTGCTGCCAGTTTTGGCTGGAGCTTCTGCTTTACTGTTGGTGTCATCCACCACACTCAGCTCTCCAGAGCACATCCCAGATGTTGCTGTTTTATATATTCCCATGACAGGAAAGATTTTGTACAAGGGAATCAAAAATGAGACATTTATTGCTGGGTTGTCCTGGAAAGAGACGTGACAGCACCTGTTGAGAGGAAATAGGGGAAATCCAGCTGTCCCCCAGGCATGTTTCTTTCCCTGGAATGTATCCCCCTGGCCTGCAGCCCTGGATCTGTCCTGGTTTCTCTGCCCTGCTGGCAGCTGGTTTTATCCCAGCCCTCAGGACTGGCTTGGCAGGGTGGAGGCTTTTTCCTCCCTGATTCTCCATCCATGGAGGGAATGGGTTTGATCCCATCCTTGTGGGCTGCACTGCATGAACTCCTCGTGGTCCCAGCCCTCCTGCATCACCCTGTGTCACTCAGGGGACAGACAGAGGGACAAAAAGCATCTCGTGGTGGGGCTGTTCTGTCAGCAGCAGCCTGAGGAAGAGCTGAACTCTGCTCTGAATCCTGCAGTGCTGGGTCAGGAGAGAGATTTATAAATTATTCTCTGAAGTTGTCAGCCCCTCCGTTGCTGGGGTAAAGCAGGGAAATGCAAAAGGCAGGGATGAAATCTGCTTTTAGAAGTGGTATTTCTGGACCATGACTCGTCTCATAGCTCATCCCAAAATATTTCACTCCCTGCTGGCCCTGCTCTCCAGGAGAGGATATTGCTAGGAAGTGCAGGGAGGAGGAAGCAGGAGGGTTTCCAGATTTGCTGTTTCTTTGGCTGTGGGTTTGCCTCAGTGCAGGAGTGTGACTCAGGATGGCCTTTTTCCAGAGGGAGTTAATGATTAACCCTTGGTGCTTAGTCTGCAGGACCTGTTTAACCACAGGAGATTTGGCTCCTGACAGCCCATGCAGGTCATGCCAGGCTGTTAGAGCAGCTCAAAGGGTGGCTTTTATGAGCCTCAAAATATAGATTGGTGCAAGGTGTTAGAAGCTCAGAATAAATAACCAGGTGGGAGGGATGGGTAGTGACAAACAGCTGATGTAATGCAGGGTTCTGCCCCTCTCCCTTTGGGTGCAGCTGAGCATTTCCAAAGCTGGAGTAGAGGAAAATGACCTGCAGGGATGCCAAGGGATGCTGAGCTCTGTCAGCTTGTGCTGAGAACCCAGTGGCATCACACTAACCCTGGGTGCATTGCTCTGAGCAGTGTGAAGCAAAGCTTGCATCTAAAATTTCCTCAGGGGTCAGATAAAAAACCTTTTGCACTAGGAAAAGGCAGCAGTGGTGATTTTTCAGGGGAAATATGTAATAAATGAGTGATGTCTCTCCAATAATCCTCTATTTCCCAGGCAAACAGCCTCTTTCCCTTCCAACTGCTCCTTCCACCCACTCCCTCCAGAGAGCTTTGCTTTCCAGCTCCTGCTTCCACTTGTCCTCCTTTTTTGGGGCTTGCCTTCCATTTCCTTCATTTAAAAAACATCAATCCCCCATATTTTTTGCTGCAGTAGCCAGAACTAAGAGCAAAAACTGACAGAGATGGCATGCTGGGGAGGGGAGGATAAATCAGCTGGGCATTTTGCCATGCTCCAGGGTCACCTGGGATGGGTGGGAAGGATCTCATGACCTCTGAACATGCAGATAGACCTGCTGTTATTGCAGCAGCAGGTTGAAATACCATCTCAGGTGTCATTTGCTCAGGCTGACAGAGAGAAACTGCCTGTTTGCATGGCTGGGGATGTTTTTCACTGGGAAATGTTTATAGTTTTTATCTTTCAAGGTAATTCCCCTTTTAGTTCCAATCACAACACACTTTTGTTTAAGCAAGGTTTTTCTCCCTCACCAGCCAAAAAATGCATCTGTTAGCAATCTTTTTTGGATTTTGAAGCAGAGCTTTTCAAACAATGAACCAGCTGACTACCAAAGGCATCTGGTCATGCTATATTTGCTTATGGGGAGCATAATTTTTAAACCCTGGGAAAAGTGTACAGGGGCACGTGTGTGTGTTTGTGGAGGAGAGGGCATAGCAAGTGTTAGCATATGGAAAAACCAGAGCAGGCTGGGCTGGGCTGGGCTGGTTCAGACCCTGAGAGCCCAGCTTGGGGAGAGTCTGATGAAATTCCAGCCTTTTGCAGCAGGGCTCCATGGGGAAGCAGCTTTGGTGGATCATTTAGGTTCTGTTTCAGGGGTACCTGGAGAGATGAGGGAGCCTTGGGGGCCTGTGGTGGGTCCAAATCTCCACCAGCACTCTCCTGGCAAAGGCTGGGCCATGCTGGTGGAGCTGGGCTGGATTTAAACATCTCGGAGAGGCTGCTTGGCTTTAAAACCCATCCATGCCACAGCCTGCTTCCTCTCATCATCCAGGTGGATCATCCAGAGCAGTCAGGGAGGGAAGGGTTGCCAAAATGCAGTGAGCTGCCACTGCTGCCAGCTTTCCCTTGCCCTGCTGTTACGGAGCAGCAAGGTGGGGTGGGGAACACTGTGCAGAATAAAAGTTATGTCAGGACAATGTGTAAAAATGAAGGGGGTGTTTCTGTTTTTGCAGCTGGTGCCAATTGAAGAGGGTTTTTTTAAATCCTTTCCTGAGGAGTTCTCCTGGGGCAGACCAGGCTTGGAGATGGTGCCAAGAGGGAGGTGAACCACCAAAATCATGGAATTGTTAAGGTTGGAAAGACCTCTGAGATCACTGAATCCATTAACCCAGTGCTGCCGTGTTCACCCTTAAACCATGGACCCAAGAGCCACATCCCCACCTTTCTGAACACCACTCCCTGGGCAGCCTGTTGCAGTGCCTGACCACATTTTTAATGAAGAAATTATCCCAGATATCCAATCCAAGCCTCCCCTGGCACAACCTGAGGCCATTTCCTCTTGTCCTGTCACTTGCTACCTTGGAGAAAAGCCACTGGTGGTGTCACTGAAGGGCTTGCATGGAGCTGGCTGCTGTGAGCCAGCCCTTTCCTTCCAGCCCTGTGGGATGTAGCGTGGTGTGTTGGACATCAGCTGGGTGGGGAGCTCAGCCAGCCACCATCAGTTATCCCAAAGAGCTCCAAATCCAGTTATCCCAAAGCACCACCATGGTAGGGAAGCAGGCTGCTGGTTCAGGTGTGACATCTTCTGCAGGGTCAGGAGCTGTGAGGTGCTGCCAGAAGCTTGTTTAGGAAGCAAAGCAGGTGTGACAAAGCACTGAGGAGCATCTCAGGTGTCTGTCCCCACCACCATGGGGACATGCTGGGAGGCTGCACTGCTCCCAGCAGCTGCATCCTGCAGGTCAGAGCAGCAGGAGCTTGTGGGGAGGCTCCTTCCAGGTGCAAACAGGTTGAAAGAAGCCTTGAAATTTCTTTGAGCCACTACTGGCTGAGCCCCCACCTCCTCTGCATTGGGAAGAGAAGAAATTCTGGCAGTGGGAGCTGCTGACACTCCAAGGGGGAGGCACAAGGGCTGTGGAAGTGTCAGGCTCAAAACCAAGACATGACAGGGCTGGGGAGTGTGAAATCTCTGGGATGGCTGGAGCTGCCAGATTGGTGACCTTCACATGGGAAAGCTCCTGCTAATGACTGGGCACTGCTTTCCCTGCAGTGCTGAGCAGGGGATGGAGCTCATTTATGGGGTTCACATCACAGCAGCCCCTGCCGCCCTGGAACAGAGCAGCATCCATCAGCCCCATGCACAGGGCTCAGGACAGCAGGGGCTGTGACATGAGAGGGTGACCTGGTGACAGCAGGGCTGCAGCTGATGGGATTTGTGGTTTTGCCAGGTCCCTGGAAAGAAGAAACAGGTGAGGGGCTCAGGTGGAACAAAGCAGGGGATGCAGCAAGGGCTGCCCTTGTCTGTGCAGCTTTGGCACGGCTTAATTTTTGCAGCTGAGCACATGTGGGCCTGGAGGACAGTGAGGGACGTTGATGTGCAATTAAAGCCATCAGTGTCTCTGACAGCAGCTCAGTCTGGGTTCCAGCAGGGTTCAGATCAGCCCTCACTTCTCTGCTGTTTGAGAGCACCCACAGCAGCCTCAGCACAGGGAAAAAAAAGGATTTGGGAGATGTTCAGTGGTGCAGTGGAACATCCTGGAGACACCTTGGAGGTGCTTAGCTCTGTCTGGAATCCCTCTCTGCAGGCAGGCTGCAAAACCCACATCCCCAAAACCCACCCTGCGTGCTGGGAAACCATTTTTCACACTCAACTTTTCAAACCCTGATGCTGGAGAGGTTCCTCCCTCCCCCTGGCGCTGAGCAGAGCCTTGTGACTCACTACCCTCTGGGCTGTGCCTTTGTCAGGAGATTTCTTTACCACCAGGAGCACACCAAAGGACACTTCTCAGTGTGCTGTGGACCATTAGCCCCAGTAATTACCACTGAGCAATATCCTGCAGGGAGCTGAGGGGAGGGAAGCCCCTGCCCTGATCTTTGCCTGCTTTATTGTGCAGTCCCCCTTTGCCTGGGAAGCTGCTTTCTGAGGAGCCTGCCCAGCTGCTCGTTGGAATTAATGAGGTTCTGCTGCACTTAATTGAGAGCACTCTCTAAATTGGGGGTTTCAGGGAGGAAATGCAAGAGCCCGAGGGAGCCGAGCAAAGGGAAATATTTATAATGCAGCACGTTAATTATAAATGAGCAGTTTAGCCAATTTTGTTGTTCAGCCTCCCCTCCATCCCCCTGGAGACCTTTATTTGCTCCAGTGCTTCTTTTCAACACTAAATGAGCAGCAGGTCCCCATCCCTGGCTGCCTCACAGGTGTTCCCAGCACAGGGCAGGTCCTGGGCTGTGGGGTGAGCCAGCCCTGCTGCTTTCCCTGCAGGGATCTCACTCCCTGGGCACATCTGGACACCTCTTGCTACTGTGCCATGCTGGGGACCTTGCCACCTTTCCCAGTTGGTGCCTCTGGTGAGAAAGTGTCCTGGTTTAGGGCAAATTTGGGAGAGAATTTCCAAAGGAGGGCCCCTCCCCACAACCGCTTCAGGAAGGATTCCTTGGAGACGAGTGGAAAGAACCTGTTTATTTAACAGGCACAGCACCCCCAGCACACAAAATGAACAATACTGGGTGACACCACTCTGTCACCACTCTGAAAAAGATGACAAATTCAGAAAGTCTCTCTGGGGGTGCTCGCTCTGTTCTCAGTCCCTCAGCGCTGGGGCAGCTGCTGCCCAGAGTAGGCCCCGCTGGGCCACAAGGTGCAAACTCTCGGGGTTTGCCAGGCCCCAGCCCCAAGCAGGCTCGAGATGGTCGAAAAAAAGGAGAGGAGAAACAGTCCAGGAAGAAATTTGGACTGTTTAGCTAAACTAGCTAATGAGCAGAAGCAAAAGCAAGCAGAAGTGAAGCAGAAGCAAGAGCAAGAGAGCAAAGCGAAAAGCAAAAGCCGCACTAGCTCGTGCCCTGCTCCTGTGTCTGTATCCCACCAGGCTGATAAGAAAACCCAAACAAAACTTTCACTCTTCAGAGCCAGTCTTGAAGGCACAGAACATAATATCCAGCATAAACAGAACACATGAGTGGGGATACAAGCATCATGACATCACCCTGAGACAGAAAGAGATGCTCCTTATAAGAGGGACAATGGGAAGGACCTTCTCTGACACCTCCAGGAGGTGACAGGACCATGCTCAAGGCACCTGTGAGTGTCCCAGCTCTGCTGTCCCCTGGAGTCCATTTGCATGCTGGACTCTAAAGTGGGGCAGGAAAGCTGGGAAAATCAGAATTCCCACAAGCTTTGTGCAGAGCCTTTCCCTGGCAGGGCACAGAGAGGGTTGGCACGAGCGCCCAGGGCTCAGTGAGGAGCTGAAAGCCCTGATGGCCGTGTCAGACAGAATTGACACTGAGCAGATAGGTGACCTGAGCCTCAGCCCAGCTGCTTGGCACCTCTGAGGGACTGTGGGGTCAGGAGAAAGTGTTAAAGCAAAGGGCAGAGCTTTCCAGGCCTCTTGGTGCTCTCAGAGTTGTGGCATAGCTGAAGGAGGGGTCAGGTCTGGAGGCACTCCTGTGCTGCCCAGGGGCAAACTGAGTCTCATCCAAATTACCTGTCCTTGACTTTGCTTGTCCTCATCTTGGCACACTGCAGCTTGGGAAGTTTGGATGCACAGAAGTTTTCCAGCTAAGCCTCTTGAGGCACAGTGAATGTTTGGGGTTCTGCTCCTCAGGCTCACTGAAGCAGCCACAGTTGTTTGTGAGCACAGAGATGGGGGCAGAAAGGAGCTTCTGTCCTGCTCCCCCATCACAGGTGTTTGGGGTGTGAAATGAGGTTTACAAACAGCTCTGAAAGTTAGGGAAGGGGCAGAGCCATGCAGCCAGTCAGGCTGTGATCAGAAGATGGTTATGATGGAAGATGTTTGGGATCTGTGTAGAATTTTTTGACTCCAGCCTAGACCTGTGTGGCATTTCTGCTGTGAAATCTTCTTCTTCTTTTGGTATATATGTTTTTTTAAGAAAATAAAGTGACGGAAAAGGTTAATTATGAAGTATTCCCTCAAATTCTGCCTGCTTACTCCATGCAGCCCCTGGGAATGTGGAGCATTAGTTACCTGAGCTGGTCTCAGAGATTCTTTAGTCATGTCCTACAAGAACAAGGTAGAACCTGAAAACCCTGAAAACCTCTTGAGCCCTGACAGATGCAGGGTATTGTAGACCAGGGTGGCCAGAGGAGGCTCTGCATCACTCAGTGTCACAGATCATGGGCCCAGGGGTGACATCCTTTAAGAGGTGACATTGCCAGTTGCATGTTCCCTCCCAGTGACTTATGAAGTCCCCAGAGGAACTGTTGTGCCTGGAGTCTCTCTTAGGATGTTGAGATGTTGATAAGTCATGGTTCTGCTCCAGGAGTGCAGCCTAGACCATGTCACATTTAAGCATTCTTCATTGCTTTTAAACATTTCCCCCCCGAGCATGTTCAAGGCTGTGCAGCCAAAGCTTCAAGGGCACTGTGGAGTTGAAACAAGAGAGATTTGGATGTAAAATTTCAGTCTGGTTTCCCTGAAGCTGATAATCACAAGACTGATGCAGTATCAGTGGGGCAGTGTTTGGTCACAGGCAGATGGTGTAATTGTATTTATGGCAGTTCAATAAATCAGGTAATGTTTGCATAGCTGGAGTCAGGGGGAAGCTCAGAATATAGAAAGTCACACTTACATTAACATAAAATAAAGCAAGAGCTCAGGGATGCTTCAGAAATGGTTGGTCATGAAGGGCAGGGAATGTTAATACTATTTTTTTACTAATCTGGCTTTGTTTCACTTTTTTTTTATCCCCTACGCAGGACCAGGAAGAAAATAAAGGAGCCACCAGCTGGCCAGAGTTCTACATTGATCAGCTGAATTCCATGGCTGCTGTGAGTATCCCTGGTGACTCTGAACCCCAGGTGGGGCAGCAGCAGGGTGGGGACAGTGCCAGCACTGTGCCTCAGAGGGTGGCAGTGTCACCTGTTACACCAACAGCTGCACAATGGAGATGTTCCTGCTGAACCTGGGTGTTCTGTGAGTCACAGGACCATGGGTGGGGTTTGGGTGGCAGTGTCACCTGTAACAGGTACAGCTGCACAATGGAGATGTTCCTGCAGCCCCTGGGGTGTTCTGTGCAGCCACAGTACCATGGATGGCTGGGGTTTGGGTGGCAGTGTCACCTGTTAGGTGACAGGTACAGCTGCACAATGGAGATGTCCCTACAGCTCCTGGGGTGTTCTGTTCAGCCACAGAACCATGGGTGGGGTTTGAGTGGGAAGGGACCTTAAAGGACATCCAGTTCCACCCCCCTTCCACCAGACCAGGTAGCTCCAAGCCCCATCCAGCCTGGCCTTGAGCAGTCCCAGAGGGATGAGCAGGGGCTGTGAGCCAGCAGGGAGTGTGCTGATCCCCCTGGGAAGGCAGGAACACCCAGTGCTGGCCATGGGCTGCCAGCCAGAAAGGGCCCTGAGCCTGAGCAGAGCTTGTGATCAAAGCCTGCCAGATGCCTGCAGGGTGGCTTTGATCTCCCTGACGTGCTGCTGAAGAGGAGCTGGGTTAAATGGAGGGGTCAGCACAGCTCCTCATATCTGCTGGGTCCCTTTTTGCCTCGGATTAGCCTCAGCCAGGGCTGGCAGGGCTCACCCTGACACCTCTGGGGGCCCAGCACTGCTGGGTGCTGCAGGAACCACTCAGGGAGCTGCTTTAGCTGTAGCTGTGCCTCATGCATGCCCAGGGAGCAGGCAGCCCTGGTGCAGGAGTCAAATCCCAGCCCCAGCCCCAGCTGGAGAGCAAAATCCAGTGTGGGAGATGCATCCTCTGCACACTGCCCCTGTCCCCAGCTGAGATCCACACTGCTGGGTTGCACTGGGAGACTTGGGAATGACAGGGCTGGCTGTTCACCATCCCCATGGCTTACTCTGGATGATCTCCAATAGCCTAATGCCTTTTTTGGGTGTCTTTTTTTACATTGTGGTGCCCCAAACTGCCTCCAGGACTCAAGGTGAGGCCACAGCAGTGCAGAGCAGAGCAGAAATTGTGTGGGGCTTGGAGGCAGTGCCTTCATCCCTCTGTCCCCATCCAGGCTGTCTCCTTGCAGAGCATGGAGTGGTTTTCCTCACAGCTCCTTTTCCCAAGTTCTGGGATTGCCATAAGGATTCCAGACTTCCAGGGTGGGTTTAGGATCCCCATGGCTTGGCACAGTGGGTGGTGGGCACTGCCACTGCCACTCCTTGGGCACACAGGGGGATTCCCCTTCTGATCTCTGCCTTCCTCCTTGCACAGAGAAAATCCCTGATCGCCTTGGAAAAAGAAGATGAGGAGGAGAGAAATAAAACAATTGAAAGTTTGAAGACTGCACTGCGGACAAAACCAATGAGGCAATTCCCTTTCCTTTTCCTTTCCCTTTCCTTTCCCTTTCCTTCCCCTTTCCTTCCCCTTTTCCCCTTCCCCTTTCCCCCTTCCCCTTTTCCCCTTCCCCTTTTCCCTTTCCCTTTCCTTCTTTGGATTTGAGTTCTCTACCAGAGCAGGGGTTAAATAGGAATATAAATGGGAGCTGTACAGGGTGAGAGAGGTGAGGACTCTGAGGCACTAACTGCCTTTTTTTTGTTTCACCAACTGCTTTTTTTTGTGTCACATTTTGTCATTTTGTTCCTTTTTCTTGGTCCTTTTAGTGACCAAGAGCCACCAGGACCTCCCTGTTTATTCAGGCAAATTAGGCAACTTTTTTATTTTTCCAAATTTTCCTTTGTACTGAACAGAATTTAAAAATTCCTTGAATATTTTTTTTCCAAGAAAACAACAATTTTTATTGGTCAGTTAGGACCTTTGTTTCAACTTCAGCTCCTCTTGCACTTTATAAGGGAGTAAAGTCACATGAATCTTCAGACTTTTATGAAATCGAAAACAATTTTTGATGGGAGGATAAATGAAGGCTGGGATGCTTTCTGAATGTCTGTAGCTTTTCCTAATTTCATTTTCTATGGAGTCTGCATGCACACTTTTGCAACACCTAAGGTGCCTCAGGTTGACATCTTCTGATGGGAATATGTTCCATTGGAAAATGCCTGACTTGCTTTGGTTATGGAAGAAACAAATTTACTATTGCTTGCAAATATCTTTCCCTTTTTCACCTGTGGTTGATGGTAAGAAATTCCCAGGGTCTGGGGTGAGCACCTGATTTCTGTGACACCTGGACCTTGTGGGTGCTTGTGGGACCTTTTAAGGATTGTATAAAGTTTCATGGTGGCCAGCCATGAAACTTTATAAAATCCTTAAAAGTGATGTTTGAGTGTTTTTTGAGGGATGCAGCAGGCTCTGCAGGAAATTTTACCTGTTGGAGCCACTTTTTCACCCAGGGAAGTGAACACCAACTTTCCTGTTGACTTTGGCTGGACGAAGAGCAGCTTTGAAGCAGAGAAAGCAGTTTCCCCTAAGCCTGCAATTACTCCTTTTGTTGCTGCCCATCAGCATGGCTTGTTTTGAATTAAAATCATCCCAGTGTTGGGATGTTCTTGGCTCATTTGCTTTCCAGCCTTTTGCCAAAGCAGAGGACACCCAGCCTGGGTGGCACTGGGCATGGGGGCCCTAAAATGCCTCAGCAGGATGCAGTGGGTCTGGTGAACCTGCCTGGGCACTGCCCTGTGTTTGCCCTGTCTGCTTTCTGTTCAGTGGTGTTGTAAATCATCATAAAAATCAGAAATCCCTTAAAATTGGGGAGGTGTGCCTGAGGAAGGAGAAGGGTGTGGATGGTGGGGCAGGAGAGGTGACATTGAGGTGTCTGCAGCTGATGAGGAGGTGACTTCAGGGCTTGGAATCTTCTTCCAGTTCAAAAATTGTCTCAAGACTCAGGTTGGTGTTTTTTGCAGAGTTACTGCCAACTTCCAGCCTCCATCCCGAGACTTGTGTTGGTTGCTGGGTTAGCTGGTTCTCTTTGAAATATCCTCACTCTGAGGAACCTTGTGCAGGTAGCACAGGCAACCAGGCACCAATTAAATTGATTTTTACACCCCCATGGTGTAAAAATCAATTTATTTGTGTCTGGGCCATGGGAATCCTTCAGGCTTTCTGATATCCATGAACAAGTATACAGGAAGGTTCTAGGTGTGGATCAACAGACTGTTTGGGGGTAAAAGGCCAAGTATAAATAAATAAATAAAAAATAAAGAAATAATAATGAATTTATAAATAATTATAAAGTGAAAACCCCCTTTTCTGGCAGGTTTGTGACCCGCTTCATCGACCTGGATGGCTTATCATGTATCCTCAACTTCCTCAAAAGCATGGACTATGAGACAGCAGAGTCTCGAATACATACCTCGCTCATTGGATGTATAAAAGCACTAATGAACAACTCCCTGGGCAGGGCCCACGTCCTGGCCCACCTGGAGAGCATCAATGTCATTGCTCAGAGTCTGAGCACAGAGAATATTAAGACAAAAGTGGCAGTGCTGGAAATCATGGGCGCCGTGTGCCTGGTTCCCGGTGGCCACAAGAAGGTACTGGAGGCCATGCTGCACTACCAGAAATATGCCAGTGAAAGGACTCGTTTTCAGGTAGGTGGGTGTGCTGGTTTTGGATGGGTAATTTCAGATTTTTACTAATTTTGAGATTTTTTTTTTTTTTTTGGTTAATGGATTAAAGAGTGTGATGGGTTTCGTGTTGGTTAATTATTGGTGTGTTTACTTCTTGTTGTGAGATAGGATTAGGTGAAAGGTACAGCAGGTTTAAAACTTTAAAGGGTATAAAAATTTTATTAATAAACTAAAAGGAAATAAGGAAAGTAATTAAAAGGAAAAAAGTGGTAGGAATTAAAATAAACTCTTCAGAGCACTTCACTCCACAGCCTTTTTTTTTTTTTTTTTCTTATTGATAATGGAAAGAAACAAAACCTACAATTTCTAGTCAGTTCATTATTTCTAAAATAGGGATTTTTTCAGTTTACTTAGGGAGAGAAGTTTTTTTGGTTTTGGTTTTTTTGTTTTTTTTTTTTTTTTTTGTTAATGTTATGGAGATTTTTTATAAGAGGGAAAAACCCAGTTATTTTGTGGTTTCTAATTTCTTCACTGATAACAGCTGTTTGGGGAGCCCTGTTATCATGAAGCCCCTCTTGTCTTCTACAAGTTTTCTTACAGTTTGTTGATGGGTTATGTTGATTTATGGGGTATTGTTTTCAAGATGAGTTGTTTAAAGCTAAAATTTTTCATTATTTATTTCTAAATCGGTTCCTTTATTTTAAATTTTGTTCCTTGGGAATGAAAAGTTTTTCATCACTTCCCTAGATTTCCTCCATTCCAAACCATGACAGTGGGTATCCACTCACCCCTCAGCCCCTGAAATTCAGCATTCCTGACCCTTTCTCCTCCTGAATATCTGAGTGGCAGCTTGCAAATGTTTTGTTATGGCTGTTTGCAAGTTGAAAAATCCAGAATTACCCCAGAGCTGTGTCTGATGAGACCTGCAGCTAAGCACGGAGGGAGGAAACAGTTATTTAAGGTGAAACTCACCAAAATAAAAGGCTTGTTTGTGCAGGGTCCCTGGGGTCAGAGCTCTGCAAGGCTGCAGCGTTGCTGGATGGGCTGGTGCTGGCCCAGATGGGTGCTGGGGTGGCCAGCAGCTGATGGAGCATCACCAGGAGCTGTTCCTGCCCGTGTTCCCTGGCTGTTTGGGCAGCACTGGGGCTGTCACAGGGCACTGAGCTGACCCCTTGTGTTTGGCAGACACTGATCAACGACCTGGACAAGAGCACGGGCCGGTACCGAGATGAAGTGAGCCTCAAGACAGCCATCATGTCCTTCATCAACGCTGTCCTGAGCCAGGGCGCAGGCGTGGTGAGCACCAGGGAGGCCTTGGGGTGTGCTTGGGGTGTTTATTTTATTCCAGTGAACTTTCTGAGGGTGTGCACCTTGCTGTGCTGAGCCCACACCTGTGCCTTGCAGGAAAGCCTGGATTTCAGACTGCATCTGAGATATGAATTCCTCATGCTGGGCATCCAGCCAGTCATTGACAAACTAAGGCAACATGAAAATTCAACCCTTGACCGGTGAGTAGGGACCCCCAGCACATTTGTGATTTTTGTCTGCTGCCCTTCCTTCAGGTGTTGGTCTAGAGTCACACCCCTTACAGAAATTCCTTGCTGTCTCCAGAGAGGGAGAAAAAAATTCCAACAGGGTTTTGCTGCATTATAATGTAGGGTTGAGTTGGGGAGGATGTGCCATCAGGGGTTCAGGGGATGCTGTCAGCACTCATCCACCTCTTCTCATCCCAAAAGGCTCCTTGCACATCCTGTAGTGATTAGGAGATCAGGGATGAAGGTCCACTTGGTGTTTCAAGCCCTCCCAGCGTCTGGTCCACTGACAAACTCATTGCCACATTTATATCTGCTTTTAACAGGTTCTTCTGGTTTAGTTTTTTTCCCCCTTTCTTTCCTCAGGCACTTAGATTTCTTTGAAATGCTTAGAAATGAAGATGAACTGGAGTTTGCCAAAAGATTTGAGCTGGTGAGTATGAATGCTGCTGATGCAGACACTGGCACTCACTGTCACAGTTAGTTTTAGCAGAGTGGTCAAAGGGACAAAGAGTGGTCTTCTGGATAAAATGTGGAGCTTGGAAGTCTTTCCTGTTGCTCTGCACTTCTGCAACATCTGTATGGAGCCTGCTTTAGCCCTTTTGTCCTTTGCCTGCCCAGCAGCTCTGTTTGCCCCTCATAGGGCACTGGGGTTAGTTTGTCTGTCAGTTTTGGGGTGGGGGTGACTCATGGGGTGTGGAGCTGAGACTAAGGGATCAGGAGGTGCTGTTGTGGCTGCAGTGGCCTGACCCTGCCTGTCTCCTGCCCACAGGTCCACATTGACACCAAAAGTGCAACTCAGATGTTCGAGCTGACGAGGAAGAGGCTGACGCACAGCGAGGCGTACCCGCACTTTATGTCCATCCTGCATCACTGTCTCCAGATGCCTTGTGAGTCCCAGGAGAGGCCAGGAAAGCCAGGGCTTGCTGGGGGCTTGGCAGCACAGCCCTCCTGCCCTGCAGTGTCACAGCCTGCCCTGTGCTCACGTCAGCCTGTCCCCTTCCTTCCCTGCAGATAAAAGAAGCGGCAACACCGTCCAGTACTGGCTGCTGCTGGACAGGATCGTGCAGCAGATTGTCATCCAGAGTGACAAAGGGCAGGACCCTGATGCCACTCCCCTGGAAAACTTCAACATTAAAAATGTTGTACGAATGTAAGCGCTCAAGGGTCACTGTTCCTTGCTGGTCACACATCACACAGTGGTGTTGCTGTCCTCGGTTGGACATGAGGCAGCATCCCTGGAGCTGTTGGCTTCGCCCCACCTTAGCAATGAAGCCCATCCCTTTTGTTAGACAGCACTTGCAAGTAATATTTGAGATTTAGGAGTTTTTGTGTGTTCTCTGATAAATTTTATATATTAGAGGCCATCAAATTGAATCCCATTTGAATTCTTCTGAACGATTGAGTTTTGAAGATGCGCATTTAGCACAATTTCACATATCTTTTATACGTCCCTTTTAAGCTCCATGGTGACAGAGTGACAATTAGCTATGGAGCTTGTAATAATTAAAATTGTTTATATGCTTTCTGATTTCTCTCTATGCCCTCTGCCCTGTAAATCTCTTCCTATCAGAAAAAAAAAATCTCCCCTCTCTGAGGGGAGACGCAGCAGAGCTGTTAGTTTGGAGCCCTAAATTCCACTTCCTCAGTCGTGTCCCTTGCTGGTGATGGTCTCCTGTTTGCTGTAGTAGGATTGTCTCACGTGCTACATCTCCTCTCCTTTTAGGTTAGTCAATGAAAATGAAGTCAAACAGTGGAAAGAGCAAGCAGAAAAAATGAGAAAAGGTGAGTGGTGGAGGAATACACAGTGTGAACTCTAATCTTGGCTAAACAGTTACCATATACATTTATTCATATGTTTATTTATACATATATCTGCAGGCTTTATTGAAGGGCTGAGATAGTGTCATGCCATGGGGCTGACATGAAAAATGGGCAAAGAAAATTATATTTTTTCATAGAGAGGCTCCAAAGGGGGTACTGAGGCACAGCACAGGCTCCTTTTTGCCAGCTGCAGCTTCTCTGCAGAGCAGTGTGGGGTTTAGCCCCCCATGGGCTGCTGTTGGCAAAAAGGAGTGTTTGTCACCCAAAGTGCTCTCCTGGGGCTGTTTCAGAGCACACAGAGCTGCAGCAGAAGCTGGAGAAGAAGGAGAGGGAGTGTGATGCCAAGGCCCAGGAGAAGGAGGAGATGATGCAGACGCTGAACAAGATGAAGGAGAAGCTGGAGAGGGAGTCCAGTGAGCACAAGCAGGTCAAGCAGCAGGTGGCAGATCTGACAGCACAGCTCCACGAGATGAGCAGGGTGAGACCTCAAACCTGCTCCTGTTGTGGGCCCAGTCCCTAATCCCCTGCACGTGCTGTGGGGTGATTCCAGGAGGCTCAGCTGCATGGGGGGACTGAGAAAGAGCTTGTTGGAAGAGCCAAGCCCTAGTGATGGGCTGATTCTGCCTCTCCGCTGCATTGAGCCGGGAGTGTTGAAGTCTTTGAATGCTTTGTTTTTTCCTAAAATTTAACCAAATTAATTAAAAATCAGCATGGGGGTATTTTTTAGGTGGTGTCCCCACCTCCATATGACCAGTCCCCATCCCTCTCTCTCTCTCCCAGAGGGCAATCTGTGCTGCCAGCCCTGGAGGACCTCCCATGCCACCAGGAGCACCTGGGGGCCCTTCGCCTTCTCCGACTCCCGGCTCCCTCCTGCCCCCTCCGCCGCCCCCCCCACTCCCAGGGGGGTGTCCCCCACCTCCTCCCCCACCTCCTCCTCCCGGGGGTCCCCCCCCTCCCCCTGGCCCCCCACCCCTGGGGGGGCTGATGCCTCCCCTTGGGGCACCCCCGGGCATGGCCTTCAAGAAGAAGAGCATCCCTCAGCCAACCAACGCCCTCAAGTCCTTCAACTGGTCCAAGCTTCCAGAGGTAAGCCGGGCAAAACTTTGGGCACTGAGGTGCTGGATGGTGGTGTGAGGGCAGTGGGTGAGGACCCCCACCTGCAATGCTCCCACTGTCTTGCAGAACAAGCTGGCAGGCACCGTGTGGACCAGCATAGATGACACAAAAGTGTTCAAAATCCTGGACCTGGAGGACCTGGAGAGGACATTCTCAGCCTACCAAAGACAGCAGGTAACAGCTGGCCCAGGGTGGGCACACCTGGGTGAGGTGCCACCATTGTGGGATCATGTGGTTTCGCTGGTGGTCCCAAAACACATCTCCCATCATTATTTCATACCAAAGCCATGTTGGCCAGATCAGCTCCATCTGCTTTGTCCCCTCATCCATGTACCAGAGCCTTGGTGTTGAGCTGTTCATGGCTCACTGTGCCTGATTCCACACACCTGACCATGTGCACCCTGAAGATGGATCACCAAAAAAACACACACACACACAAAAAAGAGACAGGGAGTGTTATAAAAATAACCCCCAGATGTGGCCACAGTTGGGTAATATTTTTGGATTGCTGTTAACAGCAACTTCTCCATGTGTCTGTATTGGGTGGAAAATTTCTATCCCTCTCTGGCCAAGAGGGACTAAGTTTTGCCCACATCTACCATGGGTGGGTCTCTTCTTTTTATTTTTGTAGTGAGCCAAGAGCAAAATGTGAGCTTTGAACAAATATCCCAAACCAAAATAATGTCATTGCAGGCAAAACTCTCTGCTTTTTAATCTCCTGCTCAAGCACTGCAGGCCCAGTTTGGAAGGCATCAAAGCACATGAAGAAAATTAGACACTTATTTTACCCCCAGGCAGGGTGAAAATGGGAAGAAGTGTTTCAAGAAGGCAGGAGAAAAAGCAAGGAGAGAGGCTGAAAAAGGATAAAAAGGATGTTCACGTGCTGAACACCTGGCTGTGTTCCTGGGAGGAGAGAGCAGCTTGTCTCCTTCGTGCCAGGCCCAGCCAGAGGGATGGTGCCAGGAAGGAGTGGACCAGACCCATTAAGCTCATTAGGCAGTGTGAGAGTTTAATCTGTTCCAGAGGCTAATTGAAGGAAAGATCAGGGTGGATTAGAGCAGGGCAAATATCAAGAGTAACCCACCAGCAGTACGTGCTGCCTGCCCCGGTGTTTTGGGAAGAGGTGACCACAGCAATGTCTCCTTCTCCTGGCATTTTTTGAGCTTGACTCATTCCTACTGGAGGGCATGTCTGAGGACAAGGGATGGAAATGGAAGAGGAGCAAGAATAGAAACCTGAGTGTCAGCAGGATGGTTTGCCCTCGGGCCCCAGCCCATGAGTCACCTGGTGTGATGAGGATTATTGCCAGGCAGGAATTTAAAAATAATTTGGCTTGGCTGAGGTCCTGCTGGGTGAAGTGGCTGGGTAGGTTTGGGGCCAGGAGGAGCAGGGAGATGGTGCTAGGAGAGCTGTGACATGGGATGAGGACCAGAAGGGAGCTGAATGGAGGAGCCAGGAGCTGTGGTGGGACTGGCAGAAGATGCTGTGAGAGCATCTGAAAGGCAGATGGGAAAGACAAGGCAAAATCCCACCTGTGAGATGCTGCTGGGGCTGGAGCTGCCCTTGGGGACGTTGTGCACAAGTTCCTTGTGGTCATTGTGTGTCAGTGGAGCCATGGGACACATCTGGGGGCTGGAGCTGCCCTTGGGGACGTTGTGCACAAGTTCCTTGTGGTCATTGTGTGTGAATGGAGCCATGGGACACATCTAGGGGCTGGAGCTGCCCTTGGGGATGTGATGCACAAGCTCCTTGTGGTCATTGTGTGTGAGGGTAGCCATGGGACACATCTGGGGGCTGGAGCTGCCCTTGGGGACGTTGTGCACAAGCTCCTTGTGGTCATTGTGTGTCAGTGGAGCCATGGGACACATCTGGGGGCTGGAGCTGCCCTTGGGGACGTTGTGCACAAGCTCCTTGTGGTCATTGTGTGTCAGTGGAGCCATGGGACACGTGAGGGATGTGTTTGTCCAGCTAGGACTCCCCAGGGTGCTCCCAGTGTTAGTCCCAGGATGGAGAGGGGGTCATGGCTCTGCAGCCAGCAGCAGGATATGGGGCTAGATGTGCTCCATGAGATCAGGAGAAGTGGAGATATTCTATCTAGGCTGGTTGAGTGGAACGTTCCCTGCCCATGGTTGCGCTAGAGGATCTTTAAAGTCCCTTCAGCCCCATGTGTTCTGTCACACATGCAAACCACAGGGCTCTGTGTACATGGAGGGGGGCTGGGGCAGTGAACAGCCTGTCCCTGAGGCACAATGAACTCATAATAATGGTTTCACAACTCCCAGCATTTCCAGGCTCTAGCAAAACTTGGTTTCTGTCACGAAGAAGCAAGGGAGGAGCAGGGCTCTCCCTGCCTGTTCCCTGTCTGGAGCCACTTGCTCAGTGGTGATGCCTCTCCCTTGTCCTGGATCACAACATCCCCAGGACATGGGGCATCAGGGGCTGCCTGTGCCCATGCCCCCAGACAAAGCAGGGCTCTGAAAATGCCTGGTCAAGGGCTGCATCCCTGTGGCCCTGCCCCAGCAGGCAGAGGTGTGTGCAGTGCACGGAGCTCTCTGACCCCCCCAGGGTGGCTGCTGTGGGGCTGCCTGTGCTGGCATTTGTCTGGTTTTGCTGCCAGAGTGCCTGGGAATCCCAAAGTGCTGCACACACCCGAGGCTTTAACCATGTACTTAATTTTAAGCATCTCTTTAAATGTTTTTTCCCACATCACAGGCTGGGATGTAAATGCAGGCTATTAGCTGAGCTCTGCAGCTTTTGGGAAGGGCCCTTTCCATGTGGGGAGGACAGGAACCCTCTGGGCTTCCTGGGGCTCATCCCTGCCTCATGAAGCTGCTAGGAGAGCCTGTAGCTTCCCAGCTGAGGCTCTGCAGATGTCCCTGTCCCCAGAGAAGGTCTGAGCCCTGCAGCTGTACAGAATATCAGCATTTACAGAAAATCCAACAGGAGTTTTTGGCTGTGGCATGAGAACTGGCAGCAGGGTGTGCATGTAGTGATGGAGAAAGGCAAGTCCAGGACCATCAGGGCTTAAACTACACAAGGGTTGGTGCCTCTGTCAGGGATGTCTTGAGAGTCTTCCTGGGGGTAGAGGCTGGGAGTGATGTTGATAAGCAGCAGTGACACAGCCAGGGCAGTTCTGGCAGGTCCTGCAGCAGTGAGTGATGTAAAAGAGTCAGGGCCAAGTGGAAAAAAAATATGTGTTGTTGAAGCAGGGGCTTAGCAGTGAGCTGGGAAAGAATTCATCTCCCAAAAAAGGATGAAGGAAGGAAAGGCTCCAGCTCCTCTGTGCAAGGGAGAGTGACCTGTGCAGGGGCCAGGGACAGCAGGGCTGGGAATTGTTTGTGGGGATGGTGGCAGCGCATTTAAAGCTGCTCCTCCTTACACCATCCTGCAGCAGGGGCTGGATCACAGCTCCTGTGAGGGACAGGGGCAGGGATGAGGCTGGTTTGAGGCCTTTTTGTAGTGAACCTTTTCTCTGCCTTAATGCATGAGGAGCTCTCCCTTTCCTGGAGCAGAGAAAGCCACCATGTCCTCCCTGTCCAGCAGCCTGGAGCAAGTCTGAGCATCGTGGGGCAGGTCTGAGGGCTGAAATGGAAGGAAGAGCTTCTAATCAGGGACCAGTTAAATGAAAATAAAGATACCCACTGCAGCTTGTGGGTGTGCTTTGTGCCTGTCCCACAGATGAGACTGCTGGGTAGAGATTGATTAGTGAAACACTGATCCTTAGCCTTAACTGAACCAGAGACTTTTAGCCACAAGATTCTTGATCAGCAGAGCTCAGCCAAGGGGATGGGGAAGGAAAACTGTGTGTGTGTGTGTGCACATGTGTGTGGTGCCAGCTCTACTGCACCTGCTTCCAGCCTGCTGGGGAGGGACATGCTGCTGGTGGGCATTGGGGCCAGGCTGCTGAGCCCTGCAGAAGCAGGGAGGAGGAGGAGGAGGAGGATGAGAACTCGAGGGGAAGCATGTTGCTGTGGCCACTGGTGAAGTTCTGCTGCGGCCAGATTTGCTGCGGGATGCGCCTCTCCTCATTTCCACTCACAAGCCCTGTTTTTCCTGGCACTCACATTGGCATTTCAGTCCCTCAGATGTGCAGGAACCAGCAATTTTCCTCCAGGCACGGCAGGCTGAGCAGTGCTGTGCCTTTGGGCCAGTAGCAGGACTTGGCCAGCATCCTCCCACCTCATCCCATGTCCCCTCCTCACCCCTGTGCACAACGTGCCTCAGCCTCATCCCTTCATGGAGCCTCCTCTTCATCAGCTCTGCCCTCCTGCACATCCCATAAACCACATTTTCACCTGCATCTCCCCTATTTTAGCACTGGGACCTCCAGGTGCCTCCTCTTCATCAGCTCTGCCCTCCTGCACATCCCATAACCCACATTTTCACCTGCATCCCCCCTATTTTGGCACTGGCACCCCCATGCTGCCAAACCTCCCTCATATTGCACATTTCCCTTTGCTGTGCTTCAGTTCCCTCTGGTTTTGCTGAGATCACTGAACTGCATGTGTTTTTACTGCCTTTTTCCATGCTTCTGCTATGGCTGTAGGACTTCTTTGTGAATGGTAGCTCCAGACAGGTAAGTGAGCACCTGCAGGAGTGTGATGTGGGGCTGGGGACAGGGACATGGGGACACGTGGCTGCTTCTGAGGGGGGTTCATGTGTGACAAACGGGGTTGAATCAGAGAGGTGCAAAGATCACCAGAAGGAGCAGCTTGAAAGTTGCTGCTGGGGAGGCTGGTAAGGCAGAACCCACCCTCGCTGCTGTCTGGCCTGAGGTGAAACCAATGTCTGAGTACAGGAGTTGGATTTTTAACTCCACAGAGAAGCTCCTAACTCCTAACCCTGAGCAGTATTTGTTTTCAGAAGATGGAAATAAACCCACAGGTGGAAGCTCTCTGCTTGGTCAGAGCTTACAAGGCACATGAGAGGGGCAGCTGGTGCTGGGTGACTTGGGGCTGCTGTTCCATCCCCTGCCTCTCTTCCCACTTCTCATATCTGCATGTTTTCTTCGTTGAAACAAGAAAATGAGTAAAAGAATTGTAATTTCAGAGCTCACTCTCAGCCCTTGCAGTGGCCATGTGCCAGGTCTCCTTTAGTGTGGATCTGTAACGTTCAGGACCTTGCAGCTCCAGATTGTGTTCCTTCCAGAAGGATTGAATAGCCAGCTTTTAATTGATTAACCTCACTAAAATATGCAATATGGTAAATTAAAACCTGGGGCAACATGAACTCCTCGGGCAGCCCTACAAAGCTGCTGTTGTGTAGGTCTGCCCATTTGCCCACAACCACAGCATTGTTACTCATCTGTAGGTAAAGTGTTTAAGCCACTTAGGAGATACAGGTGCTTATTCCACACCAATTCCTGCTTTCAAGTCCCTTATTTTGGGAACATTTCACTGTAAAAGCTGCTGGTTGCTTTTGCAAGTCTGACAGCATGTATTAGTTAGCTGGCTCAGGAGGGCTGATGCATGAAGGGTGATCACAGATGTTTGGAGCAGGGGTGAGGAGCAAGAGCGATGCTGAGTGTGTGCAGCAGCCCATAGTGAAATCCTCCATGCCAGGGTTTAATGAAGTATCACAAGTATGTATGCTGAGAAAGCCAGCCTTTATTTATTCAGCAGCGCCCCTGTGTTTGCAGATTTTTAAATCTTCCCTGTCTGAGAAAATATTTACATTTCTAACCAGTGGCTTCAAAGCCAGCTCTGGTTTATGAAATGACTTTCTGTGTTTCAGTCACAGGCGAGGGGTTTTACCCATAACCTGTGGTGCCTCTCCTGATTTATGGGGCCCACTGTGTATCACACTGAGAGTACTAAATGTCCTTGCTGCTCCATGGCTCTTCTCCAGGCTTTTTTTCTTCTTATTTTCTCGTAGAAGGAAGATGCCATCGATGACACGTTGAGTTCCCGGCACAAAGTCAAGGAGCTTTCTGTCATAGATGGCAGGAGAGCTCAGAACTGCAACATCCTCCTCTCCAGGTATGGTTCAAGCCTTGCTGTGGGGAGTGGGGTGTGATGGTGTTCACAGGGGTCCAAGGATGAGGGAAGAGCTGAGGATCTGACTCCATGTTTCACAAGGCTTGATTTTTTATTTTATTATATATATTATATTAAAACTATACTAAAAGAATAGAAGAAAGGATTTCATCAGAAGGTTAGCTAAGAATAGAAAAAGAAGGAATTATAACAAAAGTTTCTGTCTCAGAGTCTGAGCCAGCTCACTGTGATTTGCCATTAATTAGAAACAACTCTATGAGACCAATCACAGATGCACCTGTTGCATTCCACAGCAGCAGATAACCATTGTTTACATTTTGTTCCTGAGGCCTCTAAGCTTCCCAGGAGGAAAAATCCTAAGGAAAGGATTTTTCATAGAACATGTCTGTGACAGTGGGGGGATGCTTAATACCCTGCCCTGAGCTGCCCTGAGTGTGCTCCTCATCCCTGGTTGATGACAGGAGCCAGTGCAGCAGGAGAGCAGTGACACCTGAACCCAGCTATAGCCTTACAGCCTCAGGGTGGGGTGACTGGAGGGGGGACAGTGCCATTGAGGGGGTATGTGGCCATTTGGTGTCCCTGGAAAGCCCTCAGGGAGCTGGGATAGCTGGGACACCCAGTGAGCTTTCACAGGAGGTGGAAGGGGGTTGATTTCACCTCTTATCTTTCTCAGCCTGGGTTTTGTTTGCTCCTTGCTGGTGGTTGAAGAGGGCTTGTCTGGGCTGGGGAAGTGCTGGGTGTCAGCAGGAGCAGCAGTAATTCAGGCAGGACCTTGCTGCCCACATCTGAATTTTGGGAAGGGGATGTTCCCCTCCTACAGCTGCCCTGCTGGTCTGACAGCCTCCCTCACACTCCTCACCAGGCAGGCTTAACACTGCTACCAGCAATTTAATCTGATCCCCAAATGGCTGCCAAAATTATAAAAATCGCTTTGGCAAGATAAACTGCACCAATAAGACTGAATTTCCTGAGAAAAGGGAAACCAGGTTTTGGTGGTCTGAAAAGGATGAGCTGTCAGTGTAGCTACTTGTGAAAAAACACCCAAAGAGCAGCAGAAAATGCCATTTGTTTCTGACTCACACAGCAAAAAATAAACCCACCATCAGTAAAATTTAAAAATATTCACTCTGCTGTCTGGAGGCACAGAAGCTTCTGTGCCACCCAGGACTGTCCAGGATGCAGCAGCATGGCTGGCAGGTTGGCTTTGCAGCTGAATTCAGTATTTTCCCAGCCTGTGGGTTCTGTCTGGTTCTTCCAAGTGGAGATGGTGCCTTGTCTGGGCAGCCCAGCTGATTTCCTTCCCTGGAAAGCTTGGAGAGGCTGATGCCTGCAAAACAAAACCCAGCTGGGTGGGTACCTCAGCCCCTGGTGCTTTTCCCAGAGGTGGCTGGCAGCCTGTGGGCAGTGAGAGTGCCACAGCATTTGGGGGTAAAGCTGCCCTGGTTTTGGCTGGCTCTGCTCTGGGCTGCTTCTGGGGATTTTTGTGCTTCCTAGCAGTGCAAATAAAAAAGGATGATGATGAAAGGAGAGTTTAAAGCAGGCAAATGAGTGTGTCTGTGGCAGGCAGCTATTAGCAAGTAAAACGATGGGATTTGGGGCTGAGCTGCTCCTGGCATTGGTAGGCTGAGCGTGGAGTGGGTTTAGGTGTGATTCAGCCAGAGGTTTAAGTGTATATTTGGAAGCTAAGCACACAAATAGGTCCTTCAGTGGGAAGGGGAGAGACCCAAGCACTCAGCTTCAAAGGCATCTTGCACATCCTACTGAGTGAAGGTCTCAATTTCATCTCACCAGCAAACTCTTCCAAGAAAGCAGTGGCTGGAAATAAATTGCCAGTAACTAATCCCACAAAAAGGGCAGGATGGAGGTTGCTGCCTGCCTGCCTTTCCCTGTGGGCCAGTTCCTGGGGGAGAAGCAGGACCAGACTTGCTCTGCAAGGTGGTCCTCAGGCCTCTATGTGGCTTTTCCCAGGCCCATGCTCATGCAGGGATGTGTGGCTTTGAAGCTGCAGTGACTTGCCCCCGATGCTGCTTTGGAGTTCATCCCATGGTACCCCCAGGACCACAAGTGAGCTTCTCTCCCCAAAATCCCTTTGGGTGGTTTGATGCTAGGTGTCTCAGAGGTGGTGTAGGGATAAAGCCCAAGCATCCTTTTAGCATTCTCAGGTCCAGCTCCTGCATCTCCAGCACTCTCTGTGTATTACTGGGCAAACCCTTCTGCAGCTGCCATCCCAAAGCTGGGCTGAGCAGTGGATCCCTGGTCCCAGATGTTCCAAAGGGACTGGTCTGGCAGCTGGGCTGCTGCTGTCTCACCTTGCATGGCCGCCGTGGGGCTGAGCAGACTTTCACATGTGAAAGGAGCTGCAGGCTTGGCCCCTGCTTTAGCCCAGACATTTGTGAGCTCACCAGGCATTGTCTGGCTCGCAGCGTGGAAAGATTACAGCCACTGAGATACTTTATCTCTCTCTGTAGATTTATTTTTTTGCCTGTTTGCCTTGCTTTGGGAGAAATTACTGCGCAGTGAGATCACTGGATTTTCCTCCAGCTTGTAATGCAGCACAAGAACATTTTTAACACTTGCTTTTTCCTCCTGTGCTTTGGAGAAGGCTTTGCTGATGTCAGTGCCTCACCGTGTCTCCCTCTATGAACCCACCACGTCCTTGCTTTTGCTCCCTGTGCATGGGTGTGTATTTTTAGCCCTGCTTTCTGCCAGATGCAAACCCACCCCTCTCTCCATCCTTTTCCTGCTGTGAATGGCTCATTTGATTCCCCTCTCCCAGCATTTTTTTTCCCCCTCAAATCAATGTGGCTTTTCAGGAGGGGCGCGTCCCTTTCCTGGCAGAATTTGTTTTTCCCCTTCACACTTATTACATCCTCCACGGGGTCTGACAAAAGCAGCCTGGGCTGGTGAGCTGTCACCTCTCATTGCCAGGCTGCTGCCTCTAAATCCCTGTGACAGCAAGTCCTGTGACCCCGTTCCTCTCAGACGGCTCGCCTTCGACAGCTGCTGCCAACAATGATAATTATTGTGGTTATAGATAAGCTTCTAGCTTTCACTGGCCCCTTTCCCATCAAATTGTCTGAGAAGCTGTTTTCTTCTTGCTCTCTGCTGATGCAGAGAGCAGGCTCTTGTTCTTGGCACTGGATTGTGATGATTCCTGAGAAAAGTTTGGTTGTTTTTTTTTTTTTTTTGTCCGACCTCTTTCTTTTTAAATGCATTTTTATTGTTGACTGTGCTTTCAATGAGCAAGGGCTTAAAAAGTCACCCTCGTCCTCCCCCGCCCTCCTGGAGATATCATGGTACTTTTCTGTGCTTTTTAGGTGTTTGCTGTGGATGGGGAGTAGCTGCCTAAGCACCCCCTTCTCCCAGGAGCATTTGTGCCTCCCCAAATACCCAGATCCAGCCAATGTCTGCTTTCCATCAGGGTGGAGACTGGTGTTGGTGGTCTGAGCATTCCTGTTTCTGCTTGGGTGTAAAAGTTCTCCTGCAGTTTCACATCCCACCTCAGATCATGTCCCATCCTGGCCAATTCCATTGTAGGGGACAGTAGGGTGACCCCAGGATGTGGCTGCTTGTCACTGCAAGCAGCAGAGGGGATGTTTTCCAAGGATTCTGGATTTGTTCCTTGTATGATGACCCCAGCAATTGTCTTGGCCTCTGCTCAGTGCCTTTGAGGTAGATTTTAATTCACTCCCTAATTAGCAGACCCTCTCTGGGGTGCTCCCTTGAGGAGGAGGCCAGAGAGGACTGAGTGCAGGATGAGAAACATGGGCTCATAAGGAATGAAGATTTACTTGCCAGGTCTGTAAGATGCACCTGTCTCAATAAAGCTAATCCTTTACTTCCAGTCTTGAGCAAAATATCCCAAGCCAAACCAAGCTCTTGCTACCCTGGCCTTAGAGACCAGAACCCTTCCTGTATCAGCTTTAGCTTCCAGAAGCCAACTCCACAGTCTCAGTCTGCTCCCTGCAGAGATGTGGGGGTGAAAAACCCCCTCCTTGTTTAATTACTCAGAGTGATCAAGTCAGCTCCCCATCTTCTGTTTGAGCTGCTGATCAGGTTGACTTCCAAGGTCTCACGTCCTGCTCTAGGGTGTGTTTCTGCATTCAGCTCATTCCTTTGAGCCACATCCAGTGTTCCAGCATCACTTGGCAGCACTGATCACTGATACATGGGGTTCCTCAAACAGGTCTTTTCAACTCTGTGGTTTTTCCCTGCGTGCAAGTACAGGGAATTACATTTTTTAAGCTGGGTCTGTTGCAATGGCTTTAACCATGACTGCACGCCATGAGAGAGAGAGAGAGAGCATGTAAATGGAGTTGCAGGAGTTTCTGGGCTTTCCCTTTATTTAATTTAGATTATTTTATAGACCACAACGCAAAGAATAAGAAAAATACGTGTGGTTTTGCAATCAAAGTCCTTGCAGGGAGCGGTTCCTTGCAGTCAAATTAAAGTGTAATTAATGGCTGCTGCAGCCCAGGAGGAGCTGAGGGCGTCTCTCCATCTCTCTGTTGCCTCAGCTCAGTGTGGGCTGCTGGCAGAAAGATCCCTGCCAGGAAAAGCCAGCCTGGTGCTGCTTGCTGTGACGCAGTGGTCTGTGGTTTTGGAAATCTCCAATTTGAGGCTGCATTTTCAATTCCTGTTAGGTGAAGGAGAGGAAGAAAAAGGTGGAGTAGAGGCTGTTTTCCAATATCTTACACTTCCAAGAGCATTGAATCCCTACCCTTCCAAAGAAAACCAAACTGATGGGTTTCCTGGGATGCTGAACATCCGCTTGCCCAAATTTTGGATTTCTTTCTAATTTTTTCCTAGAGGAAGACTCCAGCCAAAGGTGGTGAGGAAAAATGTGAGAGACAATGCTTGAATCCAAGAACAGGAGTGGAAATTGGCCAGATTGTCCTTAAGGGTTGTGGCAGTGGGTTCAGGAGCAGTGCTGAGCTGCACTCCTGAGCCTGGGCTGGGCTCTCTTCCCTGTGGGAATGTGACCTCAGTGGCCCTGTGGCCTTTGGGGTGCTGGAACTGCAGGAGCAGCATTGCTATGGGCAGGAGTTACATCTGAAAGTTGTATGTTTAATGTACTGCTTACAATCCTTACTTAAAGTACTGTTAAACAGGGAAATAGGGAATGGCAGTGTGGGGAGAGGGAGTTGGTTTGGGGGGTTTGACCCCCTGTTTGCAGCAGGGCCGGGGCTGTGCTGAGCCTTGGCAGAGCATGATCCTACCACATTTGTCACACATCCTCCTTCATATCATGCTGGATAGAGCTGTTTGTGATGCTGCTGCTGCTGCATAGGTGTGTAAGGAATCTCTCCCTGACTGCTGGGCTGGGAATAACTCTCCTTTCCCTCCACCTCCCAGGCTGAAACTCTCCAATGACGAGATCAAGCGAGCGATTTTGACGATGGACGAGCAGGAGGACCTCCCAAAAGACATGCTGGAACAGGTGGGCAGAGTGTCTCCTGCTCCTCTGTGGCTGCCTCATGCTGGGACAGTGCTGTGCTTGGGACCAAAAGCACAGCTTGTGCTGGACCCTAGATTTTTTACCAGACACATGTTGAAAAGGCACCCAGGTGGGCGGGAAAGCAGCTTGGTTGTGGCATCCCTGCTGGGAGCAGCATGGCCCCCATGTGCCATTCCTGTACTTGGGTCTGCCCTGGAACCTTGAGGTGGGGCCATTTCACCTTTTTGTGGCTGCAGCTTGAAGTTTGTGCTCCGTAGTGGTTTATTTTTGAAAGGTTTGACAGTGTTTTTGCAGTCCTCAAAAGGGGAATCCCATTTTCACTCCCTCTGAATCCCTTTGGAGGCATATTATTCACCTGTCCTTAAAGCTGAGCTGGTAATTGCACTTTGAGCAGAGATGTGGGAGGATTCATTTCACAAAATTTCCATCTGCTAATAAGTAGAGTTGCAGCAAATGGGAGTCCCTGACTGACACCTCCTCTGTCAGAGCTGATGTTGAAACCTCCTTGGAGCAGACTTAATTCATTTGTTGTAAAAGCTGAGTGATGGCAGGGCAGAGGCAGGAGAGACACTGACGTGATGGAGTAACGTGAGGAAGGTCACAGGGACAGCAATAACACTTATTTCACAGGTGCCTTGGGGTCACTGCCTGTACATGCTGAAAAGGTGTTAGACTTGAGGAAATAAATCACTTTTTAGCTCCTGAAAATGTGTACATGGGTCTCATATCCACTGCTGCGCTTTTTCCTTTTCAGCTCCTGAAGTTTGTTCCTGAAAAGGGAGACATTGACCTGCTGGAAGAGCACAAGCACGAGCTGGACCGCATGGCCAAGGCTGACCGGTTCCTCTTCGAAATGAGCAGGTTGGTGCCTCAGGGGACACATTGGAAATGAGCAGGTTGGTGCCTCAGGAGACACATTCTGGCCATTGGGAATGAGCAGGTTGGTGCCTCAGGGGACACATTCTGGCCATTGGGAATGAGCAGGTTGGTGCCTCCGTGTCTTGGTTTGGAAAGACAGGAGTCTGCTGAGGAAGGCAGGAGCCTCCCCTGACATGGAGAATGTAAACCCTCCCCACCCCTCCCAATTGCTATAAATTTTAAATTAAGGGGCTCTCAGGCAAAAAAAAATATGGGAGCAGGAAATAACAGTTCTTTAATAGGGAAGAAAAAAGTAAAGGATAAAATAAAACAATGCAGTGCACTAGAACAGCACTGACAGTCAGAACCCAACCTGACACCCTGTGGGTCAGGGTGTTGGCAGCAGTCCCATTGGAATTGTGGCTGCAGCCCTCCTGCAGTGTCAGGGGTGGTTCTGCTGGAGCAGGGATCCTGTAGAAAAGGTGTAGTTATCCTCTGAAGATCCAGTGGGAGAAGAGGCAGCTGCTGTTCCTCTGGGGAATCCAGTGGAGAAGCCGTGCTGATATTCCAGAATCTCCAGATTATATCCGGGTAGGAATGCTTGGCTCCTCCCTCTGGGCTCACTTCTCCCAATGGGATGCTGTAGTTCTTATCAGCCATGCAGTGACATTCAATAGCTGTTATCAGCAATGTCCCCTCCCGAGGGAGGAGTGATTGTGGTCACTCAAAGAGAGAGATAAGGCAAACTGCCCACTTGACAGAAGACAACTGCCATACAGATGGTAATAGAAAACATCTTGCCTTGCAACCTGGAACACTCAGGGGACACATTTTGGCCATTGGAAATGAGCAGGTTGATGCCTCGGGGACACATTTTGGCCACTGGCTGCATGGGTTGGTCAGGAGGTGGCTGTTCCATGGAGCCTGCTTGGGAAATAAGCCCTTCTTACTGTTTTTCACATCAAGAAATGAGTGGACCAAGGAGACAGGAGGGCAAGCAAGGTGCTGCAAATTATAAGGATTATTTGTGATGCTCTGGTCCTAAAATCAGGGTTGTGTTCCCATACAAGCAGCAGCTGGACAGAGCAGGAGAGAGGGATGGGGAGATGGATTTTTTTGGTGGTTCTGGGCTGATGGTTGGACTGGATAATCCTGAAAGTCTCTTTCAACCTTGATGATTCTGAGATTCTATGATCTAACCTGGTCAGGTGGAAGGTGTCCCTACAGGGCAGAAGGGTTGCAAATAAATGATCTTTCAGTCCCTTCCAGCCCAAACCATTCTATGATTCATTGTGGCCCAGGTGGGAAGTGCTGTTAGAATGATAACACAGTGCTCCTTTCCCTTTCATCCTAATGAATATTCAAGCCTGATGGATGTACATTTTGTCCTGCTGTGTAGATGAGTCCCACTTGTCACCTCAGGACTGACTCATCTCCAGGGCTCCTGAGACTATATAAAACTGAAAGGAAATGTCATTTCTTCCTGCTCCTGGTAGCAATCATTTAAGACTTAGGAGTCTTCAGGGATGAATAGCTTTATCTATTGCATGCACATCCTCTAGAGGTTCTGGGTTAAAATCCTGAAGCTTCTTATTTGAATTGCACTGAGCTCTTTGAATTTCTTAGTTGAACTTCAAGCCAGTCACTTGTTGGCAAGGTCAGTGAGTTTTACAATTGGAGATTGCACTGGGAGATCAAAAATAGAAATGCTTCCATCCTCCCTGAGCAGTGCACCGAGGATGGGCTGTGTGCTTGCTGAGTGTCACAGGCAGGCAGGATGGAGCTGTGCAGCTCAGACCTGAGCCCTCAGGGCTCACTGACACTCAGAATTAGCTTTTCTATCACAGGTCACCTTTCTTCTTCACAGGCTCTCACCCAAGTGTTGCTCCCATGCCTTCATCCCTTGGAAAGCACAATGTGCTGATGCAAATGTTTTCCTTGATTTTTAATTTTGCCTTGTGGTCTGTAACTGAGTGTGATGTCTTTGTCACCTCTGATTAGTACAACAGTGCAGTTCATGCCTCTGTGTGTGAGCATGTCTCCCGTGGGTCCTTGGTCCTGGTGACTCCAATCAGACTGCCACGTGCATACAAGTGAGATCTTGGTTAGCATAAACACAACTGACACGAGCACAGCCATCACTGACTTGCCCAGGAAAGGGCCTTTCCAGCCCAGTCCATCATTCTGATGATCAGAAGGTCCAGTTTCATTAGTTCTGGTCATAGGTGAGCCTCTCTCCAGCTGCAGCTCATCACAAAGCCACAGGGAGCCCAGAGCTCATCAGCACCTTTGCTCAGGAGTGGTTGTGAAAGAACTGTTTGTTCATACCAGTGGGGTGTAAAGATACACTTGTTGAACCTGCTGAGTTAAGGGGATAGGCTCAAGCATGTACTCCAAAGCCCACAGGGAGCCACCCCAGGACAGCTGTACCTTCAGTTGTCATTTTTTCCCATCCCAGCACAGTTTCAGGGAGAAAAGGGGTCATTGTTTTTTAATCACCCTGGCTCAAGCATGCTTTGTGAGCACAGCTGTGAGCAGTGGAGCAACAGAGCTCTGCCTGGAGCAAGCAAAGCTCAGCCTGCTCCTCCTCCTCCTTGTTTTCCAGGATAAACCATTATCAGCAAAGGCTGCAGTCCCTCTACTTCAAGAAGAAGTTTGCAGAGAGAGTTGCAGAGGTCAAACCCAAAGTGGAAGGCAAGTGGCAAAGATCAGCTTAGGGACTTTGTGCCAGCACAGGGGTCACCCCCAGGAAGAGCATCCTCTGTGCCAGGATGAGCCTGGATGGAGCTGGAAGGGAAGGGAAAAGGGAAGGGAAGAGGGAAGAGGGAAGAGGGAAGAGGGAAGAGGGAAGAGGGAAGAGGGAAGGGAAGGGAAGGGAAGGGAAGGGAAGGGAAGGGAAGGGAAGGGAAGGGAAGGGAAGGGAAGGGAAGGGAAGGGAAGGGAAGGGAAGGGAAGGGAAGGGGTTGGTGGTCACTCTTTGGGGGTACTGAGGGGGTTGCTGGTGGGCTCTTGTGGCAGGGGGTAATGTCCCACCTCTCTCTGCTTTCAGCCATCCGTGCTGGCTCCAAGGCAGTGCTGCAGAGCAGCAGCCTCCAGCAGCTCCTGGAGGTGGTCCTGGCCTTTGGGAACTACATGAACAAAGGCCAGAGGGGCAATGCCTTTGGGTTTAAGATCTCCAGCCTCAACAAGATTGCAGACACCAAGTCCAGCATTGACAAGTGAGCAGCCCCTGCCCTTATCCTTGGTACCATCCACGGGCCCCAGGGGTGTTGGGGGATGCAGGGGTCATTAGCATTACCTCTGGAACATGGGTAGGTGGGAGCAGTCCCCTCCTCCTGCTGCCCAATTTGGCACACCCAGTGATGTGAGTGCATTTTTTTAAGCAGGACAGCTTTCAAGGGAAGCCAAAATTCAGATCAGCACAGTGATTGATGGGGCCTTTCCTTCCTGGGCTGGCTAAATTCCAGCCAAGGCTGATTAGGATGGTCATCTTCCAAATGCTTTTTAACCCCTTTGGAGATACCAAGAGCCAGAGAAAGGATTCCCAGGGGCTTTTCTCCACAGGAACTCCCTCTGCCTCTCTCCCACGCTGATACAGCCATTGCCTGGTTTGCTTTACCCTGCTGAGCTCTGTTCACAGAGCAAGAGGAGCTGGGTCAGGTCTCAAACCTGCCTGGTCTCATCCATCAGTAAAGAGCAGTGATGCTCAAGTCAGCTCCCCTGGGTTCCTCCTGTGGAGAACCCTTCCTTGCATGGACCAGGCTCCTCTGCCCTGTAGCTGTGCATGGGACAGACCCCTCCCATGTCCCCACACAGCAGCATCCTTGCAGAAATCCTCAAATAGCTCATTACTAGGGTTGGGGTTTAACCAGGGGTTTTGATTGAACAGTGAACCCCCCAAGATGCTGCCACGCTGACCTCTCTGCTCCTCTCTCCTAGGAACATCACCTTGCTGCACTATCTCATCACTGTTGTGGAAAAGAAATATCCCAAAGTGCTCCGGCTGCACGAGGAGCTGAAAGACATCCCACAGGCAGCCAAAGTCAAGTAAGCAGGGTTGAGGTGGCACTTAGGCAGCCCTGGGAGCACCTCTCCCCTCATTTCAGCCTGCTTTGCCATGTCACCCCACCCCAGCTCACCCTCCTGGCCAGATCCTGGCTGCTGGGCTGGGTATCCCGTGCCACGGCCACGCTGGCCCAGCACTCAGGAGGCAAACATCACCTGGCAGCTTTAAATCCCAGCCCCTTGCAGTGAAGGCTCTAAACTTGCGAGCTTGGGGGAGGAGAGCTGCTTGGAGCAGCCGCTTCCTGCTGTTATCTCACCACAAAAGCATTTAATTAATTTCTAATGGTGCATTAAGTAATGCGGGAGGAAGCGGTTGCGGTGTGGCTGCAGATAAAGGGCAGCTGTTTATCCTCATGTGCCAGGGAGGCTCTGCCTGCAGCACGGGCAGGACCAGGCAGCTGTGGGAGGGACTCACCTGCATCCAGATCCTGCCTGCCTCTTGTTCTGCCAGCATGGAGTTTGTGGGGTTTGCAACCAGATTTTTAACTCTGCCCGGTGACCTGTTGGGAAGAGGCTGCCCCAGTTCAGCAAAGCCCTTAAACACAGCCTGAGCCTTTAAGATCAGGAGGAATCTGCTGTTCTGTTGCCCTGCAAAGCCCTCAAGTGTGTGCTGAAGTACCTCTGAAATCAGTGAGGCTCTGTTTTGGTTTTAAACTCCAGCTGGAGTTTATGGTCTTTGATGCTTCAGGGATGTGAGCAGCAAAGATCACAAATTTCTGCAGGCAGTTGTGTTAGCTCTGGACATGAAAAGGGGCTGAAACTGCAGCCCTTTAGAGGGGATGCAGCTAGAACAGATTACCCAGAGAAGTTATGGATGTCCTCTCCCTGGCAGTGTTCCAGGCCAGCTTGGATGGGGCTTGGAGCAACCTGGGATGGTGGAATGTGTCCCATGGCAGCAGGGTTGGAGCTGGATGGGCTCTGAGGTCCCTTCCAACCCAAACCATGCCATGATGCTATGAAATATACATGGAGTTTACAGTGGCTTGAGGGTCTTCTAAGCTTCAAAGGTCTCTTGTAGCAGTGGTGGGTTCCTAGGGAAGATGTGTGTTGGACAAAACAAGGATTCTCATGTGTAAAATGCAAAATAATCATCAGCCAGGGGTTGAGCACAGTGACAAAACAAATCTTGGTGTGCAGGCTCTTCTGCCAGAGGGTGGTTGGGCACTGAACAGGCTCCTCCAGGGCTGTGGTCACAGCCCCAAGCCTGACAGAGCTCCAGAAGCATTTGGAGAATGCTCTCAGGCACAGGGTGGGATTCTTGGGGCTGTCCTGTGCAGGGCCAGGTGTTGGACTCGGAGATCCTCATCAGTCCCTTCCAGCTCAGGCTGTTCCGTGGTCCTGTGGGTGTGTGGTGCTCAGTTTGCAGGCACCAGCTGAGGGCATGGCTGAGCAGGACATGCTCCATGCTGCTGCAGGCTCTGCCTTTCCCATGCTCCTGACCTGCAGCTGTTGCACAGACACACGTGTGGGAAAGAAAACGCCTGCACAGAGGGTTTCTTCACCCCCCTAAACTTTTATCATTTCTCTCTAAACTGGACACCATATGTAACATTTGGGTTTGGTCCAATCCAGAGCAAAAACCAAAAAGTTTCTAAAGCTCTGGAAAGCCCTGAATTCCCCCCAGTGCTGCAGCTGTGAAGCAGAAACTGCTGCCTCTGTCAATCCCACCAGTAGTAATGAACTGCTGGAGCACAGAGCTCCCAAAAGTGCATTTTCCCAGACTAAACCTGCCAGGAATGCTTGCCCCATGACCCAGCATCAGCATTTCCAGGGACCCCAGCCCTTGCACAGACACCCCTGGAAAGTCATCAAGCCTGTGGTCACTGAGGCCTTGTGAGAAAGCTTCCCCTGACATTGTAGTGGTAGGAACCCATAAGCACTTGAATTTGAAGCTCATCAGGGGCTTGAGCCTTGTGTAAACAAAGGCAGTGCCAGACGTGGTGATTTATTTTGATTTCTCTATATTTGGGCTGTCTCCCTTTGTGAAAGGCTCGCTGCTCCTCACAAGGATGCTTTGCCTGGTGTTCACCCAGCCATGGTACCCTGAATAACTCTCCCCTGTGCACTGGGACAATGATCTTATCTTCTCCTGGACCTGGAGAGAAATCTGTGCCCAGCAAGGCATTCTCCTGAGCCATCCTTTCACTTGGAGAGGGCTGGAGGCTGCTGAGCTTGCTAAAACCTTGCAATCCCCTTTGCTTTGAAACAAGCAGCTGCAGCCACTGTGAGCTAGTCCCAGCTTAGAGGCTGTCAGCCTGATTTGCTGCTTGAGACACACTGATCTGCACTGCAAAAAGGAGGCAATGTGGGCATGGTTGGGGTCTTTTCAGTGGGAAAACCATGGTGAAGTTGGTCAGAGAGCTGTAGATTTTGCTGGGAAATGCTGAAAATTAACATCCCGCTATTTCCAACAGCATGACTGAGCTGGAGAAAGAAATAAACACTCTGAGAAGCGGCCTGAGAGCAGTGGAGACTGTAAGTATTATTTAAATCAAGTACAGTCCAGCCTGGCTCTGAGCAGCACTGCATCCCTCCTTGGGGAGGCAGGCCAGGGAGCTCCCAGTGAAGCTGCTTTTATCTCACATCCTGGAGATGTGTTTGCCTTTCCTTCCTGCCCTGCACGTGTGCCTGCCCTCTCAGGGCTGTTCTGGCTCTGAAGTTACCATGTGTGATTAGGCACACTCATGGTTTATGTCAGATACATCAAGGGAGGCTGACTAAGCCTAGTGATGATGCCCAGGGAGTTCCTGTGATGTGCAGAGGGGTCTCCCCTTGGCTGTAAAAGCACTGAGGGTTGGGGAGCACTTCTGCAGCACAGCTGGAGTGGTGATGAAATGGTGGGAGTATCCCAAAGGACTCACTGTCTTGCTGAATTATCCTGCTTCCATAAGCTTTCCTGCAGGATTTGGCTGAAGAGCTTAGTTCAGGCAGTGTAATCCAGGGTGTCATGCATGGCAGGGGGAGCAGCAGTGCTGGTGCCAGCAGAGCCCCTGGCACTGATTCAGGCACACTCCCAATGATGTTACCAGATGCCAATGGTATTTGTGTCCCTCATCAGCCAGGCCTGACCAGATTTACCCTTTTTTTTTCCCCCTCAAAAGGAGTTGGACTTCCAGAAGTCTCAGGTTCAGCAGGCAGGGGACAAGTTTGTGTCTGTGGTCAGCCAGTTCATCACATTGGCCAGCTTCAGCTTCTCGGACGTCGAAGATCTCCTGACGGAAGCAAAAGAGCTGGTAAGGCCACCAAAACCTGTCCTTGAGATCTGAGCAGCTTTCCAGCCTCACCTCCTTCTCCCTGGCTGTACCCAGTTGGCCTTGTCCTCCTGACCCATGCCTGGGCATTATCATGGACCTCCCTGAGGCCATGGCTAACCCAGGCCACCCCTTTGGCCTGCTGGTGGTAACCTGGCAGAGATATTCTCTGCAGAATAGGAGTGGTGATAAATGCTCTGAAAGGTGTATCATCTTCTGCTGACATGGCTGGGTCTGGAGGACAAGGTCTGGTCATGGTCCCCAGCATCTGTGGAAGCCCACTCTGAAGCAATTTTCCATGGTTGCTGGAAGGGATGGGCTGTGTGGAGTGCTCCAGCTCTTTGCTGTTTAAACACATGTCCAGATTCAAGTTGTGTTCCTGTTTTCTCTTAGGAAAGCAGAAACATCCCTGTTTTATAAACTTTATATCACATGAGGAGAGCATTTTCAGCCTTCCCTCCCCCACCAGAATCTCTAGTAGCATGGCAGAGAATTGTAATATCTTGATTAAAATCAGCAAGATTAACCTCAATTATATTGACTTATATAGTGGCACTTCTCAGATTCCTCCCTGCATCTTGAAGTGTTAGGTCTCTTAAATAAACAAAGAAATAAAAATGCACAAAATGTCTTTTGAAGAGCCAGGGGCTCCCCTGCAAATAAAACTAAATCATACAGGCAGGCTTTAAAAATGTTCCTCTTGGTCTACCCTGCAATATCAAAGCAACTAATAAATCTGTTGGTGCTTTGATTTTATTTTTCTTTTCTTTTAAGCGTGCTTATCTCCAGAATGTGCCTTCACAGTTTTAACAAACTTGCTGTGCACAAAGAGTCTCCTTCAGGCTGGAAGTGAGAACAAAGAGTGTCAGTCCCAAGGACAGCTCGGGGGCTGCTTGGGGACTGGGACATGTTGGCAGATTGTGGATGTCCTGTCCTGACCCCTGCTACGGCCTCATTCGACTCCCTCACATTAATGCTGTGCAAACAGCACAAGAAGCAGGAAAACTCCCTTATTTCCCTGCCCAGGGCTGTGCCTGAGCCTGGGCAGAAATCTCTTTTAGAAGTTTCACCAACACATTTGGTTTCAATAGCAGAGCATGTGGCAATGATAAATAATACCCCAAAAATACTTCAAAGAAAAACTTAAAAGTGCAAGTTTCCCTTCCCCTGCCGTGTTTACTATTAGTTTTATGTCTTCGGTCCCACAATATTTTGCTTCCTTGTTTTTACTGCTGCTTAGTTAATAAAGTGGAGCTGGGGCAGGGGAGGCTCAGCAGAGCCAGAGGCAAGATGGGGAGAGGGGGCTTGATAGTGATCCAGGTCTTGCAGGGCAACAGGTAACACATCAGGTGATTTATTTCAGCTCTAAATCAAGGCTTGATGAGGCAAAGCCCTGCTGTGTGCTATGGCTGCTGGCAGTGTTTCACTCTGCTCCATCAGGTTGAAAGTTTCACCAGTCCAGTGGCTTTATCCAAGACTGATGCACCCCTGTCTTCTCTCTTCCAGTTTTCCAAGGCTGTGAAGCACTTTGGAGAAGACACAGACAAAATGCAGCCTGACGAATTCTTTGGCATCTTTGACCAGTTCCTTCAAGCTGTGACCGAGGCCAAGCAGGAGAACGAGAACATGAGGAAGAGGAAGGAGGAGGAGGAGCGCCGGGCACGCATGGAGGCACAGGTGAGCACACACCAGCAAGTCTGGCAGCACCTCCAGGGCATCTGGGAGTGACAACAGTGTTATGATGTCCCCATGGTGGCACAGACAGCACTGAAGGCTAGGAAGGGAGCTTCTGTGGTCTTAGACCCAATGGCTTTTCACTTTTGATTACTTGATTAATGACCTTGGGCTGGGGAGGTCTTGCAGCTGAAGTGTGCAGCAGAGCTGGTGCTGTTGGCTGCTGTGACCCACAAGCAGCAGCCATGGGGCTGTGACCCTCAGCCCATGGCTTTTATCACAGAATCTCAGAATCATAGAAAGCTTTGGACTGGAAGTGACCTAGTTCTAGTTCCAACCCCCTCGCTGCGAGCTTGGACACCTTCCACCAGACAAGGTTGCTCCAAGCCCTGTCCAACCTGGCCTTGAAGCACATCCAGGGATGTGGTCTATCAATAACCCTGACCAGCACTCATGTGCTAAGCACTGGGGTGGGAAACAACCATTGAGTTCCATGAGTTTGGGGATCCACGAGCAGCAGCCATGGGGCTGTGACCCTCAGGCCATGGGTTTTATCACAGAATCTCAGAATCATAGAAAGCTTTGGACTGGAAGTGACCTAGTTCTGGTTCCAAATCCCTCATTGTGAGCTTGGACACCTCCCACCTGACAAAGTTGCTTCAAGTCCTGTCCAACCTGGCCTTGGAGCAGGGATGTGGTCTGTCAGTAACTCTGACCACTGGGGTGGGAAACAACCCTTGAGTTCCATGAGTTTGGGGATCACCACAACCACCTGTATGACACTGACCCGCCTTCCTTCCCCCCTCCTCCACGGCCTGCAGCTGAAGGAGCAGCGGGAGCGGGAGCGCAAGGCCAGGAAGGCCAAGGAGAGCGGGGAGGAGAGCGGCGAGTTCGATGATCTGGTGTCGGCCCTGCGCTCAGGAGAAGTCTTTGACAAGGACCTCACCAAGCTGAAGCGCAACCGCAAGCGCATCACCAACCAGCTGGCCGAGAGCGGCCGCGAGAGGCCCGTCACCAAGCTCAACTTCTGAGAAACAAACTGACAGCAGAGCCCAGCAAAAGACACGTGGGTCAGTCTTTCTGAAGTGGCTGCGGTTTTTTGGGTTTCTTTTTTTTTTGTTGTTGTTTCTATGACACTGCCTTGCGATTCCAAGCGGAACAGTGGCACGCGCTCTGTCCCCTGTGCGGGCGAGTGTGTGTGTGTAGATACTGTGTAAATAGTCGGGTCGGGGGGGTGTGGAGGGAGGTGTGTGGGCAGCTCAGTGCCAGCACCGCCTCCTCCCCACTCCAAAAAGTAGTTCTCCCCATGCACAAGCACAATGCCGCATCCGTGGAGCAAGAGAGGACCCAAGGCCAAGCCGCCGGTTGTCCCCATGGTCCCAAAGCCGACGGGGAAGCTGCCTCCTGCTGCTCTCCTGCTCAGAACCCACCCCAGGGCCATTTGCAGGGGACGCCTTGCACACAAGCCGAGCGGTTTAAAGAAGAAAAGACAAAAAAAAAAAAAAAAGCAAAGTTGACTGAACTTTAATCCATTGTTTGTTTGTTTGTTTGTTTTCTCTCATTGTTGTGATTATTCTGAGAAACTCACAATCCGTGCATCCGCGCTGGTTCCCCAGCTCGGCGCCGCGCGTGCTCCCGGCGATGCTCTTCCCGTCATCCTTGGGAAATGCTCTTTTTCCTCCTGCTGCCACCTTGCTAAAGGACAAACTTTACCCCAAAGTGCTTCTCGCTGTAACGCCACACTGATGTATTTATACTTTTGCAACGTTTTCTGGCCCAAGACGGTGGGAAAGGTTCGGTTCTCGGAGGAGACGAAGAGCATAAACTTTTGCGTTGTAACTTTTGTTCTTGCTTTCTGTTCAATGGGACAAACTGTATCCTCTGTCAAGGTGGGTCAGGACCAAAGGTCTCTGAAATACAAAGGGGTTGGGGTAAAACCCAGCAGCTTTCACCTGCCTTCTTTTCCTTTTTCTTTCTCGGACACACAGAAGCAGTGATGCCAAGAAACACTCGTCTCTTAGCCAGGTCCTTTTTTTTTGACTGGTTTGCTGTTCATTGTCATTGCAAATTTGTAAGCAGAACTACCTGTCAAATGTCAGTCCAAAAAAAAAAAAAAAGAAAAAGACAAAAAAAAACCAATAATAAAAGTAATTCAGAGCTCTCAGGGAGTAATAATTTAAGGGTTTAGAAAATAAGAATTGGAGAATAAAAAATAACCACCATTAACATATTAACATTTCTATTCTTAAATTATGCTGAGTATATAGAGGACTGTTACTTTTTACTTTTATTTATTTGTGGTATGTTTTTTAAGAAAGCAAAACAAAACATTTTTATACCACCAATACTTTTGTGATCTTTTTTTTTTGTTTGTTCTTTTTTCCTGTGGAGAGATGAGTTTGTCCCTGTTGCACTAGATATTAACACTATTTGAAACAAGGTTGGTTGTTCTTTTTTTTTTTTTTTTGTCAGATAATCGGTATTACTGGTGGGTATGGGATGTCAGTTAACTATATGTACTGTATAGCAAAAGTGCTGTTTAAACTAATTTGTATAAAAAAATATGGTTCTAAGCACCGGAAGGCCGTGGGGTCTGTGTGCTGAGTGAAAGCTGTGAAATCTCTCTCGAAGCAGAGTTGTCAAGAGCTGTGGTTTTACCATTTTGTTCTTTTCTTCATTGCAACGTTTAACGCACTGTAGATTAAAAAAAAAAAAAAAAAAGAAGAAAAAAAGAAAAAAATACTTTCTGAGTAGCATTTAAAGCAGTAATAAATAAAGCAGGTAAGTGCAAAAATAAGGTCCAGCACCTCATAGCCAAGCAGCTGCAAAACCTGCAGATTATGTTCAAAGGTGGAGTTAAGCACTTTGCTTTAAGAAGGAGGGGGAAATAAAGACAAAAGGTAATGATAATACTATTCCTTAACTAAAGTGCCTCTATTTATATTTTTTATTTATGGCTGAAAAAAAATGGGGCTGATACAATTGAGGGAATGGACTATGGGGGGAATTGAAAATATATAAAATAAGAAGGAAAAAAAAGGTTAAAAAGAAAAAGGTTAAAAAGAAAAAGGTTAAAAAGAAAAAGTTTGGCTTCTGATGGTTTAAGGAATGGTTGGTCACACGTGTTTAATTGGGCAGGTGGTGGGGTCAGAAAGGGCAATCTCCTCCCGGGGTCCCTGGGTGCCAGCACCCACCCCTGGGTGCCAGCTCCTGCCTCTGCAACCCCAGTGCCACATCAGGACCTTTCCTGACAGATTTCCTCTTGCCCTTCCAAACCTCTTGGGTTGTTTTTATTTTTAAATTGTTTTACAACAGCCTGATTATCAGGCTGACTTTGCCATTTCTTTGTTTTCTTTCAAAAACAATAGAAAAAAGAAAAAAAAATTATATCTCTATAAATAAATACAAAGGCTGTGTGCAGGTAATTCCATGTGCCATTGTCGAAAACTACTTTTAGATTGGTGCTGGTGTAAGTAGCCACTCTTTTCTCTTGGGTGTGTATTTTAAAGATGATTTTTTTTTTTAATAATGCCAAAAACAAAACAACAAAAAAAAATCCATAATGATTTGTAAACAAAAGTTTATGTCTTGGACCTTATTAGCTTCATAGTGACTAAGGTAGTCTGTTAGGTGCAAGGATGTTAGTAGTTCTAGCTAGTGGGAAATGCTGTGTAATGTTATGAGACTGTACATTTTCTAAGATGGCAATATGCAATAAAGCAAAACGATTTCAGTGAGTGTACACGGCAGAGCCTGAGTTATTTTTTAGGGGAAATAAATGGGATAATTAGGAATTGAGGCAGTTGTTGACAAAGAGGCTCTCTGAGGGTTGCTGTTTTTTGGGTGTGTTTGCAGGCATTTCTGGGGTCAGGTGATAACCCTTGCCCTGAGTGCTGGGTTTTAGGAGATTTGGGGTTTTCCACCCTGCTGGATTTAAGGCAGTTGGGTTTTTCCACCCTCCAGGATTTGCAGCATCCTCATTGTCACCCACATGTGGGTTCTGAAATGCCTCCCAGTTGGTGAACCCGTTCATTTCTCCTCCTTTTGTTGTTGCTGATGCGTGTTCCCACCTTGGTGGGAATTTTTCCAAAAGCCCACTGGGGCTTTTCCAGGATCCTGCATTGAAGCAGCAGCCAGTTTGGTATCATGGGATTGGATCCTGTCCCTTTTTCCAGGAGAAGTGCTGGCTGGGCTGGCCACTGTGCCTCTGGCTAGCCTATCTAGTGATGTTCCCTTGGCAGTAGCCCAAACCCCTCCTGGCTTATTCCTGCTCAGCTTTTCCTTTCCCACACACCTTTCCATCCAGGCTGTGTAACTTTCTTTTTCCAACACCCCTGAGTGAATTTTGCAGCACTCAGACACCCCCAGGCCCCACTGCCTGTGCCAGTGGGAGCATCTGCATTGTGCTCTGACCCATGGGCTTCCCATTTAGGATTGGGGCTGGCAGGGAGCACAGATTCCATCACCACCCCTGGCAGTTGTGGGCTGGTGATGCCATGGGAAAGCAGCCCACGGCTGGTGTTGATAGGACCCAAGGAAAACAGGAATAGCTTCAACTTCTCTTCCCATCATAAATCCCCATGTCCCCAGCGTAGGGCTGGTTGGGGTTTGTCCATAAATAGATGGGAACAAGCTGGCCAAAGCCCACAGACCAATAAGGACCTGAAATTCTAGTTTGTGGCAGATTGCAGGTTTCCTGGGTCATGCCATTGTGTGACACAGGGGGCAGGGTGGCTGTGAGCAAGGCCAGGACACAGCTTTTTATTCAACCAAAATACTTGATGGGAAAAAATATCCTAGTAACATACAAGCTTCCTCAACTTCAAACCCTTCCACATGGCTGGATTAGCAGCATCTATGGTTTAAGAATACAAATTTCAGATACAATGTTTGTTACCCAAGGGGAAAAGGGGCCAGGGTGGGCCCTGGATTGACTCACCTGTGCTGTGTAAGCCCATGCCCACTGAGGCTCCTGTGCCCCAAATCCTGGAGGCTGTTCCCTCCTCTCACAGCACACCCTGGTGTTCTGGATGGTCCAAACCTGCCCAGACCCACTGGTGCCAGGGAAGCTGCCGGGCACGGCACTGCTGCAGGAATTGTCCCGTGGGGCCACCCGGGTTGGTGGCACCAAACCTGCTGAGCCAGCCCTGGCTGTGCTCTGCTCCAGCCCTGCAGCTTTCCCCGCTGCCCAGAGCGACAGGAGTGTCAGGTGTCACCTCCCGCCCTCAGCCTGGCAGTGTCATCCCTGGCACTCTCCCAGCTGGGTCAAGGGCTTGTGGCAATGCCTGCTGCAGGCACGGCAGCAATGCAGCATTGCATGCAAACTCAGCTCAGCAAGTAGGGCAGGCACTGCCAGGTGGGGAGACACACCCAGCTCCCATCCTGCTGGCAGCCACCCTGCTGGAATTCTGGACTATTTATTTCATCCCAAAAAAGGGGACTGTGGGCCCAATGGACCTGTCAGAGTTTGAAATCCCTGCTGGAGGAGGGAAAGGGTAAGCAAAGCAGGGATGTTGCCAGCTCTGTTCCCACCTGTGCTGTGGGACATGTCCCCACTGCCACTGTCCCCGTGTCACACCTCAAGCTGATGCTGTGGGGTAGAACTGCACTTTGCCATGTCCTCTCTCACACAGCCTGATCAAATCCGCAGTCCTTGTGCAGGGCTGGCACTGCTGGACTGCCACAGGACAGGCAGGCCAATGTCAAGTCTCATGTTCAATGTCAAGTTTCATGAGGAGCAACTGGGAGAGCAGGGGAGGCTCAGCCTGGAGAAAAGGAGGCTCAGGAGGGACCTTCTGACTCTCTGCAGCTCCCTGACAGGAGGGTGGAGCTGGTGGGGGTTGATCTCTTCCCCCAGGTCACAAAGAACAGGATAAGAGAAAGCCTCAAGTTATGCCAGGGCAGGTTTATATTGGATATTAGAGAAAAGTTCTTTGTCCAAAGAGTTACCAGACATTGAACAGGCTGCTCAGGGCAGTGGTGGAGTCACCATCCCTGGAGGTACCTGAAAGCCATGTAGATACTGCACGTGGGGACATGGTTAATGGTGAGATTGGCAGTGTGGGGGGAATGGTTGGATTCAATGATCTTAGAAACCTTTTCCAATCTAAATGATTCTGTGATTCCAAACAATTCTATGATTCTATGATTCTAAACTCTCATAAAAGATGCATATTTCATCACCCTCTGCTTTTGGTGAAAACATTCTCTGAGCTTTGCTTCTGGGGGAGACGGGAGAGGCCGAGAGGACACAAAGGTGATGGATGCAGGAGGGAGGGGATGAGCCCCATCTCCATCTCCTGCAGCAAATCCTGCAGACATCTCTCCAGTGAGCTCTGTCCCTGGCATTGTTCAGGGTCCCCCAACAGATGCATGTGCAAAGGAGAGTTCTCTGTTTGAACCAGGAGTGCTCTGACCAGAAACCTCTGAGCATTTTGTGTCATTTTTAGCGTTAAACCAGGCGTGCTGAGAATGTGCAGGTAAGCCAGGGAGAAATCCCGTGCTGCCGGGCCCCACCGGAGCCGCAGCAAAGGCAAAGTGCCATCTGCTGGCTCTTTCCACCTGCAGCATTTTAGAGCTGTCAAGCACAAAATAAATTCTGCTGCTTGTTTTCCTCTGCGATCTCTACTGTGCTCTGAAAAGTTCTCATGCTAAATTTTCTGTGGAAGTTTCCCCCCCCAGCAAGGTTGAGGAGGGCTAATTTTATTTCTCTCCATTGTAATTCGAGTCTAATAGCCGAAGGTCACAGCCTGTGGCTTCTCTGTGACTTTTGGCAATGCCCAACCTTCAGGTGGATGCTCAGGGTGTGCATGTGCAGGCACCAAAAATGCACGTGTGTGTAAGATAAAGTAACTCAGAACAGTTTCACTCAGGGTCATCTGAGCTTACTTCCATGGCTTTGAAATGACCACAGAATGCCCCACGGCACCACAGTGTCCCCAGGGCTCACCCCAGTGCCAGGGTTTGTGCTGGGAGCCTGTTCCTACCCCGCTTTCTGTGAGGGTACCAGTCCTTGGTTTCTCGGGGTCTGGATTGGAGGCACTTGAGACAGTAATTCATGTTCAGACTCAGGTGTTTATTATTTCTTTTCAGTAAAACTGCCTCACTACTGTAGGCTCATTAGCAAGGCACAAAATGGCCAACAATCTCTTGTTACAAGTCTCTTTTAAGACTAAACTATCCAATTAAGAACTGACATCTGGATTGCTTTTCCTTTTAACCCAATAACTGATCCCAAAGAGCCCCCAGTGAGGACTTTTCCACCCAATTACAAAATGCCACACAAACCCATGAAAAAGAAGCATGAAGAAGAAACCCAGGACAACACCCTGTGCCCTCCATCTTGCTTCCATCCACAACAGACTAAAAATCCCAAAACCTCAATTTCTCACCAAGTGATACACCTACACCGCTCTCTATAATCTATTTCACATTTTTGTGGATTCCAGTCTATCTTGAACTCTAGGAAACTTTCTCCATGAATGAGGGTCACAGTCAGTGCTGCCCTGGGGGCCAGGGCACCCCAGAGCAGACACAGAAATATTCCCAGTGCCCTGGGTTTCCACGTTTTGTATGCACTCTGCTCTCACACTGCAAAGAACTTGAAATTAAGCTAGAGTTTCCAGTTCTCATAGCAATTCTGTGAAGGTGAGTCATTGAAATTGCCATTTTCCCATTCCTCTCTTTACTGGCCCATACTCCAGTATTTGCTCAGGGGTGGCTCAGCAGGAGGGGCAGGATGACCCCACTTTGGTTTTGGGCAGCACAAAGCAGAGCTGCTCTAACCCAGGATTATCCTGGGCACCAGCACAGCCACTCTGGAGGACACAGCTCTGTTCCTGCTGCCTAACCCATGGCTTTGGCCTGCCAGGACACTGCTGCAGGCTGGGCTGGGACAGTGCCCCTGCCTTTACCTGGGCTGTGGGTGCTGAGGGGTGCCAGCAGCTTTTCCATCTCCTTGAATCTGTGCTGTGTACTCTGGCATGGCTTTACTTTGCCAGGCTCTGTGCAGAGCATCCCCTGGGCTCAAGGAAAAGTAAGGAAGGCCCAGTTTTGTGCTTTGCCCTGCTCCTGATCCTTGCCTAAAACCCTTTTTGCTGTGAAATCAGTGAGAAGCACTCAGGCAAGGCCTGGTTTCTATGGCAAATCTTTCCAATTTAATAGCAGGAGGCGATCACCATTTGAGTTACATTTTCTGTAAAGACTCCACAATTCAGACGCTGTATTCAGAACTTGACATGACCTCAGGGATGCTATATTACCAAATGTTCTGTAAAATGCACCAGACTGAGCACAGAAGCCACAGGCACAGATCAGGCACATTAGATTCCGCTGGAAAAAACAAGTGACCTGGTTACTCAGAGCATTTTTCATCCCTGATGCTTAGTTCAGAGTATGTTGCTAAATCAGGTAAGCAAATTACATTTGTGGGGTCGCGAGGGAATTGCTGGGAGGGCACAATGAATTTCAGAGAAATTTATTTTGCTGGTTTTGTCCACATCTGCCCTGGGGTGTGTGTTAATTTGTAGGGGTCATCCAGAGGGGTTTTGAAGCACCAGCATCCTCCCAGCTGCTCTCTGATGGGAGTGGGCTGGGCTGAGCTGGTGTTTTCCTTAATCTCACACAGGAGCCAGCCTGGTGTCCATGTGCAGCCCCAACGTGGGGACAATTGTCACCTGCTCTGAGTGTGAATCCCTCAGTGAATCCCTCTGGCCAAGCCCCACCCAAAGGGTTTAAGCCTCTGCATCAGAGCTGCTGGCAGAAGCAGGAGGAGAGGAGCCTCCAGCCAGGCTTGCTCTGGCCCCTGGGAGAAACACGGATGTTCCTCCAGGTGTGGGAGGCTGATCAGGACCATTTCCACTCCCAGTCTCCATCCCAGGAACTGAGGAATATAATTTTCCTAAGTGATTTCCCCAAAGTCATCAGGGCTGCATCTTTTACGGTGGCAAGGAAGTGTCCCCACGTCTGAAGGGAAAGCAAATGTGTGGAGCTCTGTGGTTTGCAAACACCTTTAACTCTTCAGTGCACACAATAAAAGGCCCCTGAGGAAAGGCACAATCCTCTGATCTAAAGAAATCTTTAAAAAAAAAAATCTTTGTTACCTTTATGATTACCTTTTGATGTTCCCTTATTTTCTGAACTGACTGCAAGAGATAAGATTAGAAATAAAGGCAAGAATAGTGGATGTATAAAATTAAGGATCCCAAGTACTCAGAAATTGCTCCCTGGTTGGTTTTGTGATTGCTTGCCTCTGTGAAACCAGCTGAACCTGGAGGAGCTCAGTGCCAGCAGTCAAGAAATAACACAAATAACAAGCAGCTCCTCTCAGGGTGAATTTACTTCCTCTGCTGAATCACAGCTGGATCCTACTCATCTCCTGTGATCACCAATGAGCCTGTGGGCACACTGGTGTGCTCTGCCACCCAGCACAAGCAGCCCCAGCACACAACCCTCCTTGTTAAATTTCCTTCTGTCACAGCCCCCTGGGTGTTCATGGCTGAGCTCATCCAAACTCCCCAGACAGATGAGTGCAGGTCTCAGTGCTGTGCCCTGGGGTTTCTGCTGCTTTCACTCTGATTTCCCCTGTGACTCATCCATTTCATGCCACTGAGAGGGATTCACAGTCTATCTCTCCCCCTGTCACTTTTCCTCCTGCTTTTTGCAGCAGTGATTCCCTAGGAAAAAAAAAACCTGGAAATGCTGAGCTGCTGCCCAAGAACCTTGGCTGTGGCGATGTGGATGCTTCAGCACTCAGGGAGTGTCCTGCCAGCAGCATGGCACTGAAACCCATCGCTCCTCTGCAAACTGGGAGCAGCAGGAGGGCTGGCCTTGTCCTCCCACATTCAGCCCCAGTGAAACCACTGGGACTCACCCCAGGATCAATAATACTGGATCTTATTGTGGGTTATTCCTCTGGAGGACTTGGGATCTTTGCTTTCTAGCACTTTGTGGCTCACTTTAAAAAAAATAAAAAGACAATAAAGATAGAATGCCTTATTGAAAATGAGCAAAAAATTGGTTTGCATTCAGATAGTTTCTTGCAGATACGTGCTTATAGTTTGCTAGAATTAAAGTACTAAAATATATTATTAAAATTATATTGTAATATATTGCAATTACACATTCTCTTAACATCAACTACTACTATAAATAAATAATAAATCTATTTCCTTTTGGTCTTAGATTAGTTTTAAGAACATAGGAAAATCCATCCTGTGGAATTTTCCTCTCTACCCATTTATTATTAATAACCAGAGTCATCATGTGAAAATACAAAAGCATCCGAGAGCAGCTGTGCTGCTGAGCAAAGCATTCTGCCACACTGGGAGTGATCTCAGCAGCCCTGCAGGCTGCAGCTCTGCATGCAAAAAATGCCACTTTTCTGATGTGCTTCCCAAATTATTCATTTCAGCCTGCACAACAAACTTCCCAAAGAGCAGCAAGTGTTGGATCTGTCTTTTGAATTAGTTTTTGGTGAGGTGCTCTTTGGGCAGCAGTCACAACCACTACCCTGAGTGCTCGTATTTGGGACGCAGCAGTTCTGAGGGCTGATCCCATTAACAGAAAAGCTTTTCTCAGGATCTCTGCTGGGACAGCTCTGCTGCTGCTGAGGTCTCTGCTGGCATCTGCTGGATACAGGAATCAACACCAGCGCTGAGAGAGAGGCAGCAACGGGGTATTTATTTCATCCTCCTGAGCTCTCCCCGTTCTGGTGATTGATGGCAGCTATTACAGCCCATCTGGCTGTCACTTGTAAATACTGCTAATTGGACTGCTAATTGTTCACAGCTCCTAAGCTATGCACGCAGCATTTGCTTTGAACGGAGGCTTCATCCACCGAATAGGAAGGGAGTGGAAAATAACTACTTGAACGAATCTGATGATTAAATCAGCAGGAAAACTACCACTGCGTGCAGTTGGAGGAGTGTGTTCTGAAATGCTTGTCATTCATCAAGACTTAATGTTTTCCTTCTAAGATATAATGCATTAGTTCAGTCAGTGGCATGTTATCATTGCCAAATAGCAAGGTATTCTTAAACTGAGGGTTTAAATATGCTGGAAAGTCAACAGGAGACTAAAGAGCCCAAATACTCATTTTTAATTTGCCTTTGACTGCAGTTGTCTCCAGTATCCAGGGCTGACCTGGCCTTCAAATCACTTGAACTCCTCTTTCTCCTATGCTGAATATCCTGCACTGAATAATCCTTGTGATTTTTGGTTTGTCCCAATGTCCTTGAGCAAATAAGATTTGTGCAAGATTTGCTTTGTCCAGGCTCATCTCAAGGGAGGAAAAAGGAAAGAAGCTGGAGGGTTGGAGCCTCAGAGCCCATTTTGTAGTGTCTCAAACATCAGTGTCTTCCTGCCTTCAGAGAAAGGGGATCCCTGAGCGGGGTGACACCAGCATGGGCATGTGGGAGATGTGAGGGTGATGTCCTGTAGTGGCTTGGCCAGAACCCACCTACTGCAATGTTTTCTCAGCCAAGAACAAGCAGCTGCAACCACAGAGAGCAGAGTTTTCAGAGCTGGAGTAAAACAGTGGCTTAATCCACTGCTTTCTTTCTCCCAGATGAACACATGGAGCCCCATGGTGAGGTGCAGGGACACAATTTCTCACCCGCTCTGCTGCTGGGTGAGAAGCAGCAACCTTCGCCAGAGCTCATTTCAAGGGCTGTTTGGGCAGGCCTTTGGTTTGGTTTAGTTAATACCATTTGCTTGTATCTTTTTAAAATACACTTTTTAAAATGTGGTTGTAGAGACCTATGTACCTGACTTGTCCACCAGTGCTGTGGTGTGAGCAGTGGCTGAGGGAGTGTTTAGCCAGGAGAAAAGGAGGTTTGGAAGGAACTTCTCTACGACTACCTGAAGGGAGGTTGTAACCAGGTGGGGTTGATCTTTTCTCCCAAATAACAGTAGCAGGACCAGATGAAAATGCCTCAAGTTGCAGCAGAAGAGGTTTAAATTGGGTATTAGGGAAAATATCTTCCATAAAATGTTGCCAACAGGCTGCCCAAGGAAGTGGTAAAGTCACAATCCCTGGAGGCATTTAAAAGACACGTAGGTGTGGCACTCAGGGACATGGGTTAGTGGTAGATTTGGCAGTGCTGGGACTTGATGACCTAAGAGGCCTTTTTCAACTGAAATGATTCTGTGATTATGAGGAGCACAGGCCAGGCACAGCTCTGAAACACAAGCTGCCTCTCTGCTGAAGCTGCAGCAGGTCCATGTCAGAAAGGATCAGATCAAGAATCTCCCCTTGCTAGAGCCCAAGTTAGCTTTTCACAGAAATGTGCCTGTTTGTGATGCCTACAAGCCCACAGCCAGCTGCCCTCCTTCAATTCCTCAATGCAAGACTAACATGCACCAGTCTGAGCTTGTAAAAACTATGTTGAATTTTGTGTTAAGCACCTTCACCACCACTTTCCTAGAAAGCTGTGTTATTTCTACTCCCAGTGCAGCTCCTTCAGTCCTGACATCCCCAATCCTTCCCTGGCCATTCCTGACTGCCACAGAGGAGCTTCCCTGGCCTGTGGCACATCACATCAGTGGAAAAGGAAACCAGCATGAAAAAGAGGGAATCAGCAGCTGTTCAGTGCCTGAGTCAGCTGGGGTGGTGGGGACAGAAGGGACAGGGAAGGTGTCCAGAGCCAGGCACTGAGGGGAGCAGCACCACCCTTCCCAGGGCCTGTCATGCGTGATCAATGATCCCGCACCAATCTCCTTGTTCCCACCACCTGCAGCTACCCAGGTGAGAGTTCAATCCAATCCCATCATTCACAACCACCCCTTTCCATTTACACTGAGCCAGGAATTGCTGTGCCAGGAATTCCTCTCCTGCCCTTCCGAGCCACCCATGTCAAACAGTTCCTGGGCTTTCTGCACAGCTTCTTTCTGAAACACAGCAAAATCCAGTAGCTGCAGGGCAAATTAGCAGTGCTGAGTAGTCACGGGTCAGATTTTCCCTCATGGGCTTCAGGAGCATCACAGAAGAAAGTTACAGTAATGCTTGCAGCATGGAAACCAGCTGCATTAAAATTTCACAAGCAACTAGGTCTCTCTGCTGTCATTCATCTGACAATTTTTTACAGGAGTTCCCCTTCCCAAGGCTGGCTTGAGAATGATGCCAGGCTGAGACACTTTCATTTCCTGCATAAAAGACAATTTATTTCTTCACTTACAAAATAATGACAGAGTGTTCACTTGCATCACAAACAGCTGAAAAATCCAGTAAAACCAAAACACTGTATTTTAAAATTAAAACCAAAACACTGTGTTTTTAAAGCTTGTACAAGGAAAAACACTGTCTCACACTAAACTCTGGCAAAGACAAACAAAGGCCAAATCTTAATTTCAGATTGAAAATACTAATTTTAAGGCTTTGGGCCCTTGAACAAAAAGATGACACTGATAAATTCATTCACATTAATGCTGTGCAATTGCATTTCCATGGTGTTATTTTCCTTTTTTTTTCAACAGCAAACAGCTGTTTTTTAAATACTGTATTCCAATGGATTACTGCCATCAATACAATATCTGTTCTGTGCATACACACATTTTCACATGCTGCAGAGCACACAGAGGACACGTGGTATTGCTTTGCCTCTCCTTTCAGACACTTCTCTCACACAGCTCCTCTAATTATGGTAAAACCCTTGGAGATGAGAGACACTCTGGATGAGCTCAAAAAGAAAACATACATCTTGTGCACACCACAGTTTACACCCACACCCTTTTCAGTCTGTCTGAGGAACTCATGTTTCTCATATTCATAGTATTTTAAGTTGACTGTACCTGCAAAAAAAGAGAAAAGGCTGCTGAAATTCTGACACCTGAGGTATTTACCTTCCTTTCCTTCCCTCCCAGTATCATACATCTTCCCTTTCACAATTACTTTTCTTGTTATGCTTCAGAGTTTAAATTAAAAAAAAATACATTTAAATAGATCACTTTTTCAGCCCATCCTACAGTCTGTGACTTTATGACTGTTGGCACTTCCACATATAACGGATAAAAGCAACATTTTCCTGCCATGATGCTGTTTTTCACAGTGTGGTGTTTTCAGAGCGGCTTCCAGCTGCCAGTGCTCAGCTTTCAGTTGCTTTTTTGGCACTTAACAAACAGCTCCCACAGTCATTCAGGGAGTTTGGTGTGTCAGCCCCGGAGCTTCACAGTGGCACTTTCTGCAAGTCTGGAGCAAACTCTGTCCTGTTCTCGCAGCTCTTGCCTTGGCTGGGCTCCGTGGCTGTCACCGATGGCCTGCTGGAAAGGAAGGGGGATTCCCCTTCCCCGTGGAGTTCTTGCTGCTCGCAAATGGTGTCACCAAAGCAGAGCTCACACAGTGGAGAAGAAACACTGTCCCATCACAGATTCCTGGCAATCCCGCTGCAAGGGGCTCCAAGCAGCAGGACTTTGTTCAGGGAGGCAGCCGGGCCCGACGCCTCCATGCCGGCCCCCAGCCCTTCAGAGGCTCGTGTCGATGGCGCCCGCTCTGCCCTTCAGGGTGGCCTCAGAGACCGTGTCCGGCTGTCCATCCCGGCAGAAGAGCACAGCGGGAGTCTTGCAGGCCCACATGGCCACCTCTGCGCCGCTGGCCGGGCTGGACGAGGACACGGCGCTGCCCGGGGGCCCGCTGTGCCGGTTGATGTAGCGCTCCCGGACCCGCTCAGCCCGGCTCCGCGGCTCCGGCTGGCGGCCCGGCACCGACAGGTAGGCGACCATGTTGTTCCTAGTCCTGTAGCCGCCCTCCCGGCTGCGCCGCAGCAGCACCGAGATGTTGGGGTTACGGGCGGCGTAGATGAGGGGGTTGATGGCGCCGTTGGCCCAGGCCATCCCGCTGGCCACGGCGTCCATGGTGGGCGAGAAGGGCAGGCGGCCGGCGGCGGCGGCCAGCCCCAGGATGCAGTAGGGCCCCCAGCAGCAGATGATGGAGACGATCATGATGAGCACGGTGGTGGCCGTGCGCATCTCCCCGTAGGCGCGCAGCAGGTGCCCGTAGGTGGTGAGCGGCCGCACCCGGCTCTCGGCCAGCCGCACGGCCCGGCAGATGTTGAAGTGGCAGAAGCACATGACGGCGAAGGGCAGCAGGTAGCAGAGCACGATGAGGGCGGCGCCGTAGGGCGGCCCGAGCCGCGAGGAGCCCCAGGGCAGCACGTAGACGCAGCGGTAGGCGCCGGGCCGGGCTTCGCGACGCCCCTCGCCCGCCAGCCCGTACCAGGGCCCGGCCAGCGCCAGGGCGGCCAGCCAGACCGCGGCCAGCAGCTGCGCGGCGCGGCGCCGGCCCATCTTGTGCCGCGGCTGGCGGACGATGGCACAGTAGCGGTCGAAGGAGAGCAGGGCCATGGTGAGCGTGGCGGCGATGCCCAGCCCGGCGTGGAGCGCGGCGCTGGCCAGGCACAGGCGCTGCCCGAAGAGCCAAGCGCCGGGCGGGCGGCTGAGCAGGCTGAGGAAGGCCAGCGGCAGGCAGAGCAGGGCGCCCAGCAGCTCCGACAGCGACAGCGACAGCACGAAGGCGTTGGTGACCGTGCGGAGCTGCCGGTGCCGGGCGATCACCAGCACCACCGCGCCGTTGCCCAGCGCCGAGAGGGCGAAGATGAGCAGCAGCGCGGCCGCTTGCGAGGCCAGCGCCGCCGCCGACCACCCCGCCGCCGCCGCCGCCGCCGCCGCCCCGCCGCTCTCGTTGCCGCTGCCGCCGCCGCCGCGGGAGAGGTTGCCCGGCACGGCCGCCGCCGGCTCCATGCGCAGCCTCATGGCCCGGCCCCGCCGCGGCTGCGGAGGCCCCGCCGCTCCCGGCCCCCCGGCCGCTGACGTCGCTCGGCCGCCGTTACCCGGGGAACCGGCCCGGCCCGGCCCAGCCGGACCCGGCGGCGGCGGAGCGGAGCCCCGACAGACGAGCGGTGGGGCCGGGGGATCGCAGCCCACAGCGGCACCATCCCATGGATCCCTACAGATGTGCTCCCCGGGCAGCCCCGGTCAGCGCCTCTCCCCGCACAGCCCCCAGCCCATCACGGAGTACCGGCTACCCCCAGACCCTCAGCTGGAGGCCGGGACCATCCCCCGGCTCACCAGGCTGGGGTTTGAGGGATCATCAGATGTAAAACTGAGGGATCAGGCCAGGGACCCCCCCCCCCCCCCCCCCCATGGACAGCAGGACCCTTTTTCCCCACTCTCATCCATGCTATAGCCGCCTCCCCCTGCCTGAAAATTTTCTTAAGGATGGGGGTAACAGAATAGGTAATGAAGGATGCATCCCAGTTAGTGCCTGAATAATATCCAAACATCCTGTGCTGGGCTTTGTGACTTGCTATCCAGCTCTTTCCAAGGAGCCAGGCTGGGGGATGATCAGGAGATGCTCAGAAGATGAAAACACGTGAAAGAGTTTTCATTCATGGAAGAGTGTGCTCCTGCAAGCACGGACAATGTGTGTGTCACTTCTTGTTCTCATGACCAGAGGCTGTATGGGACTTACAAGAGAGTTACAGGAAAGCTGGGAGCAGGAGCCCCAGAAAAAAAGGGAAAAAAAAAAAGTCTACTGGCAGTTCAGTAGTTGCATAAATCGGGATTTTTGTTTCTTCCTGCTACAAAGTTATTGTCAAGTTGACAGAAGAAATTCCTCCCAGGCTTTTCTGTGCCAACCTTATCTAAGTTCACCAGTATGCACCCTTCTGCTCCATGAGATGATCATTCTCATTTTCATGTCTCATTTTAACAAATGCCAGTTCCCCCCAGGAGTGTCTTCATTAAAAAAGCACCATTTTATCCACAGACACAGTGGAAGTGACAGGCCACCAGAGGTCTGAAGGACTGCTCCTGCCACTGCAAATGCTTGGTTTTTCCCTGGAGGGACTCTGGAAAAGCAAGCACTGACTGCACTCTGCTGCACAAGCTGCCCCTGGACTGGGACAAAATCAGTAAATAATTGGCAGTCAAAGGTCGTAATGGCTCAGACTTTCAAACACAGCTGCTCCTGTTGAAAGTTAACCACAGGGTATTTGCAGCCAGTGGTCCAAGATAAGCAAGAGAGGAAGGCTTAGGGAAGCAGCACAGCATGGACGCTCAGCAGGAACGCAGGAAATTCTGATCAAATACCTGCATCCAGCCCCAGGATGCAGGAGAGCCCTGGTGGGGTGAAATGAGTGAGGAAGGGGTTGTCTGGACAGGCTGAGCAGGGAAGCTAGGGCATGAGACAGGGCAGCACAGCTGGCTGAGCAGGAGACAACAGGAGCTAGCAATTCAAACCCAGAGTCATGACATACTCAGCAGAATCCTGCAAATTGAGCTCTGGGAGTGAAAACAAGGAAAATGGCAGAGTTTTCAGCTGGCATTTAATAGAAATCTAATTTTGAAATTAATAATTTGCAGACATACAGAAGGCACATAAATTTGAAGGCAGCTCTCCAAGCTCAGCTCAGTTTTCTGTGAATTATGGGTAAGAAAAAGAAGAAGAAAAATACTACAGCACCTCAGAGCAGCTTGTATGTGCTAATCACAGTGCACCTAATATGCTAAACACAACAGGGCAACAAGCTTGTTACCCTGAAACGTGACAAATGCTGTCACACCACCCAGGGCTCTTCCTGTTGCAACGTGTGGAGAAGCAAAACAGAAATTCGTGGTCAGGAGAAGCACAGCACCATCAGTGAGGCTCTGCCACCACCTGTGGCTCAGGTCACTTGAGGAAGAAGCCGTGTTTCAGTGGGTCCTCCTCTTCCACAGTGAAGGTGGCTGTGCCAGTGTAAAAGGCCTCTCCTGAGACCTCCACAATGACAGCGTTGTAGTTCCCAAACTTGGTCTCCTGCAGAGGGATCAGGATGAGGATAGAGGCAACAGAAGGTTCTCCACTCTCCCAACCCCACAGAATTCAAGTGCTGCCTGACATTTATGCAAACACCCCCAGCCTGGTTCATCCCAAAGCAGCCACACAACACAACAAGACCCTAAAATCCTTTTAGTGCCAGGTTTGGGGGAGGGCAGGACCCACAGGCACCTCCCTCCTTCCCTCCACCCTTCCCTAGGCACAGAAAGGCTTTTCTGCTCCCCACTGAGCACATTTCCAGCAGCCCTTGATTCAGGGGGAAAGTCCAGCACCATTCACTTGCCTTCACTGCCTTCCCAGTGAACAGGGAGCCCGTGGTGCTGCTCTGGAAGGTTCTGCTCTGCTCCAGCTGGATGAGTCCCTTATGGTACTGCAGGGCAATGCGAGCTGTCACCCCCGAACCCGTCGGACTCCGGTCAACCTACAGCAGAAGGGATGAACCAGCTCTAGATTCTGGGGTTTAACACAAAATGAAATTGCTCCCCACAGTTCTCTCTCCCACCTTAACACTGCACTCAGGGGAAAGTCCCCCAAGCCAGGGTTTTGTAGAGAATCCAGATACATCACAACTGAGAAGGAAAAAAAAAAAAGCAGGTTTGGGATACTTCTGGACTGTGGTTGGCTTTGGCACAGTTAGGGATGGATGACCTAATAAACACTGAGGCTATTTAGGAGCAGTTGAACTCTTCTCAGTATCATCTCTAAAGGACTGAGAAGGGCTGAGGTCACCTGCTCCATTCTCACACCTCAAGGCAAGATTGGTTCTCCTTACACTGAGGGGGCTCCTGGCCAACCTGGTTTTTAAAACCTCCAAAACCACAGTGTTGGCCAGCTTCTGAGGTGACCTGTCCCAGTGCTCCACACTCCTCACTGTTGGAAAGTCCAACCAAAACTTCCCCTGCCATTTGTGTGATACTTTATGCACTGCAGACAAGAACAGAATTTTAACACCCCATTTATCTCCTGTTGCTCATACTCAGCAGATGTTCCCTGGATTAGGACTTTAGGGACATGTACTATGCTGGGATCCTGTCTCTGCTCGTGAACTCCTGGAAAATTCCAATCAACAGCTTTTGGGTATGAAGCTTTTTAAAATGCCACCATCTAAAGTGTGCAAAAGTATTTCTGCTCTTAGGAGCAAAACCATGACAGCAGCACAAGCAAACACTGCCCAAACTAAGAACCAGAACAGTCTCTCTTCTTTGCAGTGGATCTAAGGAACAATTGTGGTGTCTCTTGTGCCTGAGAAAAGCCTGTTTCTGTACCTGTTCATCTGCAAACACACAGATGTTGGTGGTGGGCTCCTCACTAAAGGCATCTTTCCCGTCTGTCAGGATGGTGCCGTAGAGGAAAGCCAGGTCTTCACTCTCAGGGTGATGAAGCTTGAACTGGGAACAGCACAGAGAGGGTCACAAATACAACAGCAGCAATGTGTGCAGTGCAGCTTCTGTGAGAGACCAGAGGAAGGGGACAAGGCCACATGGCTGCGTTTCCACGTCCGCTTCACAGGTGACAGAGAAGCAGGAAAGCTCCTTCTCCCCTCCTTGTAAGGGCTCTGAAATTCAGCATGGGGCTGGAAGGATGGGACTCTCCCACCATCCTGAGCTGGTCTGGTGCAGTCACCCCAGAGGGAACATGCTGGGATACCACAGTGCTCATCCATACCTGTTTCTTCACTGCTTCTGTCACTGCACTCGCTGCACTGACAAGGTCTCTGGTCTTTGCAGAGCGCACATCGAGGCCCAGCTGCTCGGCGCTGAGGAAGGCGTAGAAGGTGCCACCATAGCCGATGTCAACCACCACCTTCCCATGGCCAGGGACATCAATGGCCAAGTCTGGGCAGAGAAAGGGAGGAACGTGAGGAGGCAAAACTGCTGAGCCACAGAGTGAAGGAACGCAGCCACATGCGAGGGCAGTGAACAGGGATGATAACTTGAGTATTCCTAGGGCATCTTACAGCATCCCTGACGAACAGTGGGACAAGGGAGACAATTGCCAGACGCCCCTTAGCCAGACCACCAACCCCCCCAGTACACCCAGCGTTCCCCACCGGTGGCGGCAGCGAAGGCGGGCACGCTGTGGAAGCGCACGGGGTTGCCGCTGCGGTGCCCGTCCCAGGGCACGAAGGCGGTGACGGGCCCGCAGGGGCAGCGCAGGCGGACGGCGGTCTCGGGGCGGGTGGGCGCCGGTACGAGCCCGTAGTCGAGGGCGAAGCGGCCGAGGGCCATGACGGCGTGGCCGCACATGGCGCTGTAGCCGGCGCAGTGCAGGAACAGCGCCGCCAGGTGCGCGCCCTCCGCGGCCGCCCCGCCGCGCACCACCACGGCCCCGTACATGCCGGCGTGCCCGCGCGGCTCGTGCATCAGCGCCCGCCGCACGTGGTCGTGCCTGGCCGCCACCTCCCGCCGCAGCGACAGCAGCGACAGCCCCGCCGCCGCCGCCCGCTCCGCCGCCTCCAGCCGCGGGATGATGCGCAGCGGCTCGCCGCCCGTGTGCATCTCCACCGTCTGCAGCACCGCGCCCGACGGCGAGTGCGGCGGCAGCGCCCGTCCCGCTCCGCCACCGACACCGTCACTGTCACCGCCGCCCCGTGCCGCCATCGCGCCGCCACACCCCACAGACCACGCCCACAAACGAGAGGCCACGCCCCGCTCGGGCACCCCCAGCCGGAGGCCGCGCCCACCTCCCGCCCACCCCATTGGAGTCCCGCCTATGACCACGCCCATGGAGTAACCACGCCCCGCTCGTGACCACGCCCTCCGAGCCCCCGCCCCCTCGCGTTCCCGCCCCGCATTCCCGGGCGGAGCCGACCCGCGGCGGAAGCGGAAGCGGAAGCGCCGCGGCGGAAGTACCGGGCCGCGGTTGCCGGGTTACCGCGATGTTCCGCGCCGGTAGGACGGGCCGGGATGGGGCACCGGGCCGGGGCTGGGGATGCGGGTGGGGCTTGGATGGGCTTGAGGGTGTTGCCGGCGCTGGAGCGGGCCGGGACTGGCGTTCGGTGCCCCTCCCGGTAACGCGGCCCGCGCTCTGCCCGCAGCTGTGGACATCCAGCCCGCCTGCCTCGGGCTGTACTGCGGCAGGACCGTGCTGTCGGTGAACGGCTCCGTGGAGACCTACGGGGACTGCGGGGTGAGTGCGAGGCTGGGCTCGGTGCGGGATGGCTCAGGCCGGGCCCTGCGGGTCGGTACCGGGGGCTGCTGAGGCGAGAGCAGTCCGAGCTGCACCGCGACACGAGGTGCTGCGGGCTCGGTGCTGCACCGCGGCTGGAAGAGCTGACACAGAACGGGGCGGTGCGGGGAGCTGTGCTGGAATGAGTCCCTGTGCGCGCCGGTTTTACCGGAGTGCTGAAGGAGAGCCAGAGCCGGGAAGGGCGGGATGAAACCGGAGAACCGTGGTTGTGAGCAGCCTGGTGAGGGAGCTGAGATGGGAGGGAGTGGTGTTACAGCACGAGAGGAAAGTGGAGGCTTGCACAAAGGCTTTTAATCATGCTTCACCCTTGTTTATATTAAAAAAGAAGAGCCAGAGAGAGCAAGTGTAAGGTGAGAAATTACTGGGGTTATTGTTTCATCTCTTTACAAATCTGCCCTATGTCTTGCCCCAAGCTGTTTTTCCATTAACTGCAGGGATTTGCTGTTGGTGCTGGGATTCTAAATACAACCTCTGCCTTCTGCAGGTGTGTCCTAGAGGCCAAAGGACCGATGACAACAAAATCTGCCGGGAGTGTTTGGGATCTCCAGACCGCTATGACTGGCTGTACCTCGGCTTCATGGCCATGCTGCCCCTGGTGTTACACTGGTTCTTTATTGAGTGGTATTCTGGAAAAAAGAGGTTTGTGTACCCTTTCTCTAAATGAGTTGTTTAAAATTGGAAATCTTTTATCCACGAGTGATCAATCTGATGCTAAACTGAGCTGTTCAGCACTTCTTGGAATCCTAGACTGGTTTGGGTTGGGTGGGATCCTTAAAGATCATCCAGTTCCAGTTCTCTCTCGTGGGCAGAGACACCTTCCAGCAGAGCAGGTTGCTCAGAGCCCCATCCACCCTTGTTATTGATTGAGCTGATGTGGTTGCACAGAGTTTTAGAGTGGCTGTAGGAGAGTTTATTTACAAGTGTAAGTGTCCTGCAGGGCGCCCTGTCCAGTCAGTGCCCTCAGGGCATGGTCTGTACCTCTTTAATGTGCCAGTGCACAGTCCAGCTGGCAGTCTGGGCTGGGTTTGGTCTCCTGGCAGACAGAAGGAGCAGGTTGTATTTTCCCCTCTCCCCTGGGTCAATATCAGCAGGGCTGAACAGGTACACTGAGAGGATGGGTTTGAGTTTTCTCTTTAGAAATATGTATTCTGGCTTTGGGTCTTGATAGCAGAGCTGCTGTGGCCTTTACATCAGAGAAGTTCTGTAGAAAAGAGGTTTAAATCCACAGCTGCATGTGGCCATCAGGTGTTAGACTGGAGTTTTTTGAGGAGTGATGGCTCTGGAGTGCACTGAGCTGTCCCTGTCCATGGCAGGGGGTTGGAACTGGACAGTCTTTAAAGCCCTTCTAACACAAATCATTCTGTGATTCTCTGAGCAATGAACAGATAGGGGACTGAGAATGTTTAATATATGAATATTTACCATCTTCAATGAGGTCCTTTTTTATGAGGTCCATCTTCAGTGAGCTTCCCGAGCTGCTCAAATTGCAGCTTTGGCAATTCTGCTTATATCACAAGCAGCAATGTCACCCCCTCTGAGACATGTGGTGCATCACCCTCACCGCTCTTTTCTTTTACACACTGAGCCACTTGAGATTATCAAAGTGCTTCCACACTCAGCAGGTTGTAGATCTGCAGAAGGCTCTGCAGGATTCCAGGGCTGTTGGGATTCGCAGGAGCTGGCAGCATGGTGTGGGAGCCCAGGAAATTCCTCTGGCTGCCCTGGAGGACTCAAGACCCTGTCAGGGGGCTCAGAGACCTTGGCACAGAGCCCAGGACCCCTGTGCCTTTGATCTTGACCCATGAAAAAAACAATTACCAACATTTATATGAAGAATTACAAGTGAAGAGATGGCATTATAGAGCATGACCCAGCACAAAGTACCACGACTCCATCAGAAGGGTGCAGGAGAGGTTTATTATAGCAACGTGTTGCTTTTATACTCTTTCAAAATGTTTACATTCACTTAACATATACATTCACTGCCCATTGGTTATAGGAAAGAAACAAAGTTCTCAGTGGAGCCCATATCTCTTAACTTTCTCTCCTTCATCACATCTCCATGGTGACAACCTTGGTGTCTTCCTCAGGAGAGATATGGGGCTTTCCTTATCATAAGGAAGCCTTTGCTGGCTCACAAGAACAGCATAGAATGTCTTTCCTACAAAGAGAGTTTAAGTAGAATAATAGTTAGTTTGTCCCAGGGTGAAAAATAGATTTTTGAGGTTTTTTAGAATGGGGGTTCAGGGGGCAAAGATGGAGGAATCTGGGCATGTCCAGCCTTTCTCCTTCTTCTTGGTCTCCATCTTCTGGGTGATGCTGGCACTTTTAGATTGGTGTAGAGTAGAAGCTCACTGTCTAACATAGGTGATAGGTATTGGGAAGTTATTGTAAATGATGTACATGTAGTTTTTAGTATAAAAGGTAACACTGCCCCAAGGATGGGCAGTGTGCCTCAACCTGACCTGCCAGACAGACCTTAGGGGGTCAGAGAAAGAATGTTATAGATAAGAAATGATAAATAACCTTGAGAATGAGAATAGAAGAGTTCTGACTCCTTCTTGGACTGCTGGGCTGGGAAAAGAGTCTTTGTAACACATCTTGGGGTGGCTGTGGCCAGCAGAGTTCCGAGAGCCCGGCAGTGACAGTGAGACAGAGTAGAAATTCTCCAGAGTAGAAATCCATTTTGATTTAGGTGCAATGTACATCTTTGAGTTAAGTCTGTAGTTTGAAAACATAGCTATTTAGTTTGACTGCCTGTTCTCATAAAAAGCCTAGGCTCAGAGAAACTGCTTCAATGAAGGACAGAGATAAGGGAGAGGAGACATAGAGAGACAGAGACTGCTGTGACAGCAGGTCAACCTGACCTAGGATTTCTTTCTGATAAAGAAGAACTAGTGGCAAATGTCAAGTGAAATTTGTAAAAATGACATTCATATATATGAACCTATTGTGAAATTGCATGCATATGGATTTGAGAGGGGGATAAAAAGGGACCTGGATTACTCTTCTTAAAAGACATGTGTTCCCAGAGAGTAATCTTTTCAGGAGAGTAATCTCCACACGTGTCCAGTGTTGTAATAAACATACCGGCTTTGCAGCTTTCACAAAGTTGTGCAGTTTTGTTTATCTGCACAAATCAGCAGTGCTGTTGTCCCTTAGCTCCAGCGCGGTGCTGCAGCACCTGACGGCCCTGCTGGAGTGCAGCGTGGCAGCCCTGGTGACCCTGCTGCTCAGCGACCCCGCGGGCTCCCTGCACATCCGCTCCTGCCCCGTCAAGAAGCTCTCGGACTGGTACACCATGCTGTACAACCCCAGCCCCGACTACATCACCACCGTGCACTGCACCCACGAGGCCGTGTACCCGCTGTGAGTGTGCACTGCACCCCTGTGTGCGCCCTGTGAGTGTGCACTGCACCCCTGTGAGTGTGCACTGCATCCCTGTGTGTGCCCTGTGAGTGTGCACTGCACCCACGAGGCCGTGTACCCGCTGTGAGTGTGCACTGCGCCCCTGTGTGTGCCCCTGTGGGTGTGCACTGCACCCCTGTGTGTGCCCCTGTGGGTGTGCACTGCACCCCTGTGTGCCCCCCTGTGAGTGTGCACTGCACCCCCTGTGAGTGTGCACTGCACCCCCTGTGTGTACCCCCTGTGAGTGTGCACTGCACCCCTGTGTGTACCCCCTGTGAGTGTGCACCCCTGTGTGTGCCCCCTGTGAGTGTGCACTGCACCCCTGTGTGTGCCCCCCTGTGAGTGTGCACCCCTGTGTGTGCCCCCTGTGAGTGTGCACTGCACCCCTGTGTGTACCCCCTGTGAGTGTGCACTGCACCCCTGTGTGTGCCCCCTGTGAGTGTGCACCCCTGTGTGTGCCCCCTGTGAGTGTGCACTGCACCCCCTGTGTGCCCCCTGTGAGTGTGCACTGCACCCCCTGTGTGTGCCCTCTGTGAGTGTGCACTGCACCCCTGTGTGTGCCCCCCTGTGAGTGTGCACCCCTGTGTGTGCCCCCTGTGAGTGTGCACCCCTGTGTGTACCCCCTGTGAGTGTGTGCCTCTGACTGTGTTCACAGGGGTCCCAGGATGAGGGAAGAGATGAGGATCTGACTCCATGTTTCAGAAGGTTGATTTATTATTTTATGATATATATTATATTAAAACTATACTAAAAGAACAGAAGAAAGGTTTCCATCAGCAGGCTAGCTAAGAAGGAATGAATAACAAAAGCTTGTGTTTCAGACAGAGAGTCCGAGCCAGCTGACTGTGATTGGCCATTAATTAGAAACAACCACATGAGACCAATCACAGATGCACCTGTTGCATTCCACAGCAGCAGATAACCATTGGTTACATTTTGTTCCTGAGGCCTCTCAGCTTCTCAGGAGAAAAAAATCCCAAGGAAAGGATTTTTCATAAAATGTGTCTGTGATGTGTCCCTGTGTGCGCCCCCTGTGAGTGTGTGCTCTCTGTGAGTGTGTGCCCCTCCCTGTGTGCCCCCTGTCAGTGTGTACCCCCCTGCCTCTCCTCCAAGCTGCCAAAAGTGTTCAGGTAGAGCTGGGATCAATGACAATCAATCCCCTGAATCTTTTGTGCACTGAGCTGTTTTACATGGATGGAGCAATGCTTGATGACTTTCTGAGTAATCAAAGAAAGTGGCATAGCCCAGGCTATCACACAGTCAGTTTATTTGGAAAAGACCTCTTGGATCATTGAGTCCAGTCTATGGCTCAGCACCACCATGGCACTGAGTGCCAATTCCAGTCTTTCCAGATTAAAGATAATTTCCAGATTTTAAGCATTTCCAGATATTAAACATCTCTAGGGATGGTGACTCCATCACCTCCCTGGACATTCACATACTGGAATGGGAGGACATCACCTCCCATTCCAGTATGTGATCACCCTTTCTGTGAAAAAATTGATCCTGATGTCCAACCTGAACCTCCCATGTGCATCTTGAGACTATGTCCTATCAACATGTTAATATATAGCTTAGAACTTCTTTTTTTTCTTTTTGTTTTCCTCTCCTTGGAACTGTTTCTTGTTTTCTTGTCCTTTCTTTGGAACTGTTTCCTTGACTGTTTCCCCTAAGGAAAAGTGAGCCCATCATTCTGTGTTTAAACCTTTTACCCATAAAATCTTTAGAGTTCACTGACTAACCCCAAATTCCTTGGTTGTGACCTGAATATCTATGAGAAAACTGCACATTTTAAAGAATTTTTTCTTCTTCTCCAGGTACACCATTGTGTTTATCTACTATGCCTTCTGTCTCGTGCTGATGATGCTGCTGAGGCCTCTCCTGGTTAAGAAGATTGCCTGTGGTTTGGGGAGATCTGACAGATTTAAAAGCATTTATGCAGCCCTCTACTTCTTCCCCATCCTCACCGTGCTGCAGGCCGTGGGAGGAGGCCTCCTCTGTGAGTTCTCTCCTAAAAACACTCCTGAACACACCTGTCAGTGCACACTAAGAAAGAAGGAAGGGACACTTTTTGCTTTGGGAATAAGGATGTTGTTTAGGGTTATTTTGAGGAGTTTCACCTGAAAAGATTGCTTGTTAGGAGCTCTGTCCTCACCAGGCTCCTGACCAACACTGCTTTGCCTCAGCCAGTGCTGCTAGAGACTGTCCCTTTCCCAAAAAAGGAGGAGGGGGGGTGAGAGAGGAAGGTACTTCAGAGTGAGCTAGTTCCACTTTTTGCTAAGGCAGAGTTTGTCTGATTTCAGAGATGGATTTCAGTGTAAATTTGGGGAGATTGCTGGAAGCCAAACTAAAAATAGCTGTTCTTGTCACATTTGGAAAGGTGCCACAAAATCCCCACTCAGCCTGACTACTTTTCTCATTATCATTTTTCAATTTGTGGTATAAGCATTGAGTAACTCCACTGAGAAATAGCAGAAAACCTCAGAGGGAAGAGCTGTGCAGGTTGTGCTTGGCTGACCCTCACATGCTAAGAGGCAGCTAGAGCAGCTCAGTTTGCTTCACACCTGTGGAAAAACTCTCTGCTGAAGGATAAGCTGTGCCATTTTTTTGCCTGATAATGTGTTATATGTTTGCCTTTAGATTATGCCTTCCCATACATCATCCTGGTGCTCTCTTTGGTTACACTGGCTGTCTACATGTCTGCTTCTGAAGTGGAGGTGGGCAAACATGTTCCTTGTGTTAAAAGAGTAAAAAGACTTCAGTGAGCAGAGACCACTTTGTCTCTTGCCTTTTTGCAGTGGTGCATTTTACATTTAAGCCTCTTCCTTTATCCCTTCCCCTCTTGGCTGGAGGAATCTCATGTGAGAATTCCCTCTGATGGTGCACTGAGAAGCTGGGTGTGTGCTGGAAGGGCTCAAATCCAGGAGCTCTACCTGTCACACCTCTTAAATGTCAGGTGCTGGCTGACAGGCTGAATGCTAACAGAAAATTGTGTTTATCTTACAAGTTTTTCAAGGATCTGCTCGTGAGGAAGAAAAGGCTCGTTGTCCTCTTCAGCCACTGGTTACTCCATGCCTATGGAATCATTTCCATTTCCAAACTGGATAAGCTTGAGCAGGACCTGCCTTTGCTTGCCTTGGTACCTGCCCCTGCCCTCTTCTACCTGATGACAGCAAAGTACACAGAGCCCTCACGGATCCTCTCTGAAGGTGGGAATGGACACTGAAAGGAGCCTGTGCCAACAACTCTGTCCCAGTGAGCTGGATGAAGCAATTTTAGTGCTTGTCATGCTTTGGAAACTTCTGTTTTCAAAAAGAAGTTGTTTATGTGCCAGACTTCTGGTGAAACACCTCTGGGTGAGACTGTATAGTATTAAAAAGCTGCACTTTGTATTCTTCCTAAGTATCTGGTATAGATGGAAAGCAATGTCTTTTTATCTATTTATCACTGTGAATTTGTGTAAAAAGCTTGTGACACATCCTAGTACAATGGTTTGCTTGTGTATTGTTCATTTCCTAACACAATATTGGAATAAAACAGTAGAGCCTGGTTTTCAATAGACTTTAATAAAAAAAAAAATAGAGCTTGAATATACCAGAGAACTTCATTTTTTCATCACATACTCTAGCTTCTCTCCCCCACCAGTGGAAACAGGCTTCCTTCCATCAAAAGCTAAAACATGTGCATGGTTCCTCATGATGTTTGAGTCTGACTGCTGGAGAAATGCACTGTAAAAGAAGAAGAAGAATAAATGCACTGTAAAAGAAGAAGAAGAGATGCACTGTAAAATTCTCTGTAAGGTGGAGTTTATGCTCTGTGTGCTTAATTTATGGAGACCTTCCTGGAGAGCATTAAATAGATCAGATTAAAGATTTTCTTTTCTTGGGAGTTGGGTTAGTATTGGTCACCAGAACTTGATGCTGTAGAGTCTAGAGGAAGATTCAGAGCAGTGCTGAAGGGCCAAAAACAACCAAAAGTAAGATCCTCTCAAATTAAACTCTTTGACTGTATGGATCACTGGCTGTAACTGCCTATTTCTATATGTCTGTGACAATAATGCTTTTTTCATTCTATCACCTGCCAGCACTGCTAAGGACAGAGTCTGCCAGGAGCTCAGAGGCTTTGAAAGGTGTCACCTCAGCCAGGCTGCCTTGAGTGTCACTCTCCTTCATGGAAGGTTTGTTTTTGTACATCTGATACACCCTTCCTCATAGCTTTATGTGATTTTTTTTTATTTTCATGTGCAATGCCACTTGACAGTTCACTGCGCCTAAAAATTGTGTGCAAACTCACTCTTGCAGGTAGAAGAGAGGTTTTCTTTAGGGATTGAAGAAGTAATTGATCTTAAATCAAATCTGTACTGCTGTGTACAATGTTTAATTTGCAGACACAGTGATCTAGAGGAGAGTTCTAAAAGTATGGGATTAAAATTCATATTAAAATATCTCATCTGAGGACTTTACTCCTTCATGTGCATTTCTGTGTGGACTGTGTGTATTGGACTTAAATGTTATGCTGGATCTTGGGTTTAAATATTGTGCTGGATCTTGTTTTTAAAAAGAAAACTAACAAGTCCCAGGTAAAGAGTACATTTTTTGCTAGGTCTGGAAAAGAGTGTGTTGATTTTGAAAGCAGAATGAGAGATTCTATTAAAAGCAAAGCTTATGGAAGGGCAGTGCACCCCATGGACCTTGCCTGGCACCCCAAGCACTGACCTTTCTGCTGGACTCCAGTGCTTTAGCCTTCAGCAAAGCCTGGAATGTGAAATACAAATTAATACAGCCATTATCATCTCCCATTAGCAATAAAAGAATTATAAATACATATATAATGGCAGCCACAGAAACAGCAGTACAAATTGCTCACATGAAAATATTAAAGAACATAAATTAACCACAGTCCTGCAGTGACCACCCAGCCACAAGCTGCAGGAGTTGAAGTCTGTTCGTTTTATTTATCCTTTGAGAAAAAGCAAAGAATTCTGGGAAGATCAGTGATGCTCAGACTATTTTACAGCCCACTCATTGCTATTACCACAGCTCTTCAGGTAACAGTTAAAATGGGGTAGATTGCTGTGCCAAAAACTTAAAATATAAGGACTGAAAGGTTTTCTTAAAAAAGTAATCTTGAAAAGAAAAAAGGTTTTTTTTCTTTCTTTTTTGTTTTCTTTTGTTTTGATTTGTTTTGAAGTAGTTATTAACATGTTACCATGAAGCACTGTCAGGTCATTCAGGCTGTTGCCTATTGTTGCCTTGAGTTCACTGCAAAAATATCTTATTTTATTATTACTCTGTGAAAAAATAATTACAACTGAATATTACCACAGTTTTCTAAATATTTTCCAAAGAGTTTCACTGTTTCTAGAGAGATCAGAAAGGATAAAATGAGTTTTTGCTTATGGAAATACAAAGGTTAATGTATTCCTCTGACATTAAAAAGACAGTTTTTCTTTCAACATCATCATCCACTTCACCCTGTTGAACAAATTTTAGGAGTTTCCAAAACCAACAAAAACCACTTGTGTCTATGACACCAAATAAAATGGGTGAGAACAGCCAGAGCAGCACAGGTCATGCTCAGACAGGGAAACTTTCTTCTTTGGTCCCACAAAATTGTGTTTACTCAATAATGTTGGATCAGGTCTACCAGTACCCAGCTAAATTTCATCTTGGTTCCAGACAGATATGATCAGACAGAGCTGATAGCCAAGGGCCTGAAAGATGTAAAGAATGATTTCAAAGCATAAATTCCACATTTCACAGCCTATTCCACACCTCAGCTGCCTCCCAGGCCTTTTGCTACAATCCCTGGCTGAAAGCACCAGACACAGGATATTGATTATGCCTCAGGCAGGTGCCTTGCCCTTGGATACTCCTCTTTGTTTCCTCCCAAACTTCATGTCTCTTTTCTGCAAAGCAGAGAAAAGGTTTTCAGACAGTGTAATGACTGAACATTAGGCTGTTATGAATAAAAGCTGGGTCTGGCAGTAACTGATTGGCTTAACCAGTCTCCCTTTTTTCCTTTGTCTTTTTTTCTTTTTAAAATTTTGTATACTTCTCTTTTATTTCTCTCTTGGTATCTTCCAAGATTAGCCTGCTTAGGTTTAATTCCTCTTCTTTTTACAGTAGTAGAAAGAATACTGAAAGTAATCTCAAAAGGTCATCTTGGTCCATCTCTGCTGTACAGCAGAATCAATTAGACCTAAGAACCCCTGACAGATGTTTGATTTGTCCTTAAAAACCCTGGTGGCAGAAATATTCTGTCTCTGCAAAACTCAGACAACTGATTCCAGTTTGATTCCAGGGCCTCCCTGTGTGTGCTGTCAGTGCTTTCTAAGGGCCTTCTTCTTCTGTTAAATCTGTTCTGTTCCCAGTTATTTGTCTGAAAAAGGGGGCAAGGAGAAAAGCTTACTGTCTTGCTAGGATTTTTTTATTTATTTGATGGTTCCTGCCACACCTTCTCTTAGATTTACCTGTTTTAAATGGAAAAGTTGCACATTTATTCAACTTTTTTTTCATCATCTTTACTGAATTCCTCTTCAATCCCCAAATAATCTGCATCCTCTGAACTCCAGGTCTGTGGAGTTTAAAGCTACAGGTGAGAACATACACCTCAAACCTTGCCAGGCCACCTTTTCACACACACTGCTCTGACTGTTGCCTTTTTCATTGCTGCAAATCTTTGTTGACTTTGATGTTCAGCTTTTCAGCTTTAATTCTGTTTATCTCTGCTTAAATGCCTCCCTTATGACGAATTTGCACAAACAACTGTTTCTACCTAAATGCAAAATCATGGATTTTTAAAAATTGTTATGAACCCTTTTTTCCCTTAAATTAATTTTCTGGCTTGCTAAAATAATTCTTAATTCTAGTTCTGCCCTGCAGAGGGTGCTCCCACTCTTACCATGTTTGTCATTTGCAGATATGATAAGCTTTTGTTCTGTCCTATCACCAGAGTCCTTCAGGAAAAAACAGATTAATTCCAGTATGAGGCCAGACCTCCTGCAAACTAACAGGAATCATTATTCTATTCAGTCTAAGCATGGGTAACAATTATCAAAGGTGATTTTTTCAACTGTTTTTGCTCAGCCTGAAAAAGAGGCAGCTGAAGGGACATAGATTAAAGGTGTGTAAAAATCACACACACCTTTGCTGGAGGAGTTGAAGAGAGGAGTTACTGTTTCTCATAACACAAGGACTGCAGGATGCCAATAAACTTTTGAGACAGCAGGTTTAAAACAGGAGAACTCTTGTCCTTATTAAATAAATTATGTAAGTTATTAGGGAGGATAAATTTATATGTGAGCTAAAAGAATCAATCAGTGATAGGAGAACATTGCAGTGAAGATCCAGCATAGCATAAAATTCCATCAAAAGCTATTAAAATGCAGATATCATCCTCATCCAGAGAAGTTCCTGACACTCCATTTGTCATGGAGATTATACAGAAGAAGGGTCATTCTATATTTGCCTGTTCTTGCATTACTTCTCCAAGGAGGACTATTGATCACTGCAGAAGACAGGATCCTGGTAGGACCAGCTCTGAGCCTTACCCAGCAAGGCTATTTTGGGAAATGAAGCTGATTTGAACTTCACTCACCTATTTTTGATGAGCACTTAAATATAATCACGAGTAGCTCTGGCCAAAAAAAGGCTAATTTGATGTATGTGCATCTCTCAGCATAGTGGAGTCTCATCTTGGTTAAGGCCAAAGAAACACAAGTCACAAGTTAAATGACTTTTCAGTGGAAAAATACATCCCTTCAGTTTTGCTGCAGCAAAAGCACAGAAAGGGAGGACAGGAACAATCTATTCAGGCTGAGAGATTTGGAGAACAGACAGACCAGACGATACCCAGGAAATAAAGCCAAACAAAGGAATGAAACTGGGCCCAGGATGTGAAGCAACACAACAACTCTGAACTCATTTCTGTGCGGGACTTCAATGTCAAGTGCTGCACTACCTGCTTTTGTTCCCTCTGAGACTCTGAACTTGGGTAAACCTGTCATGTCCACTCCTGTGATCAAAGGCTAGAAACATCAGATAAAGTATAGATGTTTGGATATTCTCACGGGCTTTTTTTTTTTTTTTTTTAATAAAAGACTGTAGCAGAAAAATCAGCATAAAAATGAAAAAAAAAAAGTCAAATATGGAGAACAGAGGAAATGGCTCCCTTGGTAGAAACAGGTGTGTGAGGAAGGCAGAGAAAGGTGAGCTGAGTCTCATTTCTGTGAACTACTTTGATATTTTACATCGCTGTCATGCTCCAAACAGAGAGGAATGAGCTTGATCTGACATGGCTCCTACAAAGGAATTTATTCCCCTCACACACATCACCTCCATAACACAGCATGCAGACTGAGGCATTTTGCAGATGAAAATACTGGAGGGCAAGTGCAAGAAATACTGAAAGCCCTGAAAGAAAATGGAGGAGAAAAGGAAGTAACTTCTGTTTCAATAAAATGAAATGAAATGAAGCAAAGTAGGAAAAGTTAAAAAGGAGAAAGTGTTACCAGTGTGTCAGTGAAAATAAACAGTTACAAATGCTTTTTATACCTAGTTCTGTTCAGGACACAAAAGAAGGAGCAATCCTCTGATAGCAGTCTCATTTAGAATGGATCATACTAAGGAAAAGTCAGAGTAGGAAAGTATCAAGGCATCTCTTTTGCATGTCTTGCTTAGCTCAGCTGCCAGAAAGAGCACGAGAATGAATCCAGCACAATGGTTTACTCAGCACTGACAGCCTCGGTCCTGATTTTTAGGGATTCTTGAGGAGTTACAAACCATGGCTGTCCTTGGTGATGTGGGAGCACAACCTCTCCACCAGCAGAGTGAGAACAATCCTCAAGGCCGGCTGTAAATCCACCTGTCTGAGGTCAGACATGCACAGAGAATATTTCCTGCTCTCCTGGCACCTGATTTATCCTGTCTCAGCTCAGACTGGTGACCAGGAGTCAGACAATTCCCCTGGGGACAGAGCATCTGCTGCAGACCAAAGGAGCTCTGGAATCTTTGGAAGCTGCACAGTTCACACTCAGCATTTCAGTGCCCTACTTTCTTTGGGAAGGAAACTCCTCATTGTTCTAAGGAACAGTGAGAGTCAGCAGCCTTGGGGGATGTCTTGACCACCATCACTCACTCCAACAGATTTACTACAATAATTCAGAGAAAACTTCCACCAGTGCCTAAAATGGGGAAATCTTGACAATGAAGGATGGGATAGTAGGCATGCAATATCAGCGGAGGCAGTGTCCTGGTTTAAAAAGACAGGTGTGTGCTAAGGAAGGCAGGAGCCTCCCTTGAAATGGAGAATGTAAACCCCTCCCTCTGAATTGTTGTAATTTTGAAATTTAGGGACTCTCAGGCAAAGATGTGGGAGAAGGAATAACAGTTCTTTATTAGGGAAGAAAATAGAAATAAAATAAACAATGCAGTAACACAGAACAACACTGCCAGAGTGAGAGCATGCCCTGCCCCCTGTGTGTCAGGGGTGTCCCAGCCCCATCCCACGGGGGCTCAGCCCTCCTGCAGTGCCAGCTGTGGCTCTGCTGCAGCAGGGATCCTGCACAACGGGGGAGTTTTCCTCTGCAGCTCCAGGGCTGCTGCAGATGGGCCTGGGCTCCCTCTGGCCATGCAGGGCAGCAGAAAGCTGCTCCTCTGGCAATGCAGGGGGCAAAGGCTGCTGGGGTGTCCCAAACCTCAGGTTGTATCCAGGTAGGAATGCTTGGCTCCTCCCCCTGTGTCACAGACATATTTTATGAAAAATCCTTTTGACAGGATTTTTTCTCCTGATAAGCTGAGAGGCCTCAGAAATGAAATGTAAACAATACTGTGGAATACTGTTGCTGTGGAATGCAACAGGTACATCTTTGATTGGTCTCATGTGGTTGTTTTTAATTAATGGCCAATCACAGTCCAGCTGTCTCGGACTCTCTGGTCAGCCGCAAGATTTTATTATCATTCCATTCTCTTCCTTGCTAGTTTTCTGATGATATCCTTTCTTCTATTCTCTTAGTAGAGTTTAATATATCATTTTCTTTTAATAGAATATATATAATAAAACAATAAATCAGCCTTCTGAAACATGGAGTCAAGATTCTCAGCTCTTCCCTCATCCTGGAACCCCTGCAAACACCACCACACCCCTGGGCAGAGGATGATGTAATTTTTATCAGTCATGCACTGACACTCAGTGGCCCATTAACAGAAGATATTTTCCAGAGGGAAGATTGGTTGTGGAAGAGATAAACTGCCCAATGAGCAGAGGATAATTGCCCCACCTCTAACAGATGGAAATAGAACACACACCCCCACCCACATCTTGAAACCCAGGACAGGCAGGTAAGTGCAGGAAAATGAAAGAGACACAGGAAATAGGAAATGGGTGATTGGGGTCACTGTGAATGCTGCAGAAGAGCAGGTGGAGTGGCCATGGGATGGGGACAATGTGGTTCCCAGCTTGGGCTGCCCAATCCCAGCATGGCAGAGTTTTTAATGGCCAGCCTCTTCTTTGCTTTGTATATTTCTGGAGGAGAGGTTGTGGACACAGCCAGGAGAGGCCCTGTGGACTGATGACTGTAGAGCCTCCCATCAGATTTAGCTTTTCGCCCCACACTGTGAAAGTCAATAATAATATAAAAAAACATGGAGCAAGTCAGCCAGGATGACTGAAATCTGCACACTCAACTTTCCAGACCAGGAACCCGACCTCATCCCTGCTGACAAATCTCCCCACAATCCTCCCACATCCATCTGTCTGCCCCATGCTCTTTCTGCACATGTAGTCCCTCCCAAATCCCCAAATCAACATCCTAACCCCATCCCCCTCTCTTCCATTGCATCCCAGCACAGAAAACTTCTCCTCCAAGCTCACCAGACCTCTCAATGCCTCTAAAGCCTTTCAACATTAGCCCATGGCCTCAGCAGTAAATGTTCTGAGCCAGGACAAATATCTCTCTTATATTTCCAGATTCATTATGGAAATCTTTCTTTTCCTGGACAATTTTTGATTGTAAAAGAATCAAGCTGAATCTTAATAGACAAAACCAATGTAGGCATATTTAGGAGGTTTTAGAAAAAAAATAAGGAAAAAATAATGCATTCTGATTTTCAGGTCTCTCATGTGAATATGTGTCTACATGCTTTTGAGCTCTATTCCATTCCATCTTTATTCATGAATTCCCTCTGATATATCTGATGAGAATAAAACTGGCAAAGAGGGCAAGGACATACAGAACTAGTAGGATTTCTGCTACAAGGTCTTAAATTACAAGTCAAGGCAGGCTTGTGGGGAGAGGCAATATTTTCCACAGAAAAAGTACACAGGGAGAAAAGAGATGCTCTCAGGTAGGTAAAGGATAAAAGTCTGAGCACAGATTTATAGTTCTCTCTTGGGTGAGCATTGTGCATTTGTGTGATTTACAGGATGCACTCAGAACAAGGGATAATTGTTTCCTTTTTTAATTTCCTATACAAAACAGGAGTTCTGCAAGAACCACGAGCCTACCTGAAGATGTGTTTGAGGAAAGAAATCTGTTACAGAGGAGGAAAGGATAAGCCAAAAGGAAAAAAAAGAGGAATGAGAAACACCTGTACCCTTAGAGCAGACAAATACCGAACTAGAAATCCATCTTGACCAGGCTTGGGGAGTAAGTGGCAAAAAATATGAAGTAAAAAAATGCATTGATGAGATATTTTCTTTAACTCAACACAACTGAGAAGGTGTAAAAATGCAGCACAAAGGAAAAAAAAAAAAAAAAAGGAAAAGACAAAGAAACAAAAAAAAAAAAGAAACAAAAAGACAGTGGTTCTGTTTCACTCAGGCTGTGAAATTCCTGGCCTGCAGCTCTCTGGTCATCATCAGATCATGACTTCCTGGGCTCTCAAACAACTTGGTCAGCTTCCCCAGCAAAAACTATTTCTACTGAAGTTAATGCTCAGAAGAGTAAAGATAAGACATTTGTAACTGCCTACAAGATCAAGGGCCAGGGCTGGATGCTGGCTGCAGCTCATTTTTTACAGTAATTACGTTGTTAATTAATGGCAACAGTCATTTCATGAGGACGTTAACGAAATAGTTCTGCCACCAAGAAAAATAGTAAAATAGAATTCTGAGCAATGGTTTCACACAAGTTTCCAGGAACTCATCTTTTCTTCTCTGTATGGATTCTGAGCTCAGATTGTACAGGGAAAGGGGTTCAAAAGCAGGATTTGATTCTCCAGGAAAAGCCTCACCTTTTCCCCTTTTACTTTTGTGCTACAACCCTTCAAAAGGCAGAAAAGGAGCGAAGCAATTAATATAGAATAAAAATAAAAATGACATTATTAAAATACATAAAAATAATTATAGATAAAATATAAAATTATATATTAAAATATATAATATAGAACATATCATATATGTTTTTATATTATTTATATAATAGATATATAATGTATAAAATAATAATAATAATAAATATTAACTTATTATTATAGGGCTGAAGTGAGGATCTGCACATTGAGCTGCATGGATATAACATGGATAAGTCCACAGAATATTTGGATTATTTTGCTTGCTCACATCTTTTTCAATGCCTTGCAATTCAGGTGACATTCAGAAGGAGAAACATCTGTGCCACAGATTCTCTTTTCTGAGAATGTCAAAATGTCTGTCTCTTTAAATTCCATTTTTTCCCAGTTGCTTGGGGTTTTTGTTTTTTTTTTTCAGTTTTGCTATGAGAATTAAATATAGCCTATAAAAATAAAACAGAATGTGTCAAAACAAATGAAAATTTCCAAAACAGCAGATAATGAATCCCTTTACTGCCACTGGTAGGGTTTTTTAAAAGTTTTCATAATATCTGCATGAAGATCTACTATTTTCTAGCCCCTCTGAGATTTCACAGTTACAATTTCCACAGCTGAGATTTCACAGTTACAATTTCCACAGCCTGCAAACAAAGAATATTGAAGGAGCAGTGGTTAAGGCTGTACTTTCTGCATTTAATTGCATTTAATCACAGAAAGAGTTAAAAAAATAACCAAGGAAGCTTGGTAATGAAAAGAAACTTAAAATGTTAACCTGTAAAATCTACCATTTGAGGGACCCTTACTGCAGGATTAACTCAGGTTAAAATTCAGGAGGAGTACAAAATCCTTCATGATGTCTGAACAGTCTTCTTTTCTAAATTTCTTCCGATTTCACATCATAGTTTGCACCCACTAAATATCGGTAATTTTAATTTCTCCTTTTCAGCTGGTCCTCCAGAGGCGTGGGAGGGACTGGGATCCAAATCAGCCTCTCCCTGATTCTTTTTAATATTCCTTATAAAAATGTCCTGATAAATTGACCAAAAGAGTGGCAAACTCTCCCATGAATCTGGTAAAAAGAGTCTATATAGACCTTGTGTTTTTGAAAGTGATCTTATAACCAAGAAATTAACAGTTAATAAGGTCAGGCATCAAAAAAACCTAATTTTCTTATTAAAATGTAGGGACTGACTTTCTCTATAAATGCCCCTCACTTTGACCAGTTATGAAATTGGATTTGACCTTTGCACTGATGGACCCAAAGAATTTTGTGTATAATTTGTGTACCATTGAATTCAAACTTATCAAGTGCTCTAAGTCCAAAAATTTTGTACTTGGGTTTTCAAATTCAACCTTTTTCTTGAAAAATATTATTGGAAGATGACCATTACGGGGTTTTTTCCTTTTGATTTCTTTCTTCCATATTAAAAATAATGCAATTAACTGTGTAATGTTTAACACTTTAAAATAAAACATCTGAAGCCTTCCATAATTAAATGAGTACAAAACTTGGACTAGAAGAAAATAATTTGCTGCAAAAACCACAGCTATGTACCAAATGGCATAATTCTGTAAGATAAAGAAATTATGACTAATTAATATATCATGCAAATTAGGACCTGATCAAATTTCATGTGACCTTATTCCAGTGTAGGAACCTGATTATACCAGATTTAGTAAAAAATCTAAATATTTTTAATAGACTAATCTCTCTTTATGTTATCATTCAGAAAGTATATCAAATATTCACAAGAGAAAGTAGGACAGAACATTAAAAAACAGTGAAACCTTATCTCACAGCTTGCTGGGAAATGCAGGTACCTTTATTTTAGGCAGTTTGCCTGGAGGGAGTGAATTCCAAGTATGTGTTTGTTTGTCTCACAGTCTGTAAAAGCATCAATGCAGATGTGACATTCTGAGAGGTTCTGACACAGAAAAAAAATTCACATTCCATGTCTGTGAGTACATTTATATAAACCACACACACAGAAGTGCAAACTGCACATGTGCACCCAAGGGAGTCACTTTTCTGCCTGTGCCACTGTGGAAACAGATATGAGAAGGCAAAATCCAACACTTGGAATAATTTCTAAGGTAATTTCATTTTTGGCAGTCTCTGCAGAGCTGGGAGTAGGTTTCAAAGCCTTTACCTTTTTATCACACTCACAGAAGCACAGAGAGGTTTGGCTTGGAAGGGGCTTTGAAGATGATCTCATTCCAGTTTTCCCTGCTGATGGCAGGGAGGTTGGAACAAAATGGTCTTGAAGATCCCTTCCAACCCAAACCATTCTGTGATTCCACCACTCTGTGTTTACTGAAATGAATCCTTGCTTATTTATCCACACATGAACAAAATTAATACACATACAACACAGCATGACATGACCAATATCTGTGATAAGATCATCCAAGACTTTGTGCTCCAATGAAACACATTCCAGTTATTTGTGTCAACTTCTAGAAAGTTATGCTTTTTCTGGTGCAGTTGTTTCTCACCAGTTTAATTACAAATGGAAGGGCTGCTTGCAAGCACTGGAAGAACAAAGAAAGCAGGAAGAGGCTTCCCCAAAGAAGGGGCATTGTGATTTATTTTGAACAGCTCTAGCAGTGTGGCAGAAGGTGACAGTGACACGAAATCTGTCAAGGAGAAAACAAATATCTCCCAAGTCTCTATTGGAGCAAGTCTTGAAGAAGAAGATGGATCTCTAGCACAGTTACTGATTCAGAATTCTGATTCTGTCCTATTTTTTTAGCTGAAAATTGTGATTTTTGATGAGGGAACAGCCTCAAGTTGTGCCAGGGTGTGGTATTTTCAGGGTCCACCATGGCAGGAAGGAAATGATGAATCTGATGCCACGTTCTTAGAAGGCTAATTTATTATTTTATCATACGATATTATATTAAAGAATACTATACTAAAACTATACTAAAGAATAGAGAAAGGATACAAACAGAAGGCTTAACAAGATAATAATGAAAAATCCATGACTCTCTCCAGAGTCCTGACACAGCTGGACTGTGATTGGTAATTAAGTAAAAACAAGTCACATGAAACCAATCAAGCAACACATGTTGGATAAACAATCTCCAGACCACATTACAAAGCAGCAAAACACAGGAGAAGCAAATGAGATTATTATTGTTTTCCTTTTTCTCTGAGGCTTCTCAACTCCCCAGGAGAGAAATCCGGGCGAAGGGATTTTTCCAGAAAACGTGACAGTGGCACCAGGGAAGGGTTAGATTGGATATTAGGAAAAATGTTGTTACTGAAAGGGGGACCAGGCACAGGCTGCCCAGGGAAATGCTGCAGTCACCATCCCTGGAGGGGTTTAAAAAATGTGTAGACATGGCATTTAGGGCTATGTTTTAAAGATGGGCTTAGCAGTGGTGGATTAATAATTGGTCCCCATGATCTTAGAGGGCTTTTCCATCTTTAATGATTCTGTTCTGTGATTTTTGTCTGCAGCAGTTCCTTAACATTAATTGTTAAACCTCCAGATTTCCCTCAGCGAGCTCCCCAGGGCTGTAGAACGCAGGCAGCAGCAGGCAGGCTCTGCTGTTCCAGAAAAAAAAAAAAAAGATTTTAAAAACCTCTTGCAGCAGAGAGTTGCTTAGGAACATCAGCAGTGAGCTGCAGGGGTGAGGGCCAAGCACTGCTCACCGTGTTTTGAAAATATTTCCATTCTCAGTAATCTCGGTGCAATTTTCCACGCATGCCATGGTGCAGCATTCTCTCCTTCCAAAGGGTTTCTTTGCTTCTCATGGAGGAATTCAGTTCCATCAGCACAGCAAGCTGCAGCTGATGTGTCTGAGCAGCACTGGATTCATGTGCAGCACTAACAAGGGCTAAAACATAAGTGCAAAACATGTGGAAGCCTCTTAGGTACAAAAAGCTATTTATATATGTAAGATAATACATTAAGGGATTGATTTATAGTCTTCAGTTCTCTACTCTTGATGCTGTCAGCTGGTACAGGAGAGCTGTGATTCTAACATCCCAGAAATCACATAATTTGCATTTACTACAGTAGTTTAGTCCCACCACTTCTTCCCTGAGTCATCTGCATTTATCAGTGAGAAGAAGCCTGCTGTGTTCTCACACAACAACTGCTATTTTTCATGCTGTTCATCTAAGAAACTCACTAGGCATATAGTGAACTGATAAAAATTACTCCTTTCCTCCCCCCAAAAAAATCTTCTGCACAATGAGCTCTGGCAGCCCAGGATAAGGAGTGAAATCAGCTGGCTTGAAATTCAGTATTTTTCTCCCAGAAGAGCCACTGCTGTGTGAAAGGGAAGAGCATGGAGGGATGGTGGATGAAGCTCCTCTGTGCAGGGGAGCTGTACTACAGCATCTCTTCAGTTTCAGAGATAAGAGACACACCAGGGTACATCCATCCCTACAAAAAAACCCACTTAGGGAGTGCAGGGAGCAAAAAGTACAAACAACCTCCTGGCTGCAAAGCAGACACACACTGTGGGCAGAGAGAGGTGAGGCAGGGAACTGGCTATAAAAGATAAACAACGAACATCAAACACAGCTGTGGTGGGGAAAAGGAAAAAAGAGAAATAAAGAAAAGGCCTGGTTGCTGTTTCTTGATGAATTTAAAGCTGATCTAATTTGGTAGTATTGATAAAAAGCCAGTCCTGCTCTCTGTGGCCATCCCTCCTCCTGTGCCTCCACTAACAATCATGCAGCCTCATGGTTAGCTGGATAAAGAACTGAAGCTCCCTTGCTTCTCCCAAGAAAAGGAAACCCTGATTTTCATCTCTATCTGCTTTCTGAATGATTTGTTTTGTGACCACAGTGCAAAGAGAAACAGAAAGTGGTAGCAGAAAATGCCTTGGGCATCCTGCAAGTCAAGCCATACTTGAGGGAAAGGAAGAGAAATGGAGCTCAAACTGTATTTCGTGTGGATTTCTAAATTGGAGCTGAAGCTTTAGCCTCCTGTCAAAGTCAAGGAGAGAAAGAGGAACTTCCAGCTCGTGATGAGCTCCAGCTCCAGCCTGGGGAAGAGGAGGCTCAGAGGGAAATTTCTCCCTTTCTGCAGCTCACAGACAGGAGGGTGGGGCTGGTGCAGGTCAGGCTCTGCTCCCAGGGAACAACGCACAGGACAAGAGGAAATGGCCTCAAGTTGTGCCAGGGGAGGTTTGGATTGGATATTAGAGAAAAAAATCTAATTACTGAAGGGGTTGTCAAGCACTGGCACAGCTGCCCAGGACAGTGGTGGGGTCACCATCCAGTCCTTGGAGGGATTTCAGAAATGCCTGAATGTGACACTTGGGGACATGGGTTAGTGGTGGCCTTGGCAGTGCTGGCAGAATGGTTGGACTTGATGTTCTTGGAGGTCTTTTCCAACATAAATGATCCTGTGATTCTTCTGATTTGCTTTAAACATCTCTTCCAGGATGTCTGAAAATGCCTCTTTCTCCTCACTGTCCAAAAGAGACAGGTGACAAACATTTGGGCAGGTAAACCCCACCCAGAAGCAATGTCACACCTGATTAAGTATCGTTATCCCTACCTCACACAGAGGGAAGCTGCAGCACAGAGCTGGGATCAGGGGAAATGCTGAAATTCTCCAGTCATTCCTCCAGTGCTTGTGCAGGGTCTCCATTAAAACACCTCTCATTTAGACTCTTATGTGAGAGATTTACCCTCACAATGCCACACATCAGCAAACATCCATCTTCTTCCATTAATAACTTATTAATTCTTCTTATTATTAATAATTTTTACCAGCAAGATTTATTTTATAGAATACTTTGAATTGTTGAAATGCATATACAATTCAATTCTCTTGTTGGGGTATTTTTTGGGGGGTGTTTTTTTTCAGGGCTGGTTAAGTCAAGACTACCTGTCATCCCTGCAATAATCTCTCCTGGAAAATTCTGCATTCTGAAGCAAAGACTGCTGCTATTTATAGTCTCTTCTAGACATTCACGTGTATGCCTTCAAATTTCTTTCTGACAATTAACCCAGAAGTGATAATGAAGTAACACAACTGATGAAAAAGCACTTTCTCCTTATGATTTTTTAAAATATTTTTTAAAATAAACGTGGATTTTTTAAAATAAACATGGATATTTTCCATGTTTAGGTAAATAATTCTGCTTGCTCACCTTGCTCAACAGGTTGCCCAAGGCTGCTCCATCCCTGCCAGTGTTCCAGACCAGCTTGGATGGGGCTTGGAGCAAACTGGGATAGTGGAAGGTGTCCCTGACCATGGCAGGAGAGTTGGAACAAGATTGTCTTTAAGGCATCACAACTTATGCATAAATCCAATTCAATCTTTCTCTTTCAGTTTTTCTGGAAGTCACAATCACCTACTGAGACACTATGGAAAGAAATTATATTGTTGAAATTTGCTGTCTGCAGAGCCAGCTCTGCATGCGTGCATATAAATTACTCTCCTTTCCTTGGCAAGGTGAAATATTTAGAGGTGTGAAATAAATGTGTAAGAGGTTTTAATTTTCCTTTGAGTTATATCCTCAATTAGCTGAAGTGGTGAAAAAGAAAACAGCTTTATGGTTTCAGCACCTTGCATAAAACACTCACCTGATAGACTAATGCAGAGCTGGCCTGAAACAGGTGATTTAGAGACCCACTGAAGGAGAAAGGGAAGCTTTAGGAGTTTTACACCTGCTTAGATAAACACATTATGGAAATGCTTTTAAAACACCTTCTGTTTGAAGCCATTCTGGCTTTTATGGGCTTCAGAGGTCTTACAGCAGTTACCTGTGAGCAGCCATCCCCAGCTCATAATTCTGCCAGGACTTTTATTATCAAGCAGTCACCATTCAAGAGGTGTTTGGACAGCACCCTCAAGCCCATGGTGGAATTTCTGGGGATGCCCTGAGCAGGGCCAGGAGCTGGACTTGATGATCCTTGTAGTTCCCTTTCAACTCAAGGTATTCTATGAATCTATGCAAAAGTTTCAAGTAAAGATTAATTATTTAATAAAAAATCACTTTGTATCCAATGCAGAGAGCCCCTGACACAGGGAATGATTGGCATCTGACTCCATTGATTCAAAATGCTGAACAATTGCTTTATTAAAATTATACTGTATCATATTAATACTATGTTATAACTATACTAAAGAGATACTGTACTATATTATCCAAAAGATACTAAAGATAAACCAGTGACTGTCAGAGACAGTCAGGACACAGCTTGGACCGAATAGGCCAAGGAAACAAAGCAATCCTCAGCAGAATCCAACTGACAAATCACTTCAGGTAAACAATCTCCATAACACATTTCAACATGTGCAAAAACAACGGGAGCAGCAAGGAGAGATAAGAATTGTTTTCTCATTTGCTGCTCCTGTTGTTTTTGTGAGCATGTGGAATGTGTTGGAAGATTATTTACCTGAAGGGATTTGGTAATTGGATTTTGGTGTGAGTGTTTTTGTTTTCTTGACCAATCTCTGCAAGCTGTGTCCTGATGGTCAGTCAGGAGACAGGGGATTTTGTTCAGTTGAGTTTTTATTCAGTTTCAGTTTAGATGTAGTGTAAGGCAGTATAGAATAATATGTTATATAATATATTATATAATAATATATATATTATAGTATAATAATGTAATTAATTAGCCTTCTAAATCAATGGAGCCAGATGCATAATTTTTCCCAGACAATGGGGTCACCTTGCTAATCTGATACATGTGCCCAAAACCAAACACTGAAATCACAACAGATTGAGAGGAGAACTTCAGCCCTGAGTCACAATTTACTTCACTGACCACAAGACCCTTACTCTTTTTACTTTGACAGAAGTGTAGGCGCACACCAAATTCCCCCAGCCCCTAAAATGCACAAATGACATTTTCTGCTCTCCCATTAAAACCCCTCCAGGTGAGCCAAGGCCTGGATCAGCTCTGCCATCTTCCCTTGTCAGATTGGTTTTTTCTGTGACGGCCAAACCTCTGCAGGCAGCAAAGTGCAGGCAAGCACCCCCCTTCACCCCAAAATGCCTTTCTCTCTCTCTCTTAATTCACACAAGAGAACACTGCTAATAGTACAACCGTGAAGGATTAATTCCATGGTTACCAAGTAATTTATTCCCATAGGTTTGAGACTAAATATTAAATTTCCTGTACCAATTTCTTAATAGCAGCATTAGTACCTTCAAGACACTGCACAATTTCCCCACTGAATGCAGAGCCTTCATTTTCCAAGTGTTTTCCTAAATGAAAAACACAATGAAATTAGAATGTATGGTTTCTGAGTGTCAAATATTGCTCTATTGTTCTGCAGGATTACTCTGAAAAAGAAGAATTTTTTTTAAAATTATTTGCTAAAGCTGTTTTCCCTTGTTCTAAAGTAGGTCAGCATCTTTCACACTCCTCCTCCTCCTGGTGCACAGAAGAGGCAGATGCACAAGCAGTGTTTGAAGTCCACAGGACCTGGTGAAATTTTCTGTGACAAAATCCTTTCAACTCCAATTCTGCTGAGTTAATATTTTAAAATAGTCATTCAGAGAAGTATACAGAGGTTATTAAACTGAATTAAGAGCTGTGGATCAAAATAATTTTCCCTTAAGCAGGGTGTAGCTAATCTTTAGAATTTTTCCAGGCAGTCATGCCTTCATTACTTCTTTTTCCAACCAAAAATACTAATCTGGATTTGTCAAAGCCTGAAGTGAGATTTACTTTAGTCCAGAAGCTACTCTTTGTGTTGTAAATTTTAATTTAGCTTGAGCTGGAATAATAACTGCAGGGATTTGAATTCATCCAAAATATTATTGCACCTGTTAGAGTGGCGTGAAATTTTTTTTATATCCTGATTTTGTAACAGAGCCTAAATCCTCATAGGAGGGGGAAAAAGAAAATTTGTAATCCATGAATGAGTGAATTTGTTGTGAAGATGAGGCACTCAGCCAGCTGAGAGCTCTGGTTTTAATTTTATCCACCAACTTGTTGGAAAACCAGCAGCTACCCCATGACCATGGGGTCTTTATCAAGAGGCCAGGAGAAGCTCCTACCTCAGCCTTACCTGCCCATATTCGTCCCTGATGGTCACCAGCTACTAGAATGGCATTTTCAGTGAAACATCAGCAGGAAAAATGCTGGAAAACAAGTCCACATATTCAGGAAACAGCAGAGAGAGTGCTCTGGAAGGGCAGAATGTGCCCCAGCTTCGGCAATTTGTAGCAATTCCAGGCAATTCTTTCTAACAATAGCAGCTCAAAATCACAATTTTTTTTTGCCACCTTCAAATCAATAGAGATGTGAGTTCTTTTCCCCAGAAACATCAGAAAATTTAAGGCATATTGTTTGAATTAAGATGGAATGAATTAAGATAGATGATAAAATCTAACTCAAGTGCTGCCTTCTGTCAGTGGTAAGCCTCTGCCCCTGGTGCTGATCCTCCAGGCCCCTCTGCAGGATTCTGGAGGCCTCTTCCAGGCACTGAAAGGCACAAAAATGCCTCTTTCACTTGCTTTTTCTAAGCATCTGTTGCCTAGATTAAACATCTCATTCAGAAAAAAAAAAAAAAAAAAAAAAAAAAAAAAAAAAAGAAAATTGGAGACGAAGCATTTAGATATTTTCAATTTCCTTCTAACGCCTGTTTTTAAACCAAAAATAAATGCCAGCCATAAACTGGCATTATTGAAGTGAAGCTTTCTCAAATATAGGGGTTTTATTAAGGAGAAAGATTCCTCTGGAAAGTCTTGCCATTTTTTCCTACATGCTCCTCCAAAATCCAGCCAGCCTTTTATCCCAGCCTCTTCACTGTTGAAGTTTTTCTCCTAATCAAACCTTTAATCCTTTTAAAAGAGGCTTAAAAATTAAGGTAATGTGCAAAAAAAAAAAAAAAAAAATTAGTCAGCTGGCCCTTTTCCATCCCTCCTGGACTCTCTCATTGCCACAGGCACAAACTTCTGCTTTCAGAACAGCACCAGCTCAACAGAGCACTGCTTGCACACCATGTTCCCAAAAAACATGGAATTATCTAGGTTGGAAAATACCTTTAAGATCATCAAGTTCAGCAATTCCCCCAGCACTGCCAAGACCATCACTAACCCATGTCCCTGAGTGCCACATCCAAAACCCATGCAGGGATTTTGACTCCATCCCTTCCCTGTTCCCTGGAATCACTGCCATGGACACAGCAGAGTTTTGTCCCATTTGAAATCCCTCCTCAGCCCCCTGGCTCCTTTGGCCATGGGATGGAGAGCAGCCTGGCAGTGGCCAGGGGGGCAGAGAGTGCTGAGATCATGGACAGTTACTGGCAAAATGTTTCCAGGCCATCCTACAGCTCATGAATGAGCTCATGTCACCCCCAGCCATCTGTCTGATCTGTGAATGCCTTTTTTTGACCTCCTGGTTAAAAGCTCTTCGAGGGACATTATAAATGTGCAGCACTTCAAACCAAATTGCCCTGAAACTCATCGCAAAGGCAACAGGGCAGCTCAGGCCCCCATCCCATCCAAGTCCTTATTCTGACAGCTGAGGCCTGCAGAGTGAATATTTTGTGCTGTACATGTTATGAAGCACAAGCTGTGCCAAATCCTCACTATTTATAAGGAACCAGTTTTGTTAGACAGGAATAACTTTCCATTACACTTGAACAGATTTGACAAGGATGGGAAGTTTTGAACGTTGTGAAATTGGACAATTTGGAGTGATAACCAAGAGGCAGAGTGTGGAATCCATCCCTGGAGATTGCTCAGCCATGTCTGCCCCGACATCTCCAAGAGGGGCATTTTAGAGACAGATAAAACCTGTTTGAAATGTGTCTCCTGGTACTTAGTTTATTTGGTGCTTTTTTCTCTGGCAACTTTATTACTCATAGTGCAATTTCCTTGCTTGCACTTGAAGCAATCCTTCTCCTGCATGATGATTAATCTTGCCTCCTGAAACAAATTTATTCTGTTTTTAGCCATTACTTCATCTCTTTCAGGAAGGCCTTCACACCGAGCTGCTGATTGCTGAATTGTTCCAGTTTTGCATGCCTGTAATCCATCCAGGTACCCTGACAGCAGGCTGTATTTCTTACGGCAGTCATCATGATAAATGGCATTCAATAGGTCACATTTATCTTCCAAGAAAATCCAACAGCTCCCTAAGCAGGTTCTTGTCTTATATGGCACAGGGGGAAAAAAAATTAACATTCAAGACAGTTCAAGAGCTTCTAACCTCTCAAGACCTGAAAAGAATGAATTTGTGTTCTGAGCATGTTTTAAATTTCCTTCTGCCTTCAGATCTCAGGCCACCTGATCACTTGAGAGGCCGAGGGGACAAGGAGCATCTGTCTCTCACCACCTGCCACTGAACCACAGTGCAAGCTGCAGCCACTTCATGTGCCACCAGACTTGTCACTGAAAGAGGATTTCCCAAGGCTGCCCTACAACACCAACACTGCTGACAGCCAGGTTTGTGTGACAGGTAGAGGCTGCAGCTCTCTGTTTGTTTTTTTTTCTTTTTTTTTGAGCAGGGTTTCCAGAAATAAGAGGTAGTAGAAAGGCTCAAAGAGGAAAAACCCCAGACATCGTCATGTATGTGCTTGCCAAAAAGTCTTGGGAGTCCCACAGAGGAACCAGATGGCCCCATATGTGAGAATAAAACCAAAAAGACAAGGAGGAAATGCATTAATAACCATGGCAGCCCCCTCATCTAGAAACACATGGCTTTCACATGGCCCTTCCCCACCAAACACTTGCTGTGACTCTTCCCTTTGGATTTTATGTCTTTTAGATCATCCCAGAAAACAGGAAAAGACGGTCCATGGCCACTGCAGCCATGGGGGTAACATTATGGGGATAACTATGTGTTTTCTTAAGCAGATCTTTAAACAAACAAAAAAAATTAAAAATATAAGTTAAAATGAGACCCATTTTCCCTATTAATCCTTGGCTCCAAATATCCTCACATGAGGAAACATGCACAACACAAGGATAAAGTCATCTCACAAAACACAGTGCATAAAATACCTCTAGCAGTTAAAATAAATAATTTCTGGCCTCGGAGACTATGCTGGCATCCCAAACTTTCAAAACACAAAAGTTTAAAAAATATCAGTAATAAACTTTATACACTTTATGTTCCAAGCCTGCACACTGCAGTTGAGCTGCATTTTGAGGCTTTCCCATGGATGTGTTTAAATGCAGCCATCTGTGTTTTACTGTTTCACAGGGGGGTATAGGTACAAATATCCTCAATTCAGAGCTGAAGATGGAGTAGTGATTGTATGAGGGAATATCAGGAGGCACTGCTGATCATTTCTGTGAGAAACAGGCAGGGAACAAAGAAAACAGAAGAAACAAAGAACCAGCAGGACAGCCTCACCTCTTTTCAATTATCCAAAAAAGTCTAATAAAAAGTGCTGCATCTTTCCTCTGCAGACAATCAGCTTGGTAGGATCTGGCCCCTTTCTCTCCATCATTATTTACAGCTGCTGCCACCTTGCCAGGCTGCTCCTGGAGACCTTTTCCACTCCAAATCAGCATCAATTTATGGCTCAGCAAGGCACCATCAGCAAAGCTGGGGCCATCCTTCACCTCCAGCACCCTGAGAAATTGCCTTGGAAATTGAGCTGTGCCAAGGACAGCCAGGTGTTAAATGATCTGTGTGTCAGGCACCTGCACAGGACCTGATCCCATCTTCCCATCCCTCCTGTTTGCAAGTGTCCTGGTTTAGGGCAAATTTGGGAGAGAATCTCCAAAGGGGCCCCTCCAGAAAGCAAACCCACACGGCCCCAACCGATTTGGGAAGGATTCCTCGGAGAGAAGTGGAAAGAACCTGTTTATTTAACAGGCACAGCACCCCCAGCACACAAAATGAACAATACTGGGTGACACCACTCTGAAAAAGATGACAAATTCAGAAAGTCTCTCTGGGGGTGCTCGCTCTGTTCTCAGTCCCTCAGCGCTGGGGCAGCTGCTGCCCAGAGTAGGCCCCGCTGGGCCACAAGGCGCAAACTCTCGGGGTTTGCCAGGGCCCAGCCCGGAGCAGGCTCGAGATGGTACAAAAAAGGAAAGGAGAAACAGTCCAGGAAGAAATTTGGACTGTTTAGCTAAACTAGCTAACGAGCAGAAGCAAAAGCAAGCAGAAGCAAAGCAGAAACAAGAGCGAGAGAGCAAAGCGAAAAAGCAAAAGCAGTCCTATGTACTGCCCTGTCTCTGTGTCCCGCCAGGCTGATAAGAAAACCCAAACAAAACTTTCACTCTTCAGAGCCAGTCTTGAAGACACAGAACATAATATCCAGCATAAACAGAACACATGAATGGGGATACAAGCATCATCATGTCACCCTAGGACAGCAAGGCATGGGGGAAATCAGTTCACCCCATCTTGTGGACTTGAGCAATGCTCTTCTGTGGTTTGAATGGGCAAAGTGTCTCCAGTTTATCCCCAAAATAAAAGGATCAACGTCTTCATTGCCCTGCAGGCAAAGTGCCATTATCTGGATGAACAGTTTTCCCTGGAATTGCAGAAGACCTATTTTACCTGGCTTTATGGGAGGGGAAAAAAACTCATCTGCTCATTTGATGACAGCCAATTGAATAATTAGCAATTAAACTTTGCTAGGAAGAAGAGGAGGTCTCTTTTTGTGAATATCTTTTCAAGTCTTAAGCAGGATTCAGGTCTCAGTTTTGTACCTGACTGAAATTCAGGCAGCTCTGGGCCAAGCAAACAAATGGATTTATTCTCACAGAATTGCTTAAGGTGGAAAAGACCTCTAAGATCATGGAGCCCAACCATTAACCCAGCATTATAATACCAAAGTACTCCATTCTCCTGGTGAGTTTAGCCCCTCAACTAGAAATTGTTCTTGAGGATGAATTATAGGTTGGTTCCTTTTCAAGCAATAAAACATTTCTAGGTAGAATATTTACCTATTCTTCACCTTTTTTTCAGATGTATTATGGTCCCACAGTTGTGGCGTCACAGCTTTGTACAAATACATCAGTGAAATTACAGATTTTAATGGAAAAATAATAGTAATGTTCCTTTTTCTTTAGGAACTGTATAATATCTCTTTTTTTTTTTCCTGTAACAAACAACAGCCTCAAAATCAGAACTTTGATATGAAATAGTCACTTATTTTTTCCAGCAGATATTTCAAGCCAGGGCTTCTCTTCAAACAGCTCTGCAGAGTTGCACAGGAATTTCAGTCCTTTAACACTCAGAAGAAGAGGTCTGGTGACTCCTACAAGAAAGGTCCTCCACAGGGCTCTCTCTTCCCCTGGAGAAATGCCTTTTCCATTGCCATCATGCTGCCTCTGCTTGTCCAATAAAACCTTTTCTGCAGGTCTTACTTTGAATTCCTGTCAAAGATGAGGGTGTTAAATAAGTTACAGACACACAAAGTGCAAAAGCAAAGGATAAGTCATGCGTTGGGATGGTTTTACTGCTGCCACAGGACATTTAAGCTCAGGAATACTCTGATTTCTAGCCCCAGACCTCTAAGGATTTATTGCTGCCCTGCACCTGAAATAAATTCTGCTGCTGCAATGATCATCAAATGGGGAGAGAAAAATCCCTGCCCAGCCTGAAGGTGAGAGTAGCTGGGAAATGCAGCACCAACCTACAGGAGCAGAGGTGATTTTGTGTAGGAGGATCTGCTCTCTCCTTCCTCACACTACAACTCTCAGTCTGAAGAAATGCATGCTAACTGTGAATGGAAATTTCCATCTCATAAATCACCTGCATCCTGACAAGTTTATTAAAAACTAAGAAGGGAATTGGAGTAGATTTTTTTCCCACTTCTATTTACTTATACCAAACAGAAACCCCCTGTGGGTTTGTTTGCACTCATTTCTATGAACCTATCCATCACAACCTGAATCTAATCTGGTTACCGTTCTCCCCACCTGCAAAATTATGGCAAACCAGATTCACAGAGGAAGACACAAACCATTCTGTCTTCATAGCACCTTTCTAACTCACAGGAAACAAGAGGAGTAATGAAGAACCATCTACATTTGAAAGAACTGACAAGCCTTTAAAATGTTGTCACAAGCCTAACGATGGCCTCATGGGTGTCTGGTAGAGTGTCTGTCTCTCTGAGTTTCACAGCTGAGCCTGGAACATCCTCCTTGGGATCCAGACATTGCCAGTTAGTGATAAATGACCAGAGGAATCTTTTCTTCCCAAGGAGAATGGGCCAAATTTTGAGTTCACGTGATCTGGACAGATCAGTCAGAGCTTCTCTGACTTCAGCAGATCTGGACTGTTCACATCCCCATCCATGTAATATTCTCGTCCTGAAAAACAAACACAGGCACTCTCTGCTGGCTAAATTTACTGGTGCAGTAATTGCTGGGGGGAAAAATTGTGTGTGGTTCCCTTCAATCCTCTCTTGTAAACTCACTTTTTTTGTAAATTCACCTTTCATGAAGGAGAGCCACATGGGGAACTGTTATGCACATGTTATCAACAAGATAACACTCTGCATTTTACATAACCTATTTCCCACCTTGAATGACTCAGAGATTCACAGGACTTGTTCCTAACTCCTGTTTGGGAGCCAGTGTTAATTTCCCTGACCAATAATAAATGTGAACATTCAAACCATGGAATGGAATTTTTTTTCCCTGTGTCATCATTTAGCACCTTAATTAAGCAACAGCTCAGACAGATTTTAGCTTTCCTGTGTTTATGCCCAATGTACATGTAAAGAGCAATTTTATCTCCCCTTCCCAGCCTCTGGTTTGCTAAAAGTAACAAAGCTGAGCTCTTCTGGACTCCAGTCCTGTAATTCCCTTGTACAACCCTAACAGCATTCCTCTGCCCCACTGAGCATTTTCAAGCAGTGTTTAACCAGAATTTTCCCATCAGTATTTGTTTCTAAGGTATGTATTTGTATTTTCCCATCAGTATTTGTTTCTAAGCAGCAGCTTTGCAGCCAACAAGGTAATTTTCTGTTATCAATCCAGGACAGAACTTTGCAATGCAAAATACAATCTGATTTTCAATCTGATTTTTACTGCTCAGGGGTGTCAAGATTACCCCTCTCCTTCCCTATGGCATCCCACCCCTGATACTTCACCACTTGGTATCTTTAGCAAAGCTCAGTAGCTTTTTAATTTTCATTTTATGCTCCCAATTCCCATCTGCTCCTGGAGATCTCCTTAAAAATCTTGCATTAATCAAGGTTTTATCTGCTTTACTCATAATTTCTCTCATGGCACCATACCCATCACACTTTGACTCCAGGTACTTTAAGGGCTCCCATGGCTGATTTTTTCTTTGCAAAGTCCTGCATAACAGAGACAGCCCCATTTCTCCCTAGAAGGCTTGACTTACTCAAGTCTCTTGTGACTGGGGAGCTGTGGGAGTAGCTCTGGCTAAATGGCAGGAGGAGAAATGTTTTCTCTTAGTTTGCACTGTTGGTGTAGTATGTGAGTCACGGACGTGTGACTGCTGAGGGGAAAGTGGGTGGAAGAAAACACTTGAGATGAAGAGAGATTCTTGATTATGTGATGATGTCAGAATTCAAATTGAAGCTGATTTCCTGAAAGTCTGGTGTTCAAAAGAGACAGTAGTACTATCAGAATTTTACACTCCTTCAGGTTTTTTTAGGCTGGCACGTGAAAACTCAGAGTATGGGTTTTGAGAGTTTTTCTCTCTGCAGTTCATCATATTTCTAGATTTCATCTGGAAAAAGTTGTAAATTGTGTGGTTTTTGAGGTGAGAGAGGTGTGAAGAAGGTTTCCAGGACTTCAAGATTACCAGCTAGGAGGAATACAAGAGATCCTTCCCCAGGTAGGTTCTTCAAGGAGGCTACAGCCCACCTCTTCCTAGCTGAGCATCTCAAATTTGCTGGATGCTGACAAGTCAAGCTGATGTTCTGCTGCTAACTGTTCAGTAATTATGCTTAACCTGTGCCAAAAGTGATACTTTGTCACTCAGTGTAATGATTGTGTGGATGCTGGTTTCTCCAAGCAAGCATCTGTAGAATTAGGAGAAATTAAATTAGACCTCATGTCTAACTTGGCAAATGAGGAATATTTTGTGTAAAGACATCTGCTGTTGAAGTCACTCCACTGCCTGGATGGTACATATATTTTTTTATTGTTTCTGGTACATCTACAAAATGTCATAAGAATTTTTGATGATAGTGTAGATCACAGACCTGTTGAAGTGAGTCCAGAGGAGGCCACAAAGGTGCTTTGAGGCCCAGAGCACCTCTGGTGTGAGAAAAGGCTGAGAGAGCTGGGGCTGTCCAGCTTGAAGAAGGCTCCACAGAGACCTGAGAGCCCCTTCCAGAACCTAAAGGGGCTCCAGGTGAGCTGGAGAGGGACTTTGACAAGGGCATGGAGTGACAGGACAAGAGGGAATGGTTTCCCACTGCCAGAGGGCAGGGTTAGGTGGGATGTTGGGAAAGAATTCTTGGTTCTGAGGGTGCTGAGGCCCTGGCACAGGGTGCCCAGAAAAGCTGTGGCTGCTCCATCCCTGAAAGTGTCCAAGGCCAGGTTGGATGGGGCTTGGAGCAGCCTGGGATAGTGGAAGGTGTCCCTGTCCACAGCAGGGTTGAAACTAGACAAGCTTTAAGATTCCTTCCAACACAAACCATTCTGGGATTCTATAATAATTCTATAATTCTGTCATTTTTAGACCAGTCTGGGGTACTTTATATTACTACATCTAAATTAGAGGGCTGTACAAAAGAAGTAAAAACATAACTAAATCCTCTTTACAGCTCCCTCATAAAGGGAAGTGTGTGCACAGGAACCTTGGTGTGAATGACAATCAGCTATGCAGGACTGAATTATTTTTTGAGCTAAAACAAAAAGACTCATGAGGAGGCATAAACTGCAGCCCTGAGGCTGAACCTCTTTAATATTCAATGAACAAGGGAAATGAGTCTGACTTGCTGGTGGAGGGGCAGGCAGGAGGGAAAAGGAATGAAAGCATGTCAGCATAGGTGTCCTTGGTTGTTTTGTTTTCTTAGACAGACTTGTGCAGCTCTTTCCCTCCTCTAATCCTGCCCCTGGTGCCTGCAGCATCTCCCAGGGCTTTGGCTGGGGCAGCAGGAGTGAAAGGGAGGAGCAGAATGGGGCAATGCAGAGATGAGCATGTCCCAGCTGTGGAGGGGTTGCCAGAATGCTGAACAGAACAGTGAGTGCACAGGTAACTGACCTGCCCTGCACACACCTGCTGGTGTCCCCAGACTATCAATCTGACACATTTGTGGATTTAGAGCTCTTTCTAGGGGAGCTGCAGAAGTGGCAGCCACTTGGATCAGATGCTGACCAGAGGAGAGCTCCAGCACACAGTGACCTGGCTCTTCCCCTGTGAGCAGATGTTCCAACTTGCAAGGCAAGATGTTTTCCATTACCATCAAATTGGCAGATTATTTTTTGTCAAGTGGGCAGTTTGCCTTATCTCTCTCTTTGAGTGATCACATTCACACCTCCCGGGAGGGGACATTGCTGATAACAGCTATTGAATGTCCCTGCATGGCTGATAAGAACTACAGCATCCCATTGGGAGATGTGAGCCCAGAGGGAGGAGCCAAGCATTCCTACCCAGATATAATCTGGAGGTTTTGAGACACCAGCACGGCTTCTCCACTGGATTCCCCAGAGGAACAGCAGCTGCCTCTACTTCTACTGCATCTTTGGAGGAAGAATCCATCCTTCTCTACAGGACCCCCTTGCTCCAGCAGAACCACCCCTGACACTGCAGGAGGGCTGAGCCACAATTCCAATGGGACTGCTGCCAACACCCTGACCCACAGAGTGTCAGGCTGGGTTCTGACTCTGTCAGTGCTGTTCTAGTGTACTGCATTGTTTATCCTTTATTTTTTTCTTCCCTATTAAAGAACTGATATTTCCTGCTCCCATATTTTTGCCTGAGAGCCCCTTAATTTAAAATTTATAGCAATTTGGAGGGGGTGGGGAGGGTTTACATTCTCCATTTCAGGGGAGCCTCCTGCCTTCCTTAGCAGACTCCTGTCTTTCCAAGCCAAGACAGCAGACAGCAAAGACAAGGAAATGAGCAGTTCAGATAAATGAGAGAAGCAGGACAAGCCCATTTACCTGCTTAGAATCTAATCCCTTTCCCCTGTGGAGAAGGGTCCCCACTCTCAGCATCTTTCCCCTGTTCTGTCAGGGATCAGGGCTCTGTCCCTCTCCTGCACAGGTGCTGAGCACCAAGGCAGCCTGGCAGCAATGAGCAGAGCCCTCTCCTCCTCCTGCTCCAGGCACTGCAGCTTTTGACTCCTGTCAGTGGCCACATCTCACCCTGACCCAAATGTCACATTTTCTGCAGTGCTGTATGTTCCAGCCAGGCTCCCTGGTGCCAGCAGCCCAACTCCAGCCATTCCTGGCATCCCAGGAAACCCACACTCCCTGATGGAGCAGCTTTTAATCCTCTGCCTAAGAAAAGGATTTATTAAGAGGAGTCAGGAAGAAATACATCACACTTGGTCTTCTCAAAGCTGCACTGGGAAAACACTGGGCTTGCCACAAATTTTCTTGGCCCATGTGGAGAGGGAAAGGGTGGTAGGATCACAGCTGACTGACTTGTAACCCACCAGGACAGGGACGGGAGCCAGCTGCCATCTGAAAGCAAGCAGGGAGACAGCAAAAGCGATGGGGGAGCAGACAGGTTCTCTTTAAATGGATTAGCTGCTCACAGAATATTAGAACAATCTTATCTCCTCCCAGTTCCAGGGCTTTCCTGGAATTCGTGTGCTTTATGATCCTACTCTCACTAGATAAATATTAAAGAGCAGAAGGAGCATAAAAGAGATGAGTAACAGAGGCAAATACAATGTGTAGAGGGGTGGAATGCTGCTGAAGCACTAAGAACCAGGGAATCAAAACCAGTGACCTTAGAGAATACTCACATTTCACATGAAATATCAATGCAGTAATCATTTCAAGGCACAGGAGCAGACATTTAAGTGACACAAAGCTCTGACAGAACTTTTAATCATTGAGTCTCTACTTAACAGGCAGCAGTTTAGAAGCAGGGTTATAAAGTTTCTGCAAGGTACAAGAGAAATGATGGAGAAGATATTTTAAAGTCACAGAGGATGAGAAAAGACTCATGTAAGTATTCTGACAAGGTTTTGTCACCTGTCAGCATGGCACTTCTGATTTCATATCCCCAAGCCAGAGTTAAATTACTTTCAGTTCCAATTAGCCCAGTCATTTGGGCTGGCTTTCACAGCTCAGCTCAGCAGGTGGACTTGTTACCTTCCTTGAAGAGGAACATTATGTTGAACAGATCAAAAGTTTTATTTACATTACCCAGCCAGCTCCCAGCCGTGGAAAGGTCTGGTCTGCACCTGTCCCTGCCTCTAAATAAGCCTGTGGCATTCACCCTGGAGACCTCTCAGCTTCCTCCCCAGAAAGGTAACATCAGCACCACAAACCATGCAGAGATGAGGAGGGAGGCAGATCCCAGGCCAGGAATTTGGCACAGACCTTCCTCCAACCACCTGAACACCCTCCCTTGGTGAGGTGGGTCCTCAAAACACCCATCACTGCCTTATCTCATTAAAGCAGCCTTGGAAGCAGGTGGAAAAGCTGACCCCTGAATCACTGGTGATTTGTTGTCCAGGTCCCTCACCCACGGGACAATTTGAAGATAAATGAATGGTTTAACACCATCCCCTGCATTTTACCCAGGCAGAGTGAGCTACTTCCCAGGTTTCACCTGCCTAGAAACACCCACAAGTTTGCTGCTTTTACCAGTCAAGCTTTCCCTCTGCTGCTTTTTACTTAGCAGACTGAGATCAGAAGCCAAAGGGCTTCACAGCCTGTGTGTCTCAGAGCACAGCTCATGAATGGGTTATTCTGCTGTCTTCAGCCATCTACTGTAATCACACCAAAATATTTTAACAAGTACAGCTCAGTGTTGGTTATTTCTCCCCACATTTGTTTGAAAACCAAAAAATATAGATGTCCAACCCCTCCACAAGGTGCTGCTCTACGAGTGAGACTTACAGGGACACTGAGGGTGCCACAAACCTTCCCTCCCCATATGCACAGGGACTCTGTTATTGCAAGACCAGGAATTAGCAGAATTTGGCTTTCTCCAAGCTTCCATGTCCAAAGGTAGCACAAAAAGTGCTGCTGTGATCCCAGTAAAGGAATGGTGGCCACGAGCAGCATCAGCCATTCAAACTCTGCCTGAAACCCTCTGCTTCTCCCACATCCCAGTGTGGGATTCCCAGTTGGTCCCACCCACCAGGTTAAGCCACCCCAGCTGGTCTTGCAGGCCCTTACTGCCAAATATATGGAAAGTCAGAGCAGCTCTGAGGATGTTGGGAAGTTTGCTTGGCAAGGTGGGCAGTGTGAAAAGGATGTGGGTTTGGGAGGTGTGTGTGCAGGGGTACAGTCAGGAGGATTGAGGGCTGGATTGGGGTTTGAGAGAGGGTGATGCTGGAGGAGACAAGAATGGGAATCCTGGCCTCTATTGATTTAGGCTCCTGAGAATAGTTGTACTCTTCCAGAAAGTTCATTTTGCTTTATTTCCAAATATGCAGGAGATGTAGCTTTTAAATTGTGCTTAGGGTTCAGCATTGCAAAAGGCCAGTCTTGGATTTTACTGTACTGGGGGTGTGAGGGAAAAACACATTTATGGGACCAGAGGGATGGGATATTAAATGGGCTCATTTTCAAAATCAACATGTTGGGCCCACGCACTCATCTTGTAAGTAATAAGAATGCTGGTGGTGAATCTTTATCCTCAGGGATGCTTTGTATGTTCTGAACTCCCTTCCTCAGAGACACAGGAACTCCAAGGCAGATAAAAATGGGGGTTCCTGTTGAATTTTAACTCTTGGCTGCAAACTGCACCTGCTAAAGCAAACATACTCTGTTTGGTGAAAACCAATATATGTTCTTTTAAGACATTCAGTTTCTTATTGAGGAAAAATGTTCCCATCTAGCTGCAGATGACATTTAAAACCCAACCTAATATTTTAACATTTAGATATAAAGCTTAAATGAAAATAAGGGTATTTGAGACTTGTCACAGGAATTAACTAGCCCACAGCCATACCAATGTTTCTAACATCTGCTTATGTGCATTTGGGTCTTACATTTAGATACAAAACAGGCTTTGGACAGGTGTGACTGTGGCCATATGGAACTGAGACAAAGGTGAAAAAATGAATTAGTCTAAGGAAAGACTTCAAATTTACAAAGTTGGGATAAGTATTTAAAAATCTTTGTATAAAAATAAATTATTCATAAAACATTTGTGATTGAAAAAGAAAAAACCAGCAATTTGGCTGAAGATATTTTTATGTTCATATTCTTATATGAAAAAAAAATCCCACAGGTGTGTTCCACAAATGGGCAAATCAAGCACTTAACCAATTGTTTGTTTTGAAGCACTTAGGATAATGTTCAACAGCTGTTTCTTTCCTCTCATGGTTCTCAAACACCAAATTCCGATTTTTAAAAAACTTCACCATTTATTGAGCCAGAATAAATGCTTGTTTCAGCTTCCAGCCTCTGGATTTGACATTGATTCTGTCTAAAGCAGATTTCAGAGAAGAGCTTTAGGTAAGAGAGCAGTGGGTGATAAGGAAACTGAAGAGCCCTTTGTGCTGCGTTAACACCTCCACACCGTGCTGCTCGTGGTTTGCACAGCGAGCAAATGGAGGAAGAGACCCTGGTTCATGTACCTGATATTTGCTACAACACCACCAAAAATAAACAAACTGTGTGCAGAGATCTTCCTTTTATTCCAAGGAAGATCGTCAAGATGTAAAAATATTAGATGAACTACTTACTCTTAGTTAGACACCTAAGACGTCTAACTAAGAGTAAGACATCAAGTACTACTTGTTGGACTGCACCATGATGTAAGGGCAAAGTGTGTGCTGATGTCCAGAGGAGAGAGAAAGAGGGAAAATGCTCCTTTTTGCACAGTGTGTGTCCAGTGCCCAAATGCCAAGGTAACCCCAGTGGTGACAAGAAAGAGAACTTTTTACATTTAGTAACATTTATTTCTGCATTCGGTATCAAGTACATAAGTGCAAATATTCAGAGTCCATAATTAAGTCCATTAGGAACTACAGAGAATGTAATACAAATTGTAATAAATTGAACATGCTGGAACTTTCCAGTTACCATACATGTAAATCAGCCTGTCAATCCTTTACGACAAAAGTACTGGGTTTTGTTTTCTTTTTTTCTTTTTTTCTTTTTTTTTTTTTTTTTGAGTTATACAAAACTGATTACCATAAGTACTGATTACTGTTTATTTTATTTGTGCTGGAAAACACTAAAACATCAGTCTACAATTCTATATAGTTAATAAAGATGAATCCAACCAGCAACCCAGTGACGTAGAAGCAATTTTAACTATTGCATCAAGTGCGCTAAGCAGGAAAGCCCCTAGCCACATGTAACATTAAAAGTTATAGAAGCAATGCCAATAGAAGAAGGAAAAACACTAAAAAAAAAATTAAATAAAGAGGTCAATATTATTTAGGCTCTCACCATCATGCACTTTTATAAGCAACACAAAAAACCACATCTAGTACACTTTTCTCTTTACTATACTTTAGTGCTTGACACAAGTGATTGCAAATATTCTAAGTGCAGAAGCAGCAGGGGAAAAGCACTGCTTCTGAGTTTTATGTTTCTAAGATTATGGTGTCAAGAAAAAAAAAAGAATGATAAATTTGCAGTAAAGTGTAAGAACAGAGCTGTTTTCACTCCAGATTTCCCCATTATGCACTACTGTAGTCGATGAATTCTTGATGTCTGATTTACTCTGCCTTTCTCTTAGCACCTGGGATTTTAGCTTGAATCCTAAAAAATAAAGAAGAAAAAGAAAAAGGATTATATGGTGAGGCAGTTATTCCATTCCAGTGGTTCCCCACTTGGGCTCTTATGCAGGGATCATCTCTAGTCCACACTCAGTGTGTTGTCTCAACAGTGAATAAAGTGCCATGAGAAACAGAAGTGATGCCCATCAGGTGTTCTTACAGGCCTGGATTTTGGTGGTTCATGTAATCTAGGGATATGTTCAGTGATATTCTCTCCCCAGCATTATTTCTCCATGGTCTATAGAAAGCCAGGAATAGAGTCTAAAAATAGAATTTTGAGACCAAAATTTCAAAATATCACCCTGTGTCATGGGGATTTGAAACACTGAAGATCATGGTGCTTCCAGGTATTTGCTTTCTGTGACAGGGTAGTGTCCTAATTCCCACTTTGGCCATTAATGCTATCAGCTCATGCAAAAAACCAGGCTTGGAGTGGTCAGTGGGGAAGAGAATGAACTCATTCCTTCCTGTTTGTCCTGGCCAGGTACCAGTGTGGACACCAGTCTGTGACTGGGCTGCTCTGCCCACAATCCCCCAAGCAGCAGGGGAGGGGACAGAAGGACGGAGTGCCTTGGTCTGCACTCAGCTGGGATGGTTCCTCCAGGCATCTCAACCTCTCTGGGAGGACACCACTGACAGGACACAGTGTCCCCAGGGCCACCCAGGTCCCAGCCACCCCCGAGGGCACCACAACCTCCCAGAGCTGGCTGCTGAACTCACTTTGCCACCACCGTGTTTATGTGGGTCCGCACCAGCCCCAAGTATTGATCAATCTGTGCCTGCAAAGAGCAAGAGGAGACCAAGTCAAGGAGGCAACAACCAGGCAGGGCCACCCCAAATGCACCCTGCAGACAGACCTACCTGGTACTTGTCATATACAACGGGGAGAGTAAACATAGACACCACAGCTGAGGAGAAAAGGAGCACAGTGTTATGTTCTGCAGATCAGATTCCCCCAGAGGAGAGACCTACTTTGGTGGCAAACACATTATCGTGCCACTTGGTCAGCTGATCCACCAGGGAGCTTTGTATTAAAAATGCACTTTGCTCAAGCCTCCCAAATATGGAATTCCCCACTGCTCTGGGACTGGGAGTTGCACAAAACCATAAACTGCAAAGTAGCTCTAGCAGGAGGGACGGCATAACAGAACAATTAATATTTACGGGGAAGGGAAATAAATGTTGGTGGTTTAACTGAGGGGAAGTCAGGCCAGGGATAGGCTGTTTTGTCTAAGATGAAATCTGGAGGGAGTTCAATTTTAAAATAGATTTTTCAAAGAAATGTTGATTTTTACCCATTATCAGAAGAGTCAGGCCATTGAAGAGGGCTCCCACGTAAGTCAGCAGCCACATTAGTACTGCAAACTAAATTAAAGATGGATCATTACATCACCTCCAGTGCCAGCATAAGAAGAAAACAGTTTGCTCAAACAGCTAATATAACAGCACATTAGCCTTTTTTAATGTGGAAGAGAGTGGTTAAGGCACATTAGGAACGAGGTAGTTTTTCTAGGTGTATAAAACCCATTCTCTGTTCTGCTTCTCACCCTCTTAGCTCAGCTTTCATGTCTATTTAGGGCTTAAATTGCATCCACGTAGAACTCTGCATTGAGAATGGCATAGGCAGATTTCTGCACCCAACTTTTATGATGTCAGGGCAGATGTTTAACCCCAAACAGGTTAAACAGAGCCCTGAAGTGGTAATCCCAGAGACTGGTAACACTTGAGGGTGAAAGATGGGTACATTTTCCAAAAATTCTTTACTAATTTAGGAGCCTAACCTATGTCTGCTCTCTTAATGATCTTCCCCTTGCTCTAAAGGACACCTGCTTGAGTGTAAGGCTAAAAACCAATAGTTATTTCAGCAGGTAATGCCACCAGATGAAATCCAGATTAACAGAGGGGACCATTTATTTTATAACAAAGCAATAGAAGCAAATTGCTGGGATGCTTCTAGAACTGAGGTGGAGCTAAGCTGGTTCTGCAAATTTTTACATCCTGTATTGCCTATCAATACATTCAAATACCAAACCTTTAAAGTGCTGGAAATGGTTTTTAAATCAAAAAGCAGAGCAACTTTCATATTTGGAGCTACACAAAACTAGGTTTCATGACAACCCTGTCAACATGGGAAGCAGCTCTTTGAAATGTAGATTTATCCTCTAGAGAGGGGTTAAAAATATTTAAAGCAATCCTACTTTTAAAGAATCCACAAGGTCCTGAACGAGAAAGAGTCTCCTCAGCTCTTTGACTGTGCTGTTGACGTATAGCTGGAGACAATCTGTGTATTTCTGGATCTGGTCCTGTGAAAGATTCATCTCCATCTCCAAGTAGGCTCTGCCAGAAACACAGGTCCCATTACAAACCTGGGAAATTTCCCCTGCTGTTCACACTAAAACCCATCCAACCCATCATTCCCTCCTTCCCAGAGCCCATTTCTTTGTGCTGGAGCAATGAGCTCCCCTCCCTGCAGGCCCAGGGCCACGAGCACATCCTCCTCACTCCCCTCTGGGTGATGCTGAGCTGGGGCTGTTCACTTCCAGCCTCGCCCTCTTCCCACACAGAGCCTGGTATTGATGGGATTTCTCTCTCTTTCTCACCCAAACGGGGATACAAATCTGATCTTGGAGTTTTCCCCACAAATTTCTGTGCTGCTCCCTGAGCTATGCATCCCAATCCTGAGTCACTGCTCAGAACTGGCCCAAGTGAAGCAGGAGGAGCAGCACCCCAACAAGATTCTTTTTCAGTGTGGGTGTGTGTCTGTCAACCACACCAGTTCCATGACCTGGTTTACCAACTGGTGGGCACAGCAGAGGAGAAAGGATCACTGTTCTTGTGGAGCAATCCCCCCAGACCCTGTGGAGAGTGGGGAGAGCATTGGCACTGCCACCATCACTTAATATCGGGTTGCTGGAGAAAAGATATCAATAGTTGCCTTCTATGCCCAATAAATTGTGCCCAGAAACAATGCTCTTTTCTCTAGCAGGTATGCTGTATTATCACCAGCTCTAAAGAAACACCTTTTCTCTGCTTAAAATTTCCCATATCTTTTTGAGAAAAAAAATCCCATGTCCTAGAGGATGACAATTTTGGGGGTGTTTCATTTTCCTTTCTCTCTCCAGGATCTAAGCTGACAGAACCTTACAATTTTTGAGACACTGTGAAAATATTTTTATTTGCTGCTTTATGAGCAAGAAGAGAATTTCTTCTGGCACAAAAAGCAGCACTTGGGCATCACCACTGTAAGAGCTTAAATGAGAGATGTGGGACTCCAGGCAGCTCTTCAAAATGCAGTTTATTCCATCCAAGAGTTAAAGCAGCCCAGGGAGGTGGGTGACAGAGCCTGTGCCTACAGCTCTCAGCTCCAGCTGCAGGCAGGCCTGGAGACCCTTTGGTTTTGGATACAATGCATTATATACTTTTCTTTGCTGAGTCTCTTAATACAGTGGGACCAATCTATACCTTAACTTTTATCTATAGCCTATCATAACTACTATAATTACCATATTGATGTTATTATTCTCCAATCACTAAAAGTTAGTACATTACAGTTTAAACTAGAAGTTGTTTTTCAATTGTCTTGCAGTGGAAAATTCTGAGACGTTTTTCTACTTGTAACATTTGCTGACTTGTTTGCCTGTGGTATTTTTCTGCTTGGTAAAAACATCCTCTTGTTTGAGGTGGGTTTATCCTTTTCTCTAAGTCATAAAACCCCTTCTAACTAACACACCCTTTGCCTCCTTGGTTATCCAGTAAGACTGGCTCAATTCTTTTCCTCTATATCAAAACTTGCTTCCATCTCTATTCCTTCTTCAGATTCTGCATTCAAAAATCTTTCTGCTAAGCGTACATATCTGTGAGTCTTCCTTGTCAAACTTTTATCCTTCCCAACAACCACAAAGCCATTCACTTGAGGTGGGTTTATCCTTTGCTCCAAAAGCCACAAAATCCCTTCTATCCAACATACTCTTTGCCTCCTTGGTTATCCAGTAAAACTGGCTCAGCAATTCTTTTCCTGTATATCAAAACTTCATTTCTATTCCTTCTTCAGATTCTACATTCAAAAATCTTTCTGCTAAGCACACTTTCATCCTTCCCAACAAGCACAAAGGCACTCACTTGAAGGGGTGGCCCTCGTCCGTCTTCTGCACGGCCTGTAGGACGGATTTGTAGATTCTGAAGCTGATGGTGGCCGAGAGGCCGGCCAGGGCCAGGTAGGCCACGACGCTGACGACGCTGAACTGGGTCAGGGAGAAGAGCAGCAACAGGAGGCTGCCAAACACGATCCCCGTCTGCTTGATGTCGCGCCAGTACAACAGGTCGATAGCTGGGGGGAGAAGAATAAATTGTTAAAGGCAGGTGGTTCACATTCTCTGAAAAAATCCCTTCATCCCAGGTTTTTTTCTCCTGGGAAGCTGAGAAGCCTCAGGGAAAAGGAAAACAATTCTCATCTCATTTGCTTCTCCTCTGTTTTGCTCGTGTGCAATGTGTTTGGAGATTGTTTACCCACAGGTGATTGTTTCATTGGATTCTGGTTCACACTCTCTGAAAAAATCTCTTCGCCTGGGATTTTTTCTCCTGGGAAGCTGAGAAGCCTCAGGGAAAAATGAAAACAATTCTTATCTCTTTTGCTTCTCCTGTGTGGAATGTGTTTGGAGATTGTTTACCCACAGGTGACTGTTTCATTGGGTTCTGCTGTGAGTTGTTTTTTACTCGTTGGGCAATCAGGGCCAAGCTGTGTCAAGACTCTGGAGAGAGTCACAAGTTTTCATTATTAGCTTTTTAGCATTCAGTGAGTATCCTTTCTGTATTCTTTAGTATAGTATAGTACTCTTTAATATAATACAGTATTATAAAGTAATAAATTAGCCTTCTGAGAACATGGAGCCAGATGCATCATCCCCGCCTTTTTTGGGGCATTTCCAGCAAATACAACAAGCAGGAGCTGCAAAGGCATCGGCGGTGGCCGCTACGGGCCCTGTGTGACCCTCAGGGAGCAGCGATGTCTCTGCTCACAGCAGCACCAGCAGGAGCTCCTCAGCAAGAGCAGCAAAGGGACTGGAGCCACAGGCTGAGGAAATTACAACCAATGACCTACTTGAAATCCTTGTTTTGCCTGTGCCTGTGCCTGGGTTAGATAAGATGGATGAGTATCTCCAACCGCAGCACGGTGGGTGGGTCTCTTGCAGCAGCAAGGCAAGTGCAAGCTGGTTGCAAGTGCTTTGTGTTGTTGCTAGGGCTGAATGGAAGATTTCAACCTACCTTGCATTTACTCAGTCTGAAAATTCCATTTTTTAAATTTGTTTTTGTTTTTAACAAGTTCAAATGCCAAATGCTTGATCAAAGCGTTTTCCAGTTTTGGTTGTTGATAAATGAATGCGGAAGTTTGTGGCTAGCCACAATAAACCATTTTCCTATTCAAAGTTTTGACAATTTAATTTTGTTATTTCATAAGTTTTAAGAAAGGAAAGCACTCCTGCTTTTACCACTGGTTAATAGTTCCATGAGTAAGAAACCATTTTTCAGATAAGGCTTTCAAATACAGAATAATCTTTCTTGCAACTCAATCCAACCTCAGAATCAGAAAAAAAAAAAAAGCTTTCTGCTTGTTATATAACTTCCCCTGTCCATGGGAGGTGCTGGCTAGAACAAAACAAGTGCATATGACCATTTTCAACTAGTGCATTTTTATATTTGTAAAGCAGTTAACTTTTACAGTGTTTTCCACCCACTTTGTATATTTTATCTCAACCTCTCTAGCAAAAAATTTTAGTATCAGAGCCAGCCACTAAAATAGGAAAATTTTATGAAAGGATTGTGGAATATCCAGTCCACAAAGGTGAATTTAATCTGTTTACACCCACAACCTGTTTCTGAGAGGACTCTTCATCCAGCCAGAGAACGTGCTCATGACAACCTAAACAAAACAGCTTCAATTTCACACACTGCACAAGTCCTCAAGAACAGCTTGAACACAGCACCAGCCAAACAGATTTGAGAGATGCCACTTGTCAAATCATTCTGAACAAAGAGTAAATTCAGGAAAACTGCAATCTGTCAGGAAAAAAAAAGTCACCAATACTAAAAGAAACAAAATTAATCCAGCCTCTTAGTCCTTATAATCAAATCAAATCTCCAAAAATTGTGAGTCATCAGAGAGTGTTTGCCTTGAGTCAATGAGTTCTATTACTCATTACTATTACACGTATTAGCCTTGCTTTACAGTGATGGGCTTGAGTGCAAAAATTGCTGTTGTGCTACTGAGCTCTCCTCTCTTCATGCACCATTCACATCCAATTATATTCTCCATCAACATACTCTATAAATGAACCTTTTTACTATTTTTAAGTGTTCAGCATTGGACCTGTGGTGATGAGCACACATGTCTGGATCCTATATGGGCTGCATGGAAGGCACAGGACAAGGAACCTTGGTGCCTGTTTTGGGATCCTGGGTGCTGACCCCACAAAACAGGGACCAGTCTTTTACAGATACGTGCCCATGCCTGCTTCCTGCAGAAACCCTGGGGCAGGGAGTTTGGAATGCTCCAAAATGCAGCTCCAGCATTGTCAGAGCACCCGGATGAGGAGGTTTAGCAGCAGACACAGCTGCATTGCAGGACACAGCTGGAGCTCCTGATTGCTCACAGTGATGAGGTGATGGAGCATGCAACTCCATCCTTGCAAACCATCCTTACACAATGGCATCCAGAACAAAGAGTACAGGTTTGGCCATTTTTCATATTCTTTTTCAGTAAAGGTACTTCAAAACCCTGCAGCTCAACAACTGGGCACTGTCACCAGTGAGCACTTGAACAGGAGGTGTTTTATTTTCTGTGAGGGTGCTGAGGCCCTGGCACAGGGTGCCCACAGAAGCTGTGGCTGCCCCATCCATGGAAATGTTCAAGACCAGGCTGGATGGGGCATGGAACAAGTGAAGGTGTCCCTGCCCATGGCAGGAGAGATGGGATGAGATGATTTTTAAGCTCCCTTCCAAACCGACCCATTCTAAGATTCTGTGATTATTCACAACCTGGTATTTTTTGTGCTCAAAAATTACTGTCAGAGTACTGAAAATTTATGCAAATCTGCCTTTGAGGTACTTAAGTTGTCTATCACACAAAACCTCAACATTAAATTGCACAGGTGAGCTGGTGTACATGGTACATCATCTGCTGATGGCAGAAAAAGGACACGTGCCAGGGGAAAACATTCCCTGGGACACAGGCAGTAGAGAGGCAAACAAATGAGAACTGAGCCACAAAATACAAACTGAACTCCAACAGAGCTCCCTGAGTCAATCCCAATTAATTATAAGATCCATAATGACCAACTAAGCCTTTTCCTTCCAATGATCTTCAAACTCATACTCCTGCAGGCTGGCAGTGGGCTGCATTCTCATGCAGAGAAATGCCAAACTGCATTTTCTCATTCTCCTCACAAGGGAAGATGCTGAGTTACTCAAGACAGGCTTGCCCAGGTGTGTGTATATCCTGAAAGCCATCTGTTCCTGCCATGGAATGACTGGGACATTTACTCAGCTGTACCAGGTAAGGAAAGGATCAGAGCGAGATGGACGGAGGCCAAGTGACACAGTTCTGGGAACAAGAGCATGTGAGAGGGAGGAGATGAGAAAGCATCTGGCCTCTTTCTGCAGCCAAAGGAGACCTGGGAGAGAGGGATTCTGTGTCTTTTAGACCTGAGGCAAATATTCCCATGTGCATGGAAAAAAGAAGTGCCAACTGCTAGCTGGAAAATCTCAGCACAGAAAAGGGAGATATGAGTTCAGTGATTTTTACATGGCTCTCCCAGTGCCCAGGTCCATCCTGGGAGCACATTCCCCTCACCCACAGCCTGCCAGCTCTGTCAGGACTCTCAAGGGCAGGAAGAACATCTGCCTTCTCCTCATCTCCCTTGAGGGGACATGGAGCTGCAGCCCTGCTGTCCTGTCCAGCTGTTTGGATGGGATTTGATGCTCCTGTAGCCATTCCTCCTCCTCTCCCTTATGGAGAAGGGGCTGAGCCAAACCTCTTTGCAAAAGGTGATACGGGAGGGAGATGAACCTCAAAGCTCCTTGGGCAGGGAAGGGGAAGAGGGAGAATCCAGAACTATAAATCTGTGGAGACTTGGGAAGACTTTGGCTAGACAGGCCTCAGGGATTTGAGCTGTATCAGCTCCCCTGGAATTTAGATGCTGCTAAAAACACCTGAGCTGCACCTGTCAGAACCGTGTTTTCTCTTTCAGTTGCAGCTTCAGTCACTTCAAAGGCTTTTTAAATTATTGGAATGGAGAGGAGAGGAGAGGAGAGGAGAGGAGAGGAGAGGAGAGGAGAGGAGAGGAGAGGAGAGGAGAGGAGAGGAGAGGAGAGGAGAGGAGAGGAGAGGAGAGGAGAGGAGAGGAGAGGAGAGGAGAGGAGAGGAGAGGAGAGGAGAGGAGAGGAGAGGAGAGGAGAGGAGAGGAGAGGAGAGGAGAGGAGAGGAGAGGAGAGGAGAGGAGAGGATTTCAGTTGGGAGGCACCTACAACCACCACCTACTCTAACAGCCTGACCAATTCAGGGCTGACCAAAAGCTAAAGCATGTTTTTGAGGGCATTTTCCAAACGCCTCTGAAACATTTACAGGATTGGGGCATTTACCTTCTCTCTAGAAGCCAGTTCCAGGGTTTGATCACCCTCTTGGTAAAGAAATGCTTCCTTGCTGAGATAGTGGTTAAACACATTTTTTTCCTACATTTCCTTGCCTAAACAAGGAAAGCAGGGAGAGGAGCTCTGGGTGCAGAATGCCCCAGCTGGGATCCTTTGCCTGGCTTCCTCAGAGTGCCATTTTCTCCTGTAACCATTTACACCAGAGCCAAAGTACCTGTCTCATCAGTGTCTGGTGCTGTAAATAGAGATCAAGGAGCAAACGAATGAGAAATTTTCTCATTGACCATCAGGTGAATCCAGACTTGCATCAACCTTCCTCACACCCTTTCTTTTTTATTCTAAACAGGAATTAAAATTAAAGGTGAGGTTGTCCACTGTTGGAATCTGAAATGCAGGGAATTCTCAGAACTTTGGACCTGTGAACCAAAGCTTAGAATTAAACACAGGATTTTATTTGAGACCTTAGAAAAGGCTTCCAAGCTTAGGTGTTAGAAATGAGAATGTGGATTTATAGTTTAAAGCAGAGACACATTAAGCTAAGTAGAGGAAAATTTAGAGTTTTAAAGTACAGTACTGTAGGTTTGTGTGTCATAACATGATTGGCTTAGAAAGCTTGCACTGTAACATGAGTCCATAAGACGAAATATTTAAGGATTGGGTCAAAACCATAAATATCCTTGCTGGCAGCATTTTATTGGTTAATAAATCCTTAAAAGGTCTTGTAACTAGAAGTCTTGTGACCTTCTGAACCATGCAGTGAAGATGTGAGCCGAGCTCACCCTTCCTGCCTATGCAGAAGATAAGAAAAATAAATGGCATTGTCAAAAGCAATTCAGAGGTCCTGTCTCTAACTCATTCAAAATTCCTTCACAAATCCCCACAGTCCACCACATTTACATGTCTGCTTTGAGTTTTATCTCACCCTATATTAATGTAAAACTGATTAGATACCAAACAACTCCTCCCAAACACGCTCTGACCCCATGGGTTCAGTGTCTTTCAACAGGTCACTAAGTATAACCAGCACCTGAGCTTTGCTGAAGGGCATCTGCTTGTTCCTGCCTGTTCCCCTTCCCTGGCACACTGAAGAGACAACCAGCCAGGCTCAGAGCAGCCTCCCCAGCACATGGGGACGCAGTGGGAATGAGGATGACAGGCCAGGAGAGGAGCTGGAGCTGCAGCTCTCACACCCACCCTCCTCTGCAGGGCCACTCGCCAGCACGCGCCAGCCCCACGCTCAGCCAGGCCCAGACAGCTTCCAGCCCAGCTCCAAGGTGGCTGCAGCCTTCCCCAGACCAGCTAAAGGGCACAGGATACCTCCCAGCACAAATTAACCACAAAACAACTGAGTGCTTTGGTCAATCAGAAGGGAAAGAATCAAAGGTCCTGGTGTGGTGCAGGGTCCTGCAAGTGCTGGTGTTTTACTGGGCAGGGGTGTGTGTGTGCATGGTGCTGCCCAACCCCACCACAATGGCACAATTCTGAGCAATGCACGCTGAATATTCATGAGGCACAGGCTGGTGCCACGTGAGGCTGTGGTGTGTGCTGTGCATGCAGTTGGACAGGGGCTCAGTCTGTTTGGCTAAGCAAGATCCACTTCCAAGAGCCAAAACTTCAAACCACCCAGTTTGCAAAAGGGGTTTGGGCATTGAAATCAGCCTTGGCTTCGCTTGAGGGTCAGGCTCCTTCTGTTTGGAAAATCACTACTGTAAAATCCTGCCCCATGCCCATTAGCATGCAGAAGCTGCTCTGCTGTAGCTTTCCATGATCTCCCTCCAGCCTCCTGGAAGGAGGGAAGCAACATCACTCACTTTGCACTCTTAACAGTACAACTCACCACAAGTCTGAGTCATTTGTGGAGGTATAAAAGGACTCTGGGTTTTGCCAGAACTGCCTCAGACTCAAAACTATTTGCATTTATTAAGGAAGACTTACCAGCCATCTTTAAGACAGCAGCACTGCAGGTCACTGCCACTGCCTTTGAAGAATTTTTTGGGAGAAGCGTGTCTGATGAAGTGTTTATCTGCAAGTATCACCTGTTTGTGCTTTTTAACTCACACCAGAACTCACAAAATGTTACTCAAGTGGTCTTATAGCTGCAAGATTTTTCAAGGGTGCCAAAACACTGCTTCAAAGCCACATTTCTGGCAGAACCTCATCTGGCTAAACGAATGGGATCCAGCACTTGGGGCCACAGGCTAGCAAAGGTGAACTCTGTGGTACAAGAAACCACCTGTGAATATGGACAGCTGGTAAAAAGCCATGTTTGTGGGACAGGCTGAAATGAACCTCACAAATATAAGAATCACTTGTGCCTGCAAGGAATGGCTCCCTAGTGCCCAAAAGCTCTCACAGCTCTCACCATGGCCTACAGCAGAAAAGCTTCTGCTCCTCTTGGTATCAAAAAAGCCAGAAGACAGATGTGGGGGCTGGAAAGGGCAGGGCCAAGGTAGACTGATTAAAAACGCTCCTGAACCCATTCTTGTTAGGATCTGGAAACATGAGGGCTGGGCCTTGGGGGTTTCTGTGGTCCCCAGAAGCCTCACGGTGTGGGGCAGCTGCAGGCCCAGCCTCCTGAGCAGAGACCCCAGAGGGAGAACAGAGGAGAGGATCCAAACCAACCTGTAGCTAAAATGTTCTCCCGCATGGTTATGTTTCCCAAAAATACTTATGTAGGAAAAATGGGAATCTTTCCATTCCATGTCTCAAAGAAAGCATTTCAGAATGAAAATTAATGATCAACTCTAAGCAGAGACTGCACAATTCAAATCTTCCACAGCTTCTCCTCTGAAAATCTCTGTTTTCTTCTGACTTTGCAAGGTTTTCCTCTACTGCAAAAACTGTGTGAAAAATGATTGTGCAAAAAGCAGCATTTCTGTGGAAATTATTTTAAAAAGTGTGAGCAAAGCCCTGGTACCCAGCCTTCAAATGAAGCCTACGGGCCTTGATGATTATATAAAAGGTTGTATGTAGTATGATGATTATATAAAAGGGTGTAAGTAGTACACTACTAACACCTTTGGAAGTGATCAAGCTGCCCTTCCCACCATCGAGGTACCACCAGGTCTGCTTAGGAGGTAAAATCAATGGGTTGTACTGTTTTACTCCCTATCTAATAATAGTTTTTAAGAGAAGTGAGAAAAACCTCCCTGTACACAGCATTTACTTGTGTACATGGTGTAATATTACGACTTCATAAATATAAATGACTTCATAAGGCATTTATCAGACCTTCTGGGAGTGAAAAAGACCAAGAAACACAATTTAAGAAGAACAACCTTGTTTATAGTGCTGTCACAAAAGCATTTGACAACAGATGAGACAATGCTGTAGGTTTTGAGTAGAAATAAATACTGCTTGCACTCAAAGCAAGCCCAGCTTGCAGGTTTAGTCACAGGCTGCAGGACCAGCCTTTCCCTCTCCTCTCCAGTGAAGGATCCAATGTGGACAATGCTCCCCTCCCCACAACAGATTTGATTCTAGCGTAATACAGATGGATACACGGTTTAATGAGCAGTCTGCTGCCTTCAGGAGACTGCTGAGATGAGCAGCAGAGCCAAGAGAGTGTATCTGTGCTGTTTCATGAGGCATAGCTCCTGATCCTCCATCTCCAGCCTTGAGGAATCTCTCCATACCTCTACCTGTTGTACACACTCTGACCATTGACTTCCTGTCCTCAGTTCAGCTTTATAACTTTACCATCCACTTGTTTCAAGGTTTAACTTGAAAGTTCAGACCTTCTTAGTCCTCTGTGTCGGATGAGAGGAGACCTGGAACAAGAATAGGATCAGGGAAAAGGAAAACCTTGATGCCCTCCATGTTATTTCCTACAACATCTGCAAGATCAAGACGTGAGCAAAGAAATATTGATGGATTGCCTCATGTGAGGCACCAGAGTAGGCTTGGGGGTAGACAGGAGAGGACTGGCAGTAAAAGAGGATTGTCAGCAAGAAATCAACCCTTCAACCACACTACACACGAGTCTGCTGTAGCATTTATTATCATTAATTATTAATTGTTATGTGATTGCTGCTGCTATTAACGATTATGTTGTTGTTATTTTCATGTGAGAGATGCTTTAAGACTGGGATTGAGCACAGCAGCAGGAGAAACACACAACTCCTGCTCCTCAGACTGTATCACTGCCTGCCTTGGGCACTTTCTGAGTAGGATGTTATGGCTCTCACCTTAATTGAGCAGAAACCAAGGAGACCAAGCAGAGTCCCTGATGCAGGTTCTGCGTGCACACAATGCTATGGAAATGTGAAGATTCTCCTGAGATGCTCCTGGACCAAAGGAATAGACTTGGGCTCTCTCTTAGACTCTACCCAAATATTCAAAAATCTGCAGATTTTCAAAATAAGCGGTTCAGATGTATGTTACTTATAATTAAATATGATGTGGAGAAAGTACCCCTGCTGATATCATAAAAGCCTCACCAGAACTCACTTCCCAGGGACCCTAAAAAAAATGAAAACAAAGCAGCCCTTCAATACTGCCTTCAGCTATTGCCCCTCATTATCCCCTTAATGGAGTTTAAATTAATCCTCAGGGAATACCTCAATATACTCTTACTTTGGGGGAATTTTCACCTCGTTATGGCAATGAAAGAATATTGTCAAACAGGTCTTAAAAGACATGGCTCTGAGCAACCTGGTCTGGTGGGACATGTCTCTGGCCATGGAAGGGAAGCTGGAACTGGATGGTCTTTAAGGTCCCTTCCATCCCAAACCATTCTGTGATTCTGTCCTGGCTCAGCAGGTGTGCAGAGCACATTTTCTCACTGATTCCTTTTGCCATCAACAGGAACGTGCTGGAAGAAGAATTGATATAATTTCTGCATCAGTGACCAAAAAAAAAGGCAGCAAATCTGAAAGTCATAAACGATCTTGACAAATTTCCTTCAAACTTCACAGGAAACCATCTGCGAAATTAGGAAATAAATTCCCCACAAGTTGGTGTAGTTTTATGAAACTGTGAGCTAATTTGGTTACAGCAGGTGTTGAGTTGGTACCAGGGTTTTAGCCCCACCAAGATCCAACATAGGAACCAAATACTGGGGCAGATCTTTATCAAATGGATCCCTGCTGAGAGATCAGCCCACAATATTTCCAGTAAAGCACTCAAAGTACCAACTGGCTGAAGTTTTACTCTCATTATAAAGCTGTAATTAGGCAGACTTCACAACTGTCAATAAGATTACAGATTAAGTGCATGCAACTGTAATATTGTCATTGAAATTCTTTATCAGTCTTAAAGTGAGGAACATTGCCATGAGCAGTTGCTGCTTCCCATCACCCTTTGGAAACCAATGGATGTATCAATCAAGTAAGGAAGCTGCCTCTCTGAAAACAGCTGCCAAGGAATGATAATCAATAACTGCAGTCCCAGCAGAGTCATGTCAACTAGATGGATTTGATGAAGTCTGCAGTCCTTTCCCACATTAAGTTATAATGGGGGTAATATTCAGGATCATTTCTATGAACACTTCATGGGCCTGTGTCTCTGGATCTTTTCATTTTTCTTTTTTAATAAGTCTTGCAGAAGGTTGAAGCTGCAGGAGCAAGCTTGACCAGCCAAGAGCTGGCATGTAGAAGAATGGAAAAGGGAATATTCATGAGGACCAGTGGACTGACACCAAACAACTCATCATCCAAGCTGGGTGAAAACCTGGGCACTGATCTCCTGATCTCATCTCTGTGGTGCCCAGCAACAGAACCTGAGGGAATGGCTGGAGCTGTGCCACAGGAAGTTTAGGCTGGATATCAGGAAAAGGTTCTTCACCCAGAGGGTGTTTGGGCACTGAACAGGCTCCCCAGGGCAGTGGTCACAGCACCAAGCCTGCCAGAGCTCAAGGAGTGTTTGGACAATGTCCTCAGGCACAGGGTGGGATTGTTGGGGTGTCCTGGGCAGAAGTTTGATGAACCTTGTGAGTCCCTCCCAACTCAGGATGTTCTATGGTTTTATGTCCTCCCTTATCCAGAGAACGTCTCTGGCAGAGTGCAAACCTGCAATTCCCCAAAGCCACCTGTGTCCTGCTGAGCTGAGCTGAGCCCCTGGGGAAGGCACAGGGACCTGTCCTTCCCCTGCAGCTGGAGGCTGCCCTCGCCCAGCAGCTCCCAGTGGGGAGCTGTGCACTGTGTCACACTCCTGTGTCACACTCCTGTGTCACACTCCTGTGTCACACTCCGGTGTCACACACACGGCTGGCACAGGCTATAGGCTGTTCCTCCAAGGCCCACAGCCCCCAGCACGCCCAGGCAGGGACATTTCTCCTCACACTCATGCATTATGCATGGCTCCATCCCAGCCTGCTTCGAATGCATCACCTTCCAGTGCGGAGACGAGAGGGGCGTGGAAGGCGCTGCAGCTTCCCAGAGCCACCCATGTTAATATTCTGAATGAAGCAGGTGCCCAGCAGGGCTGAATTACTGTCCTGCTCACCCAAGGGCTGCTGATGATCCACCTTTGCCCTAATCCTGCTGTACCTGCAGGATGGGCAGGTAAAAACCAATATTTCTAAATGTGTGCAGCAGCAGCAGTTGATTCACTGCAAGGGAAATTCACTTGACTGAGTGGGGCAAAGTCAAACCCTCAGCAAGAATCTCTGCAGCTTCTCACAATCCCCACCCAATTTTACATCAATTATAACTACTACAGGATCAATCCAATGATACAGCTAGTTCTAGGCTTGGTTGTTGAGTAATCAAAACTTTTGTTAACCTCATTGTCAAATCACCATAATTTCCATAAAAATATGCTCTGTATTTACTGAGGTTTCTCTCTGCATCTGTTACACTCACAGACACGTTCCAGACTTTTCAGGGAGGAACCATAATTCCATTGACAATCAAGCTGGCAAAATTATACAACTCCAGATTTGCACAGAAGTGATATTCCAGGTTGAGACAGAGACAACATGAATAATAGATATTAAAGGAATCAATGGATCATCTTTAGTCTTCATTCTCCTGAATTTTAAATTTCCTCTATTTTATCTGGGACTGATCAAAGAATTTGGATGACAGAAATAATATTCTATGGCTATTTCATGTTTTCTGCAGGATCATTTTGGAATCATAAAGCACCACCCAAGGAAAAGAAAAAAAAAATGCAAATGCTGTGGAAGTGAGGCAAGTGATTTATTTTAACTGCGTTGATTTTTTCAGACCTGGGATTTTTTTTCAAATAAACATTGGGACATATTGTGTCATTCAATTTTTACCAAATCTACCCCACTTTCAAAAAGGAAAGCACTGGTGGAGAGAAACCCCACTATTATTATTAATTATTAATTAAACAAGAGCAGCATGCCCTTCATTATTCCTCTTTTCTAATTTATGACTTTTTTTTTCCTCATGAGAAGGAAAATACTCAGTTTGGTTCTAAAAACAGGTGGTTCAGCAATCTGACTCAGCAAGTCAATGCTTTTATAGGAATTAGCAAAATACTGAGCATCTTTGAAGAAAAACCCCTACCCAAACCCCACCCTACGAGGAAGTTCATCTGCAAAGCTCAGATGAAAAGACCCTGAAGTTTGGTGGTGACTCTCTCATTTGAGCTTAATAAATCCCACAAACACATGGAAAACCCTTGCCCTTCATTTCGGTGTGGAAAGCCTGAGCTGCTGGAGCCTGGCATTTAACAGGTGCATCTGTTTACTTTCCAGCTACTCATCTTCCTTAAAAAACCCTCAGCCCCTAAATACAATTAGATGCTGAATTGAGATTGCAAAAATGTCGAGCTCCCTAGAGACAGGCATCTGAAAAGTCTCTCCATCCCCACACCTCCCTAAAAAACACTTTAGGAAGGTTTTTCAGCTTCTGTTGCATCGAGCTGCGTTTATGAAACTATGCCTGCGAGCATCCTGGACCCTTTAATGAGATGATGCCATGGAGTAATCTCTCTCCCAGGGACCCTGCTGTGAGCATCAGCACCATGAGCTGACTCTTCAGCGTAAACATGCACCTCAAAATTACAAAAATACATCCGAACAAAGCCTGCCCGAAGCAGCCCCATCGTGCCCGGCAGGATCAGCCGCGAGCATTTCTGCCTCTAATCTGCCCACCAGAGCAGCGTCACAGAGACTGTCTTTTATCAAAACAAAGGCTGGATGCTGGCTGGGAAGTGTGAAGCCGACTAAAAATGGCTGAAAAGCTGTCCAAGGCACCCGGGAAGGTGGCCAGCCCCACCCAGCGCAGACACCGACCCGCTCCAAACACGCTGAAAAATCAACCCAAAAGGGAGATGCCATTGTTCCCTCCCGCCTCCGCGGCAGCGAGACAACATCCCCGCAATATTCCACCCCCCGAAACCAGTGTTCGGGAGCATAATTAAAGGATTAATGTGGGTTTAAAAGAAAAAAAATAAAAAACCCTAGAGCCAAGTAGGAAGCGGGGGGCCATGCCCGGCTCTGCCGCCCTCCTTGCCGGAGCTGCGTTTTCTTTGTGTGACACAAGGCTCTGGGTGTGTCCGTGGGCAGGAGGCACCCGGGAGCCCAACGCCACCACCTCCCAGCCCCAGCGGGCTCCAAAGCACCGCCACCCGGCTTCCCTAAAGCCCCAAAGGTGGGAAATCATAATGCCCGAAAGGTGGGAAATCGTGCCAGAGACATCCCGATGGAGAGAGCCGGGGATGGGGAATGACGCCGCTAAGGCAAGGGCGGATGCTCTGGGGATGAGCAGGACCTGTATCCTGGATGCTTTCAGGGTGAGACACCTGCGGATGGGAGAAATGCATTCCAAGAACAGAAATCAGAAAGAGGGGCTTTTAATCTTGCTTTCTTTCTTAAATTACCCCCAAAGAAAAGCTTCGCGGAGGAGGAGGAGGGAGAAGAAACAGCATGCAAAGGCCCGCACAGGTGAACAATGCAAAAACGCACGGATCCTGCCTTTGCCTCCTCTGCCATGCAGCCCTAGCATGCAACACCAGAACAGATAGAATACCCTGACATTTCCAGTTGCTCCAGAGACAGTCCATCTTGGTGGAGTCGGCACTGGCTTGCATCTCGGGGGGCTCGGGGCTGGCCGGTCGCGCTGTTCCGGAGGCTCTGCGTTAGCAGTCAGGCATCCCCGAGCATGGGCGCGCTGCCGGGTACCGCGGCCGCCTCCCCGCTCGGCTCCGGACTGATGCTGTCAGCAGCACGGGCGGAGGGGGAGGGCATATTGTACGCGCTGCGGTCTCCACTGCAGCAAATCAGCAGTGTGATGTGGCTGCCCCAGGGAGCAGGCTCCTTTTGAAAAGGGGATGCGGGGCCCTTTTCAAATCAAAAGCTTCGGCTCGGGCGGCTTAGCCCGGCTAAGCCGTGGAAATGGTTAAAGGCGACCTGATGGCGAAGAAATAAAAGCAAATTGGGTGCGGGTAAATGGGGGGGGGGGGGGGGGGGGGTGAGCAGTGTTGCCTGTGTGTCAGTACGGTTGTGGCTGTTCCAGAAATTTCTTGACAGTGATGGAATCTGGTATTTTCTTAATTTTTTTCTTTTTTTTTTTTCTTTTTTTTTTTTTTTTTATTCTTTCACACCACAACCCCTCCAGGTTTTCATGCCTCCCTCTCCTCTGCCCAGCTGGGTGGGGTCGGGGAGCAGGCAGGAAAATAAACAAGGTCAGGCTCCAAGCCCTGCAGAGCAGCCCTTATTTTACTATATATTTTACTATATATTTTTTGAAAACCCTGCAGGCGTGGGGTGACCCTTGTGGCCCCCCATGCCAAGCCCTGCCACACCAGGATGCTGAGGAGCCCCAGGTGCACCAGGTTTGGGTGTGCTACCTCCTCTCGTTGCCCAAAATGCTGCATAAATCAGGATTTGAGGTGTATGAGTGCAGGAATACAGGGCAATTTGGGAAAGGCACATTAATAGCTAAATTTTAACATGGGCCCTACCACTCCTTCCCTAGCAGGACACAGCCTCTGCCTCAGTTTCCCCACCAATAAACTTTTATGAATAGCCTTGCAGAGACATCACAACCATCCAATGGTCATGCTTGGCAAACACTGGGAAAGAAAGTCTTTCACCACTCAACCTGTTTGCATTTCCAGATTTTGGGGTGCCTAGGAATATCAAACTCCCCAACAAATCACCCCATTTCATTGAAGAGTGACCAGGATATCAGACTGTGTCCAGTCATTTTGGGCAGAATGACCCCAGCTGGGCACCTCTCAGTTCTGAGGCTGGACTTAATCCTTTAGATCATGACAGTTCATAAAATAATTTCACTTTAGCAGCGTTTTTCTGAATTTTGCTTTTTTATGTGGAAACAAGCACCAACACAGACACAGTGGGTCACATACTCATCAACATGGGGAATAGAGGTTGAACCCCTCTGCCCTTTTAGCTCCAAAAATAAAAGGTCTTTAATACCTGAGTTAACAGATATCTCCTCCAACTGACAGCAGTAGGTCACTTATCCTTCCCTCAGGTAACTCATCTTATAGAAGAAAGCCAAAATTTAAGGAAATTCACCATCTTACTCTTTACCTAGGAAACTCTGCTGGAATTAGAGAGGCCAACAGCTATTGTTCCTGTTTATAAACCATCCCTGAGATCCCCAAAAACATTTGCTAAGGCTTGAACCCAGCATCTTCATTCCCCTATCAGGGAAATCCTTAACTAAGTGGGACAGAACTGGCTTCAGCTGCAATGGCATATAGTAAGATTAAACCATGTATAATGTTACAAACCTGGATTTTGTGTTCTTCCTGGCTTTGTTTGAACAAAAAGAAGGAAGAAAGAGCTTTCTAAGGGGTGATTTTTAATCATGGACTGATTGGTTTAGACCCTTTGCAAGAGCAGGAAATTTCCCTATTGGTACATTTTGCCCTGCAAACCCTTTGCAGGTCTACAATGGGGTTCTCAGCACCAAGCCATAATATGAAGTATTTACAAGCAGTGTGTATAAAACAGAGACATAATTCACATAAAACTTCTGCATCCTTGTCCCTGGAATAGCCAGTGACACCCCAAACATGGTACATAGGTAAAATTTGTGGCTACTGGATGTGTGCCACCAGCAACACAGCAAAATATCTGTTTGGTCTCTCTGTAACCCAAATTTCTCAGTCAAGTATGAAGGACAAATTCCCTTTGGACAGAAGAGTGGTCCATGTACATTTAACATCCCAATAATGATTTCTCCTTGCCTTCATTGTTTGTAGAAATTTTTCTCACCTCAGGCTTTTCTCACCTTCATTCCCTCTTCCAGGCTAGCAAAAGGAACCACACCATCAGGCTTCCTGTTTAAATTCTTACTCCCCTTTGGGAAAGTGTCTCTTCAGACCTGGCCCATGTGATTGGACTCTCCCACACTACTTCCAGAACTATTTTAATCCACAGGCACCAGAACCCATCACTTTACCAGCAGTAACAAGAACACTGCATTTGTGTTAGAGACAGAACTCAACTGGAACAGTGAGATGAAGACACTTAGAAAATGCACACGGGCTAAGGAGAGCTTCCAGTGTGCACTCACTTGTCCCAGGACCTGAGGCAGGTGGGGGACAGAAGCAACTCCGTGTGTGATACAGAAATTGCACAAAATCCCAATCAGCACGGGGTGGATCCAGCACTAAAATGGCCATTGATAAAAAAATGCATTTCCGCAATGAAATTTTGAATTATGCATTCAGTAAGTAGTGAGACAGAATTAGGACTGAGCACTTGGCCATCAATCCTGAGGTTAAGAACTGCTTCTTTGCCACAGAACTAAACCTGGAAGGCACCAATAAACGTTGCACTGCCTGGATCTGAAAAGGGTGAGACACACACAGAGATCTTGGCATCAGCTGGAGGAAAATTGAGTGTTGGAGGGAACTTTCCTGTGATCATGAGCAAGCAGGAGCAGGATGAAAAGCAGTGAGTGGCATTTGCCTCCCTTCAGAGCACTGTCCATTGGGAGCCTCCTTCTGCTGTGGATGTTAGTGAAATTGTTACAGATCTTAAGATGTGTTAGTGAGGTCACATGAAGCTCAGTGTTGATGGCACAGCCACAAGCCAAGAGGGCTCATCAGCACTTGCCTGTTCCATAGCTCTGCTGGAGATGATGATCTGTGCGTGCAGGATGTGTGGGGTAAGCACTCAATAAAATTAAGGTACCCATGGGATCATTGCAGGGAACCACTGGCCAAGTGAACACGTGTGTAGGGTATTGCTGTCTGCCTCATTTCTTTCCATCCTCCAACTCCAACAGGGATCACAAAATCATAGAATCATTGAATGGTTTGGGCTGGAAGGGACCTGAAAGCTCATCCAGTTCCAAACCCTTTGCCCATGGGCAGGGATGCCCTCCACTAGACAAGGTTTCTCAAAGCTCCATCCAATCTGGCCTTTAACAATTGCAGGCATGGGGCACCCGCATCTGGATGGCCAACTGAGGTGCAGACTGTATCTCTGCAGAGGACAGGGACACCCTGACATGGTGTGTGGCCTCCAGGGTTGTGCTCCTGCAGGGACACAGGGAATCCTGCAGCAGGACTGGCACTCCAGCCCTGCCTTGTTGCCCTCCAAAGGTCCTTCCACGGTGACCCAGACCACCTGTGCACCACTCATGAGCTCTGATGAGGTCACAGTTAGCAATATTTAAGGCTTTTTAGGTAAATATCCTTGAATGGACCCTAACAGTCCATAAGAGCTCAGAAGCACCCACTGTTCTACCACAGGAACTAAAATTTGGGGCCATCCCTTAACAACCCTGTTGGAGGGCAGGGGTGGAAGTCAGCTGGTTTCAGTTGGTTTCAAAGGTGATGTAATGATTAAAAATCCACAGACAGAGCTGAAACCGCTGTTTGGAGCGCAGTGACTTTGAAGGCACTTTGGACTGACTGTGTTTTCCTGCATCACTCCACGTCAAGGCTCCGTGGGACACATTGAGGGCAGCGCCAGATCTGCAGCATGGTGCTGAAAGATCCTGACACTTAGCACTTCAGGAGAACAATAGCATTAAGGGAGATCATTCGGGTTGTTTTTCTAAGCTAATTTGTTCTTAGCATTAGCAACAAAAATAGAGAGGATGCTATTTTAAAAGTTGCATTAATATGTCTCGAAGCTCTAAAGAGCAACGGGGAATTTTTTGCCTGAGCACTCCAAGCAAGGGCAGCCAGCAATTACATTTTCATGAGGAAGCTGTCAATAGCAGAAGGATGGGCCAAATCTTGGCTCTGCTCTCATCCTTTTCACTGTCTTGTGCTCATTCTTGCACATTTTCTGGTCTGCAGAGCTGCTCAGAGGCAGCTGAAATGGCAAGGCCATGAGCTGGGAGATGCTGATGGCTGTTTCAGGTCCATCACTTCTCACAGTGCAGCAAACACATAGACAGCTCTGTCCTTGCTCTCTTTTGCCCCAGGTCTTTGCTACTTTCTCTTAGAAGATGTAAGGCAGTGATGAATTACCTTTTTTCTCAGGTCTTCAGACCACAAAAGGAATCAATAAGCTGGTAAAAAAAGACAATATGGTCTTAAGCTGGCAGAATTGAAGTCTGAAGCTGAACAATCACAACAAAAGAAGCCCCATGTCCGGGCACGTCACATAATGTTCCAGCCTCCCTGCAATTTCTTTTTAAGTCTTGAAATGTCTGGATTTATAGGGTTTTTTTTAAATGATCAGTCCAAATATTTGGATTGTTCACAAGGACAAGAAGTGTGATTTTGAGACGTGCTAAGCTTCTGCTCTGCTCCCTCTGTTTCACTTTCTGCTCAGCAAAACTGTTCTTCATACCCATCTTTGCCCAAGGGCTGAGATTATTGATGCATATATCTACATATAGATATAAATGGATATATCTAATCATAGAAGTGTAAATTAGAAGGGACCTTAAAGATCATCCAGTTCCCAACCCCTGCCATGGGCAAGGACATCTTTCACTATCCCAGGCTGTTCAGAGCCCCACCTAACCTGGCCTTGGACACTTCAGGGATGGGGCAGCCACAGCTTTCCTTGGCAGCCTGTGCCAGGCCTCATCACCCTCACAGGGAAGAATTTATTCTTAATATCTGATCTAAACCTGCCTTCTGTCAGATAAAGCCATTCCCCTTTCTCCTATCACTCCATGCCCTTGCCCAAAATCTCTCTCCAGCTCTCTTGTCAGCCCCCTTCAGGCACTGGAAGGTGCTCTGAGATCTCTCCTTCTCCAAGTTCAAGAGTCCCAACAGTATAAAAGGATTATATAATAACTACAGATAACTATAACCATCTATAACTGTATAATAACTGCATATAACTGTATTATAAGGCCTTATTATCATAAGATTTTCAGCAGCAAGTCATTGACATGAGCCACATGAGTTGGTGAAAGACTCAGGTGAGACAAGCTTTGTGCTTGCCTCCTTCCTTGGGAATGAGGTGCTCTTTCATTGAATCCTAGTAAATGAGCCCTTTGGGGGAACTCCTTAGATTCAACCTTGTTGTTAAGAAACAATTTTGGGTTTTGAGCCTCTGATGTGCCTCGGTGAACATGGCACAGACCTTCTCCAGCAGCCATGCCAGAGATGGCCAGGACTGCTGTGGTGCCATCTGAGCTCCCTGGTTCCTGCAGGCAGCAGCACAACTAACACATAACAATCAGTTTTGATTTACTCCTGCCTCTTCAGAGGTGGATAATTTCTCTTGGTTCTTTAATGTTATTTTTGAACTGCGAGGTTCATAGAAATAAAGGCTCTATTCCTGCCATTGACCTAGAAAAGTCTTTTGATTCTTTCCAGTGGGACTACTTTTTACAGTTGCTGGGAACCTTAAAATCATGAGTTTCTCTCCTCTGGGGGAGGTACTTGCTGCATCTTCATTCCTCCTTTAAGATTTGATCAGTAAAGCTGAAAAGGCCCTAAAACTCTCCCTGACCTCCTGCACTCCTCCATTACAAAGGAAGTGCTTCCAGCTTATTACCCTTTTAAGCCTTCTGTTTTTAAGCCTGTTCTGTGAAATTTTTCTCTCCTACAGCATTGCTGGTGCTGCAGCTGGCATTATTAATTCCATTTCATTAACTGATCTTCTTAATGTACTGGAAGACAAAAGAGAAGAGAGTCCTGAGACCACAGCGTGGCTGAGCCTCAGGAGATCTCTGCTCAGTCCCCACATCTGCCACAGGCTCCCTACTACGTGACCTTGGGAATCTCCTCTCTGAGGTCTCTGGCTCTGCTTGGTCTATTTAAATTTGGGGCATGGTCTGCTTTTTTGAGCTTGGTTTCTGCAGCACCCAGCACAACATCTGCAGCTCCAGCAGAGGAGCCTTGCTCGTTTTTGCAGCACAGCTTGCAAGGCTGGTGTTGCTGGCTGCCATTCCTGGACCAGGGGAGGTGAAGCGAGGTGGTGAAGATGAATTTGGATTGCACTGCTCCTGGAATGGTGAAATCCCCTCTGGTGTTGTGCAAGGGGCACAGAGGACTCTTTTCTTTGGCCAAGCATGCTCCAAAGAGATGATGATGATGCATTTTCAGCAAATTCTCGAAGCAATGTCTGTTGTCCAGTGCCTGAGCTGGGGAAGTGAGGCTGTGCCACACAAGCCACCAAGGAGAGGTCCTGTCCTGTCCTTGGCTCCTCTGCACATCCCAGTCCTGAGCTCAGGAAGCTCTGGTGCACCCCAGGAAAGATGTTCCCACAAAAAAATGCCAAAGCTTTGCTCCCAGCTTGCAGGGCCACCCTTTGCTCTGGCTCTGCTGGGATCAGGCCCAAGTTTTGAAGCTCCAGGTGCTGATTCAGAGGCTGGGATGCTCTGCCCAAGTGCAAAATGCAGCTACAAATTTTGCAAATGTGACTGCAAATTAAACCAACAGCCTGCAGGCAGAGGCTCAGCAGACTGAGGCCACATTTGCAGCAGTGCCACAAGCCCTTAATTGAGTTTGGGATGCTCATAAGCAGCCAGGAGTGCTTGAGAATGAGCTGTGCTTTGCAGCATTTCTGCTGGCTCCTCTGCTCCAGTGCCTGGCACTCCTGCTGCCAGCCCAATCCAGGCCAGGGGAGAAGGTGCAGAATAATTTAATATAGATCAAGGCCCTTTCCCCAGCTTCAGATGTGCCCAAAAATAATATTCCTTGGGGAAAGGTGCTCCCCATTAGGGCCTGAGCTTCTCAGCACGGGCATTTTCACCTGGCCTGCAGGGAGGGCAGGCTGGTTCCTGGTGGAGGTGTGGGGATGCTGCAGCCCTGGCCGGCACACCATTGCCATGGCAACCCCAGCTTTCCCTGGAAAACAGAGGCAAAGCACCAACACTGCTGGATTCAACAGCCTGCTCCATGGGTGGGAAACACCTGGGCACCAAGGTGCTCTCTGCAAAGGGACAGCTCCAGTCATGCCTAGCCTGCAAAGCTGGATGTTAATATGGGGAAATCCTGGCTGAGCTTGCAGAGAAAGGGAGGAAAGGGTGGGCAGGGGGAGGTGAAGAAGCAGCTGATCCTGTCCTGAGCAAACACAGCCTGCAGGAGGCAGTGGGGCTGCTTATTGCAGCAATGCCAGCAGTGCTGCGTGGCACAAAGTGGGGGAAAATGTGGGAATTCAGGACACCCCTCTGGCTGTCCTGGATTGCCAGGACCCCTGCCAGGGGGCTTAGAGACCCTGGGACAGACCCCAGACACCTATGACTTTGATTATGACCCATGGAAAAAGTTACCAACCTTATATGAGGATCTTCAAGCCACAAAAGTCTAAGTAGAATAATAATTAGTTTGTCACAGGGTGAAAAATAGATTTTTGGGATCTTTAGAATGGGGGTTCAGGAGGCAAGATGGAGGAATCTGGGCGTGTCCAGCCTTTCTCCTTCTTGGCCTCCATCTTCTGCTGTGATGTTGGCACTTACAGATTGGTTAAGAGTAGAAGCTCACTGTCTAACAGAGGTGATAGGTATTGAGAAGTTATTGTAAATAATTTACACGTAGTTTTTAGTATAAAAAGATAACACCACCCTGAGGGTGTCAGTGTGCTTCTGTTTGACCTGCTGAATGGACCTTGAGACAATAAACAACCTTGAGAATGAGACCAGAAGAGTTCTGACTCCTTCTTCGACTGCTGGGCTGGGAAAAGAGACTTTCTAACACATCTCAGAGTCACTCTGACCAGCTAAAGCCCCAAGAGGAAAAGAACCCAAAAGGACCAATGAAGGACATGAAATAGTGATGTGTAAGGCAGAAGTGCCAGTGCAAGGCTGTGAGAAGGGGAAAACAAGGAGAGAACAGGGCAGGGTTCTGCTGAGAGTCTGTGTGGGCACTGCTGCAGAAATGCTGTGGAGGGCAAAGCAGCACTCTGAGTTTTAAATGCTATTACAGGCCTCTAGGGCAATTAGAAGAATTAGATCAGGAAATGATGTGCCAGAAGTGTTGGCTGAAAAGCGGTCAGAGTTGTGTTTGTTGGGGAAACAAACAAGGAAAATTGTTTAGTGTGGCATTTTAGGACATGTGCTGGAAATGAAGCAACAGAGAAAAGCAGAAATGGTTTGAGTCGTGGGGGGCTGGCTCTGCCCCAGCACATTCCCTCACATGGGGCAGAGGAAAGAGGACAGATCACATGTATATATCTTATGGAAGATACCATAAGCAAGGTCAAGCAAGCTGGATTGCCAGCATCCAGTCAGCAGAATGTGCCATGAAAATCCACGCCCTGGAGCCAGCTCATTAGGAACTTAAGATCAGTCATCCCTAAAACTAGTTATCTTATGCAAACACATGCAAAAGGAGGAAAAAGAGAAGAGAAAAGAAGAAAAAATGGAGGACCCAGTTGAACCCACTGAATTTGTGGAAATGGGTTTCTCTCTGAAGAGCAGATCCTATCTCTGAGCACTTGGCTATCATATAACCTCACTCCCTCTCTGCACACAATGACAAAATCCTGATTTGGCTGCTGACATCAAGTATCTGGGAAAAGACAATTTAATTTCCCATTCTCAAGGCTAAAGGATTAAAGATAGATCAGCAAAACTATTTCACATTTAGAAAACCAAAAAAAAAAACCCCGAGGAGTTCAGATTTCCCTGACAATACTGTTAAACACCACAACCCACATTTTCCTGATTGCTTCTGCAGAAGGACTGACAGCTCTCTGTCCTGGGATGAGGGTGAGCAAAATAGAAGGTATAGGGTGGCTTTGATTAGATACATGAAAAACAGAGTTATTTTTCTATTAATTATTTTTCCATTATATTTATCAATGAGAAAGTCCCCTGGACAAAACTAAACAAGGGAAGGTGTTTTCCTGATTGGAAGCACATTTAACCACAGCATGTGGATATGGTAGAAGCATCAGGAATTTCAGGCTAGCTGCAGATTTGCAGAGTTCCAGAAATAGCTGTATCCCAGAGCACTGCACACGAGCAGTGTGAGGTGGAAGGAATTGTACTACATATTCTGCATTAACAGTGAATTCCCTTGCAACAGGTTTGGCTTTTGCAGAAATGGGGGATTTCCAAAGAAAATAGTAAAATAGGTCCGGGCAAGATTCACCAAAGGTCTGCTGGGATTTCAGAACTGCTTTTCTGCAGTGTTTCCCTCCTTGCAAACATTTAAGTACATGGGGCTTTGATGAAACTCCCTGACTGAGACAGGTACCACCAAATACCTCATTGTATTATATCAGTTAGTTCATTCTTAATAAATCCCCCCAGGGATCCAAAGCACAATATCCCTTCTGGCCCATGTGAGGTTCTTGAATTTCAAATGCCAGGTACTTAAAATTAATGTCTTGCAGATGAATCAGAGATAAACCATAATGGCAGGACATTAATTTCAAATTATTATAAATTCAAGAAAACCACAATCTTATTTTGGTTTGCAAACAAAAAAAGAAAAAACCCAACTCTCAAACTCAATTAGTGTATTTTGTTTTGTATGAACCTCCTCTTTCACAGGTGCAGGAGATGGGATCAGCTCCTGCTGAATTCTGGGCAGGACTCTGAGTCCAGCAGGTCCTCAGCACCTGTGGGGTATGGAAACCTCAAGCTCTGAGTACCCCCAGCTTGATGCTGAGATACATTAGCCCTCAAGATTAGGATCATTAATAACAGGAGCCAGAAGAGAAGGACTTTGTTTTGGAAGCAGCAGCAGCAGCAGCTCTTACCTTTCCCAAAACACTTTCTTTTTAACTGCGCTTTTTTCCCCCCCCCTCATTCTTTTCCCAGACTGCCTGACATTTAAAATGATCAAAGTTCCCTGTGAAGCACAGCTTCTAAATTTCAGATAAATATAGCCACGCTGCTCTGCATTTGTTTGTTTTTCTCAGGTTGCAAACCTGCAGTGGAGACCTACTTATTGTGGAGCAGGGGGAGCTGCTGGCTGGGCACCACGTGTTGGGCAGGCAGGAGGGAGCAGAGCCCCCTGTGCAGGACGTGGCTCTGCTCTGCTCTGCTCCCAACAGAGGGTCCAGCCCTGCTCTGGCAACTCAGAACAAACCCACCAGCAGCCCCCTTGCTGGCTGGAGCAGCCCTGGAGTGGGCAGAAGGCACATGGGGACATGATGCATGGAGGGGAAGATGGAGATGAGCGTGGGGACATGTCCAGCCCCCACTGACACACAGGGGGACAGCCCTGAGCGCTTTGAGACATTGGGAAGCTCTGTGGGCCCTGAGGTATGGATGGAATCACATGCCAGGGCAGGAAGGTCCTGCCCCTGCCCACACACACACAACCACTCAGCCTGGTACAATTTATTTTGGCCTCCCCATTAGCTGGGAAGTAAACGTGGCAATTACTTTGCACATCCCAAGTGTCAGAACCCTTTGGCACGTTTCCCTGAAGCTAAATAATTAATGAAGGGCTCTGATTAGTGTGAATCTTGTGGAATCATCAGACAGCATGGAGTGACATTCACTTTTACTTCTTGATGCCTGAGACAGGGCTTTGTGATGAGGCTTCCACCCTCTCCTGCAGCTGAAAGGGTGTGGCCTGGGGTTTGTTCTGTAAAAAAGGTTTCTGCCCTGCTTTGTGCTTAGGCTGCCACAGACGACACCAGCAGCCTTCAAAATATAAATGCTTTGCAGGTGATGGAAGATAAAATACATTTCTTTTCCATGCAGGAATGATATCCTGCAAATGTAGCACTCAGCAACTCATTTCCCTCAGTGCCTCATTAGAGTCACCACATCTAAAAGGGTTTTTTTTCCCCCTCTTACTGACAAATAGGAGTCAACTAGAAGTTACCAGGTGTGCATTTGCCAGGGGTGAGGCTCAGATCCTGCAAACTCAGCCACCACAGCAGGATCAGGCTCCCATGGCAGTGGGGTTCCAGCTTGGCACTGGGGGGCAGAGCAAGCTGGTGGCCCTGCAGGGTGAGAGCCCTTCTAATAGAAGACTACTGCATGTGAGGAGTAGGGAGAGCTGGTGGCTGTCACTTTAGATCCATTTTCTCCTACAATTTCTTTCTGAATGAGCTCCCCACACAGAACACACCAGAGAGTTGTACTGAGCTATGGCACACAGCTCTGTGTGAGCTGCTGCCCTTTTCCCAGCCCTTCCTCATTTTACCATCAAACTGAAAATAATCTGATTTTTCACTCTGGGGGAGAGAGGTTTATACTAGGGAAGAGAGGGGCTGCCCAGAGAACACAAGGAGCTGTTACATGTGCAAATTGGGTATCTTTGGGGTCCTGAAGTGCAGAAGAAGGTGCAATCTTCACCTCTCCAGGGAGGAGATGAATGTAAAGCAAAGAATTGACATAAAAGCAGAACTCTTCTGATCCCAAATGCCACAGCCAGAGTGACACCAGCTGCAGAATGCACTGTCCCTGCTCTGTCTCATGCATTTCACCTCTGAGCATCATGTTCACATGCTCAGGGATTATTATACTTTCAAACCTGTGCATCAACACCAGTCACACACCTCAAAAAGCTGCCTCTCCCTAGAGACATTTCCTCCTCACACAGAGTTTTGTAAAAACAGGAGGTAAAGGACTCCTTGCAAGGAAAAGCAAATAGTTTGGAAATCATGTACTTTAAGCCTGTGCCTGGTTCTGCCTCATCCAACATGTGTTTCCATGGAAGCAGAGGAGGAAACGGGCAGCCTGTGGCTGCAAATCACAGCAATCTCACTGCCTGCTCACGAGCCTGAAAAGATAAATGGATCATTAAAAATAAAAAACACCTGAATTTTTTAACATTCCTTTTGATGGTAGATATCTGATATTTAGTGCTGCAACATTCTCTTCAGGGACAGGGGTTCAAGAGCATCACAGCTGAACAAAGCCAAACTTGGTCTCATTCTCAGAGGAAACAGAGTAAATGCCAAATAAAATGATTTTTGCTCTTTTGTTGGTCACAATGGTGTAGTGACTGTGTGAGCACACAGTGAGAATGGCAATACAGCACACAAAGGCAGTTACATAAATGGAATAAAATGTGTTTTCAGCATGGTTTAGAGGAGGGAAAGAGACCAAATCCAGGATGGTTTAGGAAATACAGATTGTTTAGGAAAGGTTCATCTGCTGATAAAACCTGACTCTGATCTCAGGAGTGAGACTCCTGAAGTCAACCTGTCAGTCAGTCACTTGTCTTATCACCATGTCCTTTGAGCATAAACCTGTTTCTGACTGTAACCATGAAGTTTTCCTGGCCTTAAAGGAGCATCTTGCAGCATCCTTGCATCCACAGCAAACACACAGCTCCTAACAGTTCCCCAGCCATCTGCAAATACATCTTGCTGCTGAGCCAGGCTGTTCCAGGTTGCAAGGCAAGATGTATTCTATTACCATCTGTATGGCAGTTGTCTTTTGTCAAGTGGGCAGTTTGCCTTATCTCTCTCTTTGAGTGACCACAATCACTCCTCCCTCCAAGGATGGGACATCTGCTGATAACAGCTATTGAATGTCCCTGCATGGCTGATAAGAACTGCAGCATCCCATTGGGAGATGCTCCGCCCAGAGGGAGGAGCCAAGCATTCCTACCCAGATATAATCTGGAGATTCTGGAATACCAGCACGGCTTCTCCACTGGATTCCCCAGAGGAACAGCAGCTGCCTCTTCTTCCCCTGGATCTTCAGAGGAAGAATACATCCTTCTCTACAGGATCCCTGCTCCAGCAGAACCACCCCTGACACTGCAGGAGGGCTGAGCCACAATTCCAATGGGACTGCTGCCAGCACCCTGACCCACAGGGTGTCATGTTGTGTTCTGACTCTGTCAGTGTTGTTCCAGTGTACTGCATT